>NC_090445.1:1720375689-1720675689 GCF_031143425.1 Pleurodeles waltl | reverse complement strand
GGTACCCACTATAAGCCAGGACAGCCTTGTAGGAAAGTACTATCTTGCCTGGCATGTTACCCCCATTTTTCACTGTATATATGTTGTTTTAGTTGTATGTGTCACTGGGACCCTGTTCTCCAGGGCCCCAGTGCTCATAAGTGTGCCTGACTGTGTTACCTGTGTAGTGACTAACTGTCTCACTGAGGCTCTGCTAATCAGAACCTCAGTGGTTATGCTCTCTCATTTCTTTCAAATTGTCACTAACAAGCTAGTGACCAATTATACCAATTTACATTGGCTTTCTGGAACACCCTTATAATTCCCTAGTATATGGTACTGAGGTACCCAGGGTATTGGGGTTCCAGGAGATCCCTATGGGCTGCAGCATTTCTTTTGCCACCCATAGGGAGCTCTGACAATTCTTACACAGGCCTGCCACTGCAGCCTGAGTGAAATAACGTCCACGTTATTTCACAGCCATTTTACACTGCACTTAAGTAACTTATAAGTCACCTATATGTCTAACCTTTACCTGGTAAAGGTTAGGTGCAAAGTTACTAAGTGTGAGGGCACCCTGGCACTAGCCAAGGTGCCCCCACATTGTTCAGAGCCAATTCCCTGAACTTTGTGAGTGTGGGGACACCATTACACGCGTGCACTACATATAGGTCACTACCTATATGTAGCTTCACAATGGTAACTCCGACTATGGCCATGTAACATGTCTAAGATCATGGAATTGCCCCCTCTATGCCATCCTGGCATTGTTGGTACAATTCCATGATCCCAGTGGTCTGTAGCATAGACCCTGGTACTGCCAAACTGCCTTTCCTGGGGTTTCACTGCAGCTGCTGCTGCTGCCAACCCCTCAGACAGGTTTCTGCCCCCCTGGGGTCAAGCCAGGCTTGTCCCAGGATGGCAGAACAAAGGACTTCCTCTGAGAGAGGGTGTTACACCCTCTCCCTTTGGAAAATGGTGTGAAGGCAGGGGAGGAGTAGCCTCCCCTGGTGTGGTATTCTGTTTGTTGGGGAAACATTTATGTATGCAAATTGTAATTCAAGGTTCAGGTAATTATATCTTGCCCCTTCACGCTTCGTTTATTTATGTTATGTGAAATGGTATCTTCCTGCTCTCCCTGCTCTTAGAATGGTACTGCCTGGAATGTGGGGATTGGAGGCAGTTAAAGAAGGAGCTGAGCAGGAGCGGCTGGGGTCTTTCATTATTCAGGACTTGAACAAATAAACAAGTGTTCTACTTTTTGAACTGGTATTTTTCTTATGGATTTACTTCATTTTGGCGACGAGGATGGGATAATCACACCACCATGGAATTGTGTTAAGAGGGGAAAGGTTGATCCCGCCGTGCAATTTGCGTGAACGTATTATGGATCTTGCTCACAGTGGTCATCATGGGATCTGCAAAACTAAAGAAAGACTTAGGGGAGTGTATTGGTGGCCGGGGATGGATTTATCTATCGAGAGAAGGGTGCGTGATTGTGTGGAGTGTAATGTTGCAGATAAATCGTTGAAAGTCAGAACCCAACCCATGATACTCAAAAAAATTCCCAGTGAGGTGTGGGATCCTGTATCTATTGACATTTTGGGGCCTTTGAATTATAAATCTCATTCGAAGTATGTGGTGGTCCTCATGGATGAGTTATCTAGATGGCCGGAAGTCAAGATTGTCTCTGAGGTGTCTTCTTTGACTGTTTTAGAATTCCTCACTGAAGTATTTAGTAGAGAGGGTAATCCTAAGTCTATTTTGACTGATAATGGAGTTCAATTCACATCCAAACTTATGTGTGAGTTCTTGAGGAAAAGAGGGATTTTACACAAAAAGAGTGCATTATATCATCCAGAAACCAATGGCATGGTAGAACGCTTCAACAGAACATTAAAAGAGACTATCCAGTTAGCTAATCATTTAAATTGTGATTGGGAGTATATGGTGAAGAAGAAGGTTGAGGAATATAGGTTCACCCCTCACACTAGCACTGGTCAATCTCCGTTCATCATGTTCAGGAAATGTATACCTCACACTGTGATAAATCCACCGTGGGTTAAAAATGATACCAAGGAACATCTCAATTATGAGGGCAAGAGAGTTTCAGCAAGGAGTAAGCATTTGTCCTGTCAGGAGAAAAGAAAACTTGTGTATGATGCAAGAAAATCTGTAAAGGAGATGCATTTTGGGGTAGGGGAGTTAGTTAAAGTCAAATTACCAGGGAGAACTGGTGGAGGGCAGTCTCACTTTAGTAGAGTCTTTAAAATTATTAAAGTCTATAAAGGAGCGGTTAAATTGGATGATGGACGTGTATGGAATCTCAATAGAATTGTCAAAATAAAATAATGTGTATATATTAATAGTTATTTAGGAATCTCAATAGGAATGTCAAAATAATATTATGTATATATGTTTATAGTTATTTGTTTGAAGGGGAAAGATGGTGTGGTATTCTGTTTGTTGGGGAAACATTTATGTATGCAAATTGTAATTCAAGGTTCAGGTAATTATATCTTGCCCCTATACGCTTCGTTTATTTATGTTATGTGAAATGGTATCTTCCTGCTCTCCCTGCTCTTAGAATGGTACTGCCTGGAATGTGGGGATTGGAGGCAGTTAAAGAAGGAGCTGAGCAGGAGTGGCTGGGGTCTTTCATTATTCAGGACTTGAACAAATAAACAAGTGTTCTACTTTTTGAATTGGTATTTTTCTTATGGATTTACTTCACCCAGCCTCTGGAAATGCTTTCTTGGGCACAGATGTGCCCAATTCTGCATAAGCCAGTTTACACCGGTTCAGGGACCCCTTAGCCCCTGCTCTGGTGCGAAACTGGACAAAGGAAAGGGGAGTGACCACTCCCCTGACCTGCACCTCCCCTGGGAGGTGTCCAGAGCTCCTCCAGTGTGCTCCAGACCTCTGCCATCTTGGAAACAGAGGTGCTGCTGGCACACTGGACTGCTCTGAGTGGCCAGTGCCACCAGGTGACGTCAGAGACTCCTTGTGATAGGCTCCTTCAGGTGTTAGTAGCCTCTCCTCTCTCCTAGGTAGCCAAACCCTCTTTTCTGGCTATTTAGGGTCTCTGTCTCTGGGGAAACTTTAGATAACGAATGCAAGAGCTCATCCGAGTTCCTCTGCATCTCTCTCTTCACCTTCTGATAAGGAAACGACTGCTGACCGCGCTGGAAGCCTGCAATCCTGCAACATAGTAGCAAAGACGACTACTGCAACTCTGTAACGCTGATCCTGCCGCCTTCTCGACAGTTTTCCTGCTTGTGCATGCTGTGGGGGTAGTCTGCCTCCTCTCTGCACCAGAAGCTCCGAAGAAATCTCCCGTGGGTCGACGGAATCTTCCCCCTGCAACCGCAGGCACCAAAAAGCTGCATTACCAGTCCCTTGGGTCTCCTCTCAGCACGAGGAGCGAGGTCCCTTGAATCCAGCAACTCTGTCCAAGTGACTGCCACAGTCCAGTGACTCTTCAGTCCAAGTTTGGTGGAGGTAAGTCCTTGCCTCCCCACTCCAGACTGCATTGTTGGTAACCGCGACTTTTGCAACTTCTCCGGCCCCTGTGCACTTCCGGCAGAAATCCTTTGTGCACAGCCAAGCCTGGGTCCACGGCACTCTAACCTGCATTGCACGACTTTCTAAGTTGGTCTTCGGCGACGTGGGACTCCTTTGTGCAACTTCGGCAAGCACCATTTCACGCATCCTTGTAGTGCCTGTTTCTGGCACTTCTCCGGGTGCTACCTACTTCAGAGAGGGCTCCTTGTCTTGCTCGACGTCCCCTCTCTCTTCAGGTCCAATTTGCGACCTCCTGGTCCCTCCTGGGCCGCAGCAGCGTCCAAAAAAACGCCAACTGCACGATTTGCAGCTAGCAATGCTTGTTGGCGTCCTTTCGGCGGGAAAACACTTCTGCACGACTCTCCAAGGCGAGAGGGATCCGTCCACCAAAAGGGAAGTCTCTAGCCCTTTTCGTTCCTGCAGAAACCTTTGCTTCTTCTGTCCAGTCGAAGCTTCTTTGCACCCGCAGCTGGCATTTCCTGGGCATTTGCCCATCTCCGACTTGCTTGTGACTTTTGGACTTGGTCCCCTTGTTCCACAGGTACCCTAGATTGGAAATCCACAGTTGTTGCATTGTTGGTTTGTGTCTTTCCTGCATTATTCCTCTATCACGACTTCTTTGTCTTTTGGGGAACTTCAGTGCACTTTGCACTCACTTTTCAGGGTCTTGGGGAGGGCTAATTTTCTAACTCTCACTATTTTCTAATAGTCCCAGCGACCCTCTACAAGGTCACATAGGTTTGTGGTCCATCCGTGGTTCGCATTCCACTTTTGGAGTATATGGTTTGTGTTGCCCCTATCCCTATGTGTCTCCATTGCATCCTATTGTAACTATACATTGTTTGCACTGTTTTCTAAGACTATACTGCATATTTTTAGTACTGTGTACATATAACTTGTGTATATTTGCTATCCTCACTCTGAGGGTACACTCTGAGATACTGTGACATATTGTCATAAAAATAAAGTACCTTTATTTTTAGTATAACTGTGTATTGTGTTTTCTTATGGTATTGTGCAAGTGACACTTGTGGTACTGTAGTAGCTTCACACGTCTCCTAGTTCAGCCTAAGCTGCTCTGCTAAGCTACCATTATCTATCAGCCTAAGCTGCTAGACACCCTATACACTAATAAGGGATACCTGGGCCTGGTGCAAGGTGTAAGTACCCCTTGGTACTCACTACAAGCCAGTCCAGCCTCCTACATTGGTTGTGCAGTGGTGGGATAAGTGCTTGAGACTACTTACCACTCTTGTCATTGTACTTTTCATAAGAGAAAAATATACAAAACAAGTTCAGTTTGTGTACACATAGCTAAAAAGTTTTGCATTTCCTCTTTTCACGGTTTTCTAAGTGCTGAAAAGTACTTCTAAACTTTCAAAAAGTTCTTAAAAGTTTAAAAAGTTTTTTTCTGTCTTTCCAAAAAGTTCTGAAAACTTTTTTCTCTTTTTCTATCACTTTAACTCTCTCTAAAAATGTCTGGCACAGGCCAAAATGTTGATCTGTCCAAACTTGCATATGACAACCTTAGCTGGAAAAGAGCAAGGAGTCTCTGTATAGAGAGAGGTTTGAGTGTAGGGAAGAATCCTTCCTTAGAACTGTTAATTAACATGCTTAGAGAACAGGATAAGGCCATAAGTGCCCCCTCTGTTGAAAAAGTAGCTAA
Source organism: Pleurodeles waltl (assembly GCF_031143425.1). NCBI lineage: Eukaryota > Metazoa > Chordata > Amphibia > Caudata > Salamandridae > Pleurodeles > Pleurodeles waltl. The sequence continues at coordinate 1,720,670,480 of NC_090445.1, read as the reverse complement.
TGGTTCTCAATCTGATCCAGGGACTTCCCCAGGAAAAGGTCCAGGAAAGAAACTTCCCAGCCTGCCCATTACTAGACAGTCTAGCATAGTTGGTACTGAGGTGGAGTCACAGCATCCAGATGATGTGCTCTCACATTACACTGTCAGCCAAGCTGTTAGGGTGGCTTCTGTAAGGGACAGGTCTCCTTCTGTTCATTCCCATCACACCTCTGTATCTAAGAATGTCCCTCCCACCAACCCTGATGACAGAATGTTAGAGAGGGAACTCAATAAGTTGAGGGTGGAACAAACCAGACTGAAGCTTAAAAAGCAACAGCTGGATTTGGATAGACAGTCTTTTGAATTAGAGAAGGAAAGACAGAAGTTGGGTTTTGAAACCCATGGTGGCAGCAGCAGTATTCCCCATTGTCATCCTGTAAAAGAACATGATTCCAGGAATGTGCACAAGATAGTTCCCCCTTATAAGGAGGGGGATGACATTAACAAGTGGTTTGCTGCACTTGAGAGGGCCTGTGTTGTACAGGATGTCCCTCAAAGGCAGTGGGCTGCTATCCTATGGCTATCATTTAGTGGAAAAGGTAGGGATAGGCTCCTTACTGTGAAAGAAAGTGATGCCAATAATTTCCAAGTTCTTAAGAATGCACTCCTGGACGGTTATGGCTTAACCACTGAACAATACAGGATAAAGTTCAGAGAGACCAAAAAGGAGTCTTCACAAGACTGGGTTGATTTAATTGACCATTCAGTGAAGGCCTTGGAGGGGTGGTTACATGGCAGTAAAGTTACTGATTATGACAGCCTGTATAACTTGATCCTGAGAGAGCATATTCTTAATAATTGTGTGTCTGATTTGTTGCACCAGTACTTGGTGGACTCTGATCTGACCTCTCCCCAAGAATTGGGAAAGAAGGCAGACAAATGGGTCAGAACAAGGGTGAACAGAAAAGTTCATACAGGGGGTGACAAAGATGGCAACAAAAAGAAGGATGGTAAGTCTTCAGACAAGGGTGGGGACAAATCTAAAAATGAGTCTTCATCAGGCCCACAAAAACACTCTGGTGGGGGTGGTGGGTCCAAATCCTCCTTTAATCAGAACAAGGAAAAGAAACCATGGTGCTATTTATGTAAGATAAAAGGCCATTGGTCAACTGATTCCAGTTGTCCAAAGAAAGGCACCAATGCTCCTACCACTACAACCCCTACTGCTACACCTAGTGTCCCTACTAATAGCAGTGGTGGTGGGAGCAAACCTACTAATAGCCAATCCAAGGGAGTAGCTGGGCTCACTTTTGGTAATTTAGTTGGGGTTGGCCTTGTTAGGGAGGCCACAGAGGCTGTGTTAGTCTCTGAAGGGGCTATTGATTTAGCCACCTTAGCTGCTTGTCCCCTTAATATGGATAAGTACAGGCAGCTACCCCTAATAAATGGTGTTGAGGTTCAGGCCTACAGGGACACTGGTGCCAGTGTGACTATGGTCATAGAGAAACTGGTCCACCCTGAACAACACCTACTTGGCCACCAGTACCAAGTAACCGATGCTCACAACAACACACTTAGCCACCCCATGGCTGTCGTTAATCTCAACTGGGGGGGGGTTACTGGTCCAAAGAAAGTTGTGGTAGCCTCAGATTTACCGGTAGACTGTCTACTAGGGAATGATTTGGAGACATCAGCTTGGTCAGATGTGGAGTTGGAGGCCCATGCAGCAATGCTGGGCATTCCAGGGCATATTTTTGCTTTGACAAGGGCTCAGGCCAAAAAGCAAAAAGGACAGGGAAGCTTGGATCCTGGAACAATGGACCAAGTGCTCCCTAAAGCTAGGGCTAGTAGAAGCACACCACTTCCTACTATCCCTCCCTCTACAGTGGATTCTACTTCTGAGGAAGAAGAATTCCCTCCCTGTGCAGAACCTACACCAGAGGAGCTTCAAGCAGATACTGCTGAGCTTTTGGGTGAAGGGGGGCCTGCCAGAGAGGAGCTGAGTGTGGCACAGCAAACCTGTCCCACATTAGAGGGTCTAAGACAGCAAGCTGTCAAACAGGCTAATGGGGATGTCAGTGACTCTCACAGAGTTTACTGGGAGGACAACCTCTTGTACACTGAGCATAGGGATCCTAAACCTGGAGCTGCCAGGAAACTAGTGATTCCTCAGGAGTACAGAAAGTTCCTCCTAACACTGGCACATGACATTCCCCTAGCTGGACATCTAGGACAAATGAAAACTTGGGACAGGCTTGTTCCCCTGTTTCATTGGCCTAGGATGTCTGAGGACACAAAAGAGTTTTGTAAGTCCTGTGAAACCTGTCAAGCCAGTGGCAAAACAGGTGGAACTCCAAAGGCACCCCTTATTCCACTGCCTGTGGTTGGGGTTCCCTTTGAAAGGGTAGGGGTTGACATAGTTGGCCCCCTTGACCCTCCTACTGCTTCAGGCAATAGATTCATCTTGGTGGTAGTGGACCATGCCACAAGATACCCTGAAGCTATTCCTTTAAGGACCACTACAGCTCCTGCAGTGGCAATGGCCCTCCTGGGAATATTTTCCAGGGTGGGCTTCCCAAAGGAAGTAGTATCAGACAGAGGAAGCAATTTCATGTCTGCATACTTAAAGGCCATGTGGAAGGAGTGTGGGGTAACGTACAAGTTCACCACACCCTATCATCCACAAACAAATGGACTGGTTGAGAGATTTAACAAAACTCTCAAAGGCATGATTATGGGTCTCCCTGAAAAAGTCCGCAGGAGATGGGATATCCTTCTACCATGCCTCCTTTTTGCCTACAGGGAGGTACCCCAGAAAGGAGTGGGCTTTAGCCCCTTTGAACTTCTTTTTGGACACCCTGTTAGGGGTCCACTAACACTTGTGAAGGAGGGTTGGGAACAACCTTTAAAAGCTCCTAAGCAGGATATTGTGGATTATGTACTTGGCCTCAGATCAAGGATGGCTGAGTATATGAAAAAGGCCAGTAAGAACCTTCAGGCCAGCCAAGAGCTCCAGAAGCAATGGCATGATCAGAAGGCTGTTTTGGTTCAGTACCAACCAGGGTAGAAAGTGTGGGTCTTGGAGCCTGTGGCCCCAAGAGCACTCCAAGATAAATGGAGTGGACCCCACACAATTGTTGAGAAAAAGGGTGAAGTCACCTATTTAGTTGACTTAGGCACTGCAAGGAGTCCCCTTAGGGTACTCCATGTAAACCGCCTGAAACCCTACTATGACAGGGCTGATCTCACCCTGCTCATGGCAACTGATGAGGGACAGGAAGAAGACAGTGATCCTCTACCTGATCTCTTCTCTTCCACAGAGCAAGATGCTCTTGTGGAAGGTGTAGTTTTGGCTGATTGCCTTACTGCTGAGCAGAAAGACAATTGCATAAACCTCCTAGCTCAATTCTCTGAACTCTTCTCTACTGTGCCAGGTACCACTTCTTGGTGTGAGCACACTATAGATACTGGAGACAGCTTGCCCGTCAAAAGTAAAATCTATAGGCAGCCTGACCATGTCAGGGACTGCATAAAGCAAGAAGTCCAGAAAATGTTAGAGCTAGGAGTGGTTGAGCACTCTGAAAGTCCATGGGCTTCTCCTGTGGTACTTGTACCAAAACCCCATTCCAAAGATGGAAAGAAGGAAATGCGGTTTTGTGTCGACTATAGAGGTCTCAACCTTGTAACCAAAACTGATGCTCACCCTATACCCAGGGCAGATGAGCTCATAGATACACTGGCATCTGCCAAGTATCTAAGCACTTTTGATTTGACTGCAGGGTATTGGCAGATCAAATTGTCAGAAGATGCTAAACCTAAGACTGCATTTTCGACCATTGGAGGACATTACCAGTTTACTGTAATGCCTTTTGGTTTGAAGAATGCACCTGCCACTTTTCAGAGGTTGGTGAACACAGTCCTGCAAGGGCTGGAAGCTTTCAGTGCAGCATATCTGGACGATATAGCTGTCTTTAGCTCCAGCTGGGATGATCACCTGGTCCACCTATGGAAAGTTTTGGAGGCCCTGCAAAAGGCAGGCCTCACTATCAAGGCTTCAAAGTGCCAGATAGGGCAGGGTAAGGTGGTTTATCTGGGACACCTTGTTGGTGGGGAACAGATTGCACCACTACAGAGGAAAATCCAAACAATTATTGATTGGGTTCCCCCTACCACACAGACTCAGGTGAGAGCCTTCCTAGGCCTCACTGGGTATTACAGGAGGTTCATTAAGAACTATGGCTCCATTGCAGCCCCTCTTAATGACCTCACTTCCAAAAAAATGCCTAAAAAGGTATTATGGACAGCAAACTGTCAGAAAGCTTTTGAGGAGCTGAAGCAGGCCATGTGCTCTGCACCTGTCCTGAAAAGCCCTTGTTACTCTAAAACATTCTATGTCCAAACTGATGCATCTGAATTAGGAGTAGGGGCAGTCCTATCACAACTCAATTCTGAGGGCCAGGATCAACCTGTTGCTTTTATTAGTAGGAGGTTGACCCATAGAGAAAAGCGTTGGTCTGCCATAGAGAGGGAGGCCTTTGCTGTGGTCTGGGCACTGAAGAAGTTGAGGCCATACCTGTTTGGCACTCACTTCATTGTTCAGACAGACCACAAACCTCTACTTTGGCTAAAACAAATGAAAGGTGAAAATCCTAAATTGTTGAGGTGGTCCATATCCCTACAGGGAATGGACTATACAGTGGAACATAGACCTGGGAGTAGCCACTCCAATGCAGATGGACTCTCCAGATATTTCCACTTAGACAATGAAGACTCATCAGGTAATGGCTAGTCTTATTGTCCTTCGTTTGGGGGGGGGGTTGTGTAGGAAAGTACCATCTTGCCTGGCATGTTTCCCCCATTTTTCACTGTATATATGTTGTTTTAGTTGTATGTGTCACTGGGACCCTGTTCTCCAGGGCCCCAGTGCTCATAAGTGTGCCTGACTGTGTTACCTGTGTAGTGACTAACTGTCTCACTGAGGCTCTGCTAATCAGAACCTCAGTGGTTATGCTCTCTCATTTCTTTCAAATTGTCACTAACAGGCTAGTGACCAATTATACCAATTTACATTGGCTTTCTGGAACACCCTTATAATTCCCTAGTATATGGTACTGAGGTACCCAGGGTATTGGGGTTCCAGGAGATCCCTATGGGCTGCAGCATTTCTTTTGCCACCCATAGGGAGCTCTGACAATTCTTACACAGGCCTGCCACTGCAGCCTGAGTGAAATAACGTCCACGTTATTTCACAGCCATTTTACACTGCACTTAAGTAACTTATAAGTCACCTATATGTCTAACCTTTACCTGGTAAAGGTTAGGTGCAAAGTTACTAGGTGTGAGGGCACCCTGGCACTAGCCAAGGTGCCCCCACATTGTTCAGAGCCAATTCCCTGAACTTTGTGAGTGCGGGGACACCATTACACGCATGCACTACATATAGGTCACTACCTATATGTAGCTTCACAATGGTAACTCCGACTATGGCCATGTAACATGTCTAAGATCATGGAATTGCCCCCTCTATGCCATCCTGGCATTGTTGGTACAATTCCATGATCCCAGCGGTCTGTAGCACAGACCCTGGTACTGCCAAACTGCCTTTCCTGGGGTTTCACTGCAGCTGCTGCTGCTGCCAACCCCTGAGACAGGTTTCTGCCCCCCTGGGGTCAAGCCAGGTATGTCCCAGGATGGCAGAACAAAGGACTTCCTCTGAGAGAGGGTGTTACACCCTCTCCCTTTGGAAAATGGTGTGAAGGCAGGGGAGGAGTAGCCTCCCCCAGCCTCTGGAAATGCTTTCTTGGGCACAGATGTGCCCAATTCTGCATAAGCCAGTCTACACCGGTTCAGGGACCCCTTAGCCCCTGCTCTGGCGCGAAACTGGACAAAGGAAAGGGGAGTGACCACTCCCCTGACCTGCACCTCCCCTGGGAGGTGTCCAGAGCTCCTCCAGTGTACTCCAGACCTCTGCAATCTTGGAAACAGAGGTGCTGCTGGCACACTGGACTGCTCTGAGTGGCCAGTGCCACCAGGTGACGTCAGAGACTCCTTGTGATAGGCTCCTTCAGGTGTTAGTAGCCTCTCCTCTCTCCTAGGTAGCCAAACCCTCTTTTCTGGCTATTTAGGGTCTCTGTCTCTGGGGAAACTTTAGATAACGAATGCAAGAGCTCATCCGAGTTCCTCTGCATCTCTCTCTTCACCTTCTGATAAGGAAACGACTGCTGACCGCGCTGGAAGCCTGCAAACCTGCAACATAGTAGCAAAGACGACTACTGCAACTCTGTAACGCTGATCCTGCCGCCTTCTCGACTGTTTTCCTGCTTGTGCATGCTGTGGGGGTAGTCTGCCTCCTCTCTGCACCAGAAGCTCCGAAGAAATCTCCTGTGGGTCGACGGAATCTTCCCCCTGCAACCGCAGGCACCAAAAATCTGCATTACCGGTCCCTTGGGTCTCCTCTCAGCACGAGGAGCGAGGTCCCTTGAATCCAGCAACTCTGTCCAAGTGACTGCCACAGTCCAGTGACTGTTCAGTCCAAGTTTGGTGGAGGTAAGTCCTTGCCTCCCCACTCCAGACTGCATTGTTGGTAACTGCGACTTTTGCAACTTCTCCGGCCCCTGTGCACTTCCGGCGGAAATCCTTTGTGCACAGCCAAGCCTGGGTCCACAGCACTCTAACCTGCATTGCACGACTTTCTAAGTTGGTCTCCGGCGACGTGGGACTCCTTTGTGCAACTTCGGCGAGCACCATTTCACGCATCCTGATAGTGCCTGTTTCTGGCACTTCTCCGGGTGCTACCTGCTTCAGAGAGGGCTCCTTGTCTTGCTCGACGTCCCCTCTCTCTTCAGGTCTAATTTGCGACCTCCTGGTCCCTCCTGGGCCGCAGCAGCGTCCTAAAAAACGCCAACCGCACGATTTGCAGCTAGCAAGGCTTGTTGGCGTCCTTTCGTCGGGAAAACACTTCTGCACGACTCTCCAAGGCGAGAGGGATCAGTCCACCAAAGGGGAAGTCTCTAGCCCTTTTCGTTCCTGCAGAAACCTTTGCTTCTTCTGTCCAGTCGAAGCTTCTTTGCACCCGCAGCTGGCATTTCCTGGGCATTTGCCCATCTCCGACTTGCTTGTGACTTTTGGACTTGGTCCCCTTGTTCCACAGGTACCCTAGATTGGAAATCCACAGTTGTTGCATTGTTGGTTTGTGTCTTTCCTGCATTATTCCTCTATCACGACTTCTTTGTCTTTTGGGGAACTTCAGTGCACTTTGCACTCACTTTTCAGGGTCTTGGGGAGGGCTAATTTTCTAACTCTCACTATTTTCTAATAGTCCCAGCGACCCTCTACAAGGTCACATAGGTTTGGGGTCCATCCGTTGTTCGCATTCCACTTTTGGAGTATATGGTTTGTGTTGCCCCTATCCCTATGTGTCTCCATTGCATTCTATTGTAACTATACATTGTTTGCACTGTTTTCTAAGACTATACTGCATATTTTTAGTACTGTGTACATATAACTTGTGTATATTTGCTATCCTCACTCTGAGGGTACACTCTGAGATACTGTGACATATTGTCATAAAAATAAAGTACCTTTATTTTTAGTATAACTGTGTATTGTGTTTTCTTATGGTATTGTGCAAGTGACACTTGTGGTACTGTAGTAGCTTCACACGTCTCCTAGTTCAGCCTAAGCTGCTCTGCTAAGCTACCATTATCTATCAGCCTAAGCTGCTAGACACCCTATACACTAATAAGGGATACCTGGGCCTGGTGCAAGGTGTAAGTACCCCTTGGTACTCACTACAAGCCAGTCCAGCCTCCTACAAGCCTCCTACAACGTACCCCACAGGGATCTCCTAATAGGTCCCAAGCCCAGCTCTCCCTGTGGTGCTCCATCGCTCTTAGATAGGGCTGAGTGATGTACACACTGTCCCAAGAAGACACTTACCCCACAGGGATCTCCTCATAGGTCTGAGGCCCAGCTCTCCTGTGCTGCTCCATCGCTCTTAGATAGTGCTGAGTGATGTACACACTGTCCCAAGAAGACACGTACCCCACAGAGATCTCCTCATAGGTCCCAGGCCCAGCTCTCCCTGTGGTGCTCCATCACTCTTAGATAGTGCTGAGTGACGTACACACTGTCCCAAGAAGACACGTACCCCACAGGGATCTCCCCATAGGTCCCAGGCCCAGCTCTCCTTGTGGTGCTCCATCGCTCTTAGATAGTGCTGAATGATGTACACACTGTCCCAAGAAGACACGTACCCCACAGGGATCTCCTTATAGGTCCTGCACCCAGCTCTCCCTTGGCGCTCCATCGCTCTTAGATAGTGATGTACGCACTGTCCCATGAACACACGTACCCCACAGGGATCTCCTCATAGGTCCCAGGCCCAGATCTCCCCGTGGTGGTCCATCGCTCTTAGATTTTGCTGAGTGATGTACGCACTGTCCCATGAAGACACGTACCCCACAGTCATCTCCTAATAAGTCCGAGGCCCAGCTCTGCCCGTGGTGCTCCATCGCTCTTAGATAGTGCTGAGTGATGTACACACTGTCCCAAGAAGACACGTACCCCACAGGGATCTCCTAACAGGTCCCAGGCCCATCTCTCCCAGTGGTGCTCCATCGCTCTTAGATAGTGCTGAGTGACGTACACACTGTCCCAAGAAGACACGTACCCCACAGGGATCTCCTAATAGGTCCCAGGCCCAGCTCTCCCCGTGGTCCTCCATCGCTCTTAGATAGTGCTGAGTGATGTACACACTATCCCAAGAAGACACATACCCCACAGGGATCTCTTAATAGGTCCCACGCCCAGCTCTCCGCATGGTTCTCCATCGCTCTTAGATAGTGCTGAGTGATGTACACACTGTCCCAAGAACACACGTACCCCACAGGGATCTCCTGATAGGTCCCCGGCCGAGCTCTCCCCATGGTGCTCCATCGCTCTTAGAGAGTGCTGAGTGACGTACACACTGTCCCAAGAAGACACGTACCCCACAGGGATCTCCTAATAGGTCCGAGGCCCAGCTCTGCCCGTGGTGCTCCATCGCTCTTAGATAGTGCTGAGTGATGTACACACTGTCCCAAGAAGATACGTACCTGTAAGGAAATGCCTCCTTGGCATGGATACCCCCTGACTTTTTGACTTTGCTGATGCCAAGTTATGATTTGAAAGTGTGCTGAGGCCTGCTAACCAGGCCCCAGCACCAGTGTTCTTTCCCTAACCTGTACCTTTGTCTCCACAATTGGCACACCCTGGCATCCAGGTAAGTCCCTTGTAACTGGTACCCCTGGTACCAAGGGCCCTGATGCCAGGGAATGTCTCTAAGGGCTGCAGTATGTCTTATGGCACCCTAGGGACCTCTTACTCAGCACAGACACACTGCTTGCCAGCTTGTGTGTGCTGGTGGGGAGAAAATGACTAAGTCGACATGGCACTCCCCTCAGGGTGCCATGCCAACCTCACACTGCCTATGGCATAGGTAAGTCACCCCTCTAGCAGGCCTTACAGCCCTAAGGCAGGGTGCACTATACCATAGGTGAGGGCATAGGTGCATGAGCACTATACCCCTACAGTGTCTAAGCAAAACCTTAGACATTGTAAGTGCAGGGTAGCCATAAGAGTATATGGTCTGGGAGTCTGTCAAACACGAACTCCACAGCACCTCAATGGCTCCACTAAAAACTGGGAAGTTTGGTATCAAACTTCTCAGCACAATAAATGCACACTGATGCCAGTGTACATGTATTGTGAAATACACCCAGAGGGCATCTTAGGGATGCACCCTGAAAACATACCCGACTTCCAGTGTGGGCTGACTTGTTTTACCAGCCTGCCACACACCAGACATGTTGCTGGCCACATGGGGAGAGTGCCTTTGTCACTCTGTGGCCAGGAACAAAGCCTGTACTGGGTGGAGGTGCTTCTTACCTCCCCCTGCAGGAACTGTAACACCTGGCAGTGAGCCTCAAAGGCTCAGCCCCTTTGTTACAGCGCCACAGGGCATCCCAGCTAGTGGAGATGCCCGCCCCCTCTGGCCACGGCCCCACTTTTGGTGGCAAGGCCGGAGGAGATAATGAGAAAAACAAGGAGTCACCGGCCAGTCAGGACAACCCCTAAGGTGTCCTGAGCTGAGGTGACTCTGACTTTTAGAAATACTCCATCTTGCAGATGGAGGATTCCCCCAATAGGATTAGGCATGTGACCCCCTCCCCACGGGGGAGGCACAAAGAGGGGGTAGCCAACCTCAGGGCTAGTACCATTAGCTACTAACCTCTCAGACCTAAACACACCCCTAAATTGAGTATTTAGGGGCACCCAGAACCGAGGAAGATAGATTCCTGCAATCTGAAGATGAAGAAAGACTGCTGACCTGAAGCCCTCCAGAGAAGACAGAGACACCAACTGCTTTGGCCCAGCCCTACCGGCCTGTCTCCCCACTTTGAGAAAAACTGCAACAGCGATGCATCCCCCAGGGTCCAGCGACCTCTGAAGCCTCAGAGGACTACCCTGCATCTAAAAGGACCAAGAACTCCTGAGGACAGCGGCCCTGTTCCACAAAGACTGAAACTTGCAACAAAGAAACAACTTTTAAAGGACCACACGTTTCCTGCCGGGAGTATGAGACTTTCCACTCTGCACCCGACGGCCCCGGCTTACCCTGCGGAGAAACAACACTACAGGGAGGACTACCCGGCGACTGCAACCCTGTGAGTAGCCAGAGTTGACCCCCTGAGCCCCCCCAGCGACGCCTGCAGAGGGAATCCAGAGGCTCCCCCTGACCGCGACTGCCTGCTTCAAAGAACCTGACACTTGGGAAACACACTGCACCCGCAGCCCCCAGGACCTGAAGGATCCGACCTCCAGTGCAGGAGCGACCCCCAGGTAGCCCTCTTCCTTGCCCAGGTGGTGGATACCCTGAGGAGCCCCCCCCCTTGCCTGCCTGCATCTCTGAAGAGACCCCTGGGTCTCCCATTGAAACCTATTGTGAACCCGACGTCTGTTTGCACTCTGCACCCGGCCGCCCCTGTGCCGCCACTGTGCCGCTGAGGGTGTACTTTTTGTGCTGACTTGTGTCCCCCCCAGTGCCCTACAAAACCCCCCTGGTCTGCCCTCTGAAGTCGCGGGTACTTACCTGCTGGCAGACAGGAACCGGCGCACCACCTTTTCCATTGAAGCCTATGTGTTTTGGGCACCACTTTGACCTCTGCACCTGACCGGCCCTGAGCTGCTGGTGTGGTAATTTTGGGGTTGCTCTGAACCCCCAATGGTGGGCTACCTTGGACCCAACTTTGAACCCTGTAAGTGCCTTACTTACATGAAAAACTAACAAATACTTACCTCCCCCAGGAACTGTTGAATTTTGCAGTGTCTAGTTTTAAAATAGCTTATTGCCATTTTTGCTAAAACTGTACATGTTATTTTGTTGTTTCAAAGTTCCTAAGATACCTGAGTGAAATACCTTTCATTTGAAGTATTGATTGTAAATCTTGAACCTGTGGTTCTTAAAATAAACTAAGAAAATATATTATTCTATACAAAAACCTATTGGCCTGGAATTGTCTTTGAGTGTGTGTTCCTCATTTATTGCCTGTGTGTATGTACAACAAATGCTTAACACTACCCTCTGATAAGCCTACTGCTCGACCACACTACCACAAAATAGAGCATTAGAATTATCTCTTTTTGCCAGTATCTTACCTCTAAGGGGAACCCTTGGACTCTATGCATGCTATTTCTCACTTTGAAATAGTGCATACAGAGCCAACTTCCTACATTGGTGGATCAGCGGTGGGGTACAAGACTTTGAATTTGCTGGACTACTCAGCCAATACCTGATCACACGACTAAATTCCAAAAAATTGTCATTAGAAACTGATTTTTGAAATTTGACCTATTTTTCTAAATTTTGAAAAGTCCTGCTAGGGCCTTGTGTTAGTCCCTGTTAGCACTTCTTTTAAAGTTTTAAAGTTTTGTAAAAGTTTGAATTAAGTTCTAGAGATAGTTTTAGATTCTTAAAAAGTATTGCAACTTTTAGAAACAAAATGTCTATTACAGAAGAGATTGTGATGGAACTCAACCTCACCCCTTACCTGCATCTTAGGATGTCAGAGTTCAGGTCTCTCTGTAAAATCAAAAAGATAAAGACTGGTTTAAACCCTACCAAAGTACAGCTCCAGGAGCTCTTGGCAGAGTTTGCTAAAAACAACCCCTCTGATGACGCCCTCACAGAGGGTTATGCTAGTGATTTGGAGGAACTCCCACCTCCAGTCCTAGATAGGGAGACCAGGGTTCCTCCAACCCTGACTCCACAAGTGATAGTCAGAGATGCTGCTTCTCTCATGGGAGAGTCCAGCAACTCTGGAAGCATTGAGGGCAGCCTCAATGAAGATGACCTCCTGCTAGCCAGGATGGCCAAAAGATTGGCTTTGGAAAAACAGATCCTAGCCATAGAAAGGGAAAGACAAGAGATGGGCTTAGGACCCATCAATGGTGGCAGCAATTTAAATAGGGTCAGAGATTCTCCTGACATGCTAAAAATCCCCAAAGGGATTGTTACAAAATATGAAGATGGTGATGATATCACCAAGTGGTTCACAGCTTTTGAGAGGGCTTGTGCAACCAGAAAAGTAAACAAATCTCACTGGGGTGCTCTCCTTTGGGAAATGTTCACTGGAAAGTGTAGGGATAGACTCCTCACAATCTCTGGAAAAGATGCAGAATCCTATGACCTCATGAAGGCTACCCTGATTGAGGGCTTTGGATTCTCAACTGAGGAGTACAGGATTAGGTTCAGGGGGGCTCAAAAATCCTCGAGCCAGACCTGGGTTGATTTTGTTGACTTCTCAGTCAAAACACTGGATGGTTGGATTCATGGCAGTGGTGTAAATGATTATGATGGGCTTTACCACCTGTTTGTGAAAGAACACTGTTACAGGATGGACGCCAATGATCACTCAGTACTTATCAGATCTATAAGTAAGTGGTCTTTTTATTGACTGTACGGAAAAGTTTTTGATGGTTGGTGAGGTTTTGTTTGTTGTATTCATGCTCTCCGTGTCTTTTCTTCTGGCCGGTCTTTATGGACTTCGTCTTCTTCTTTCCTTTTCCTCTAGGTCTCTCAGGAAGCACATGTGGAAAGAAGAATAATAAGCCTGGTAAGTGTTTCGTGTTTTCTTTCCTATCTCTTCCTGCCGCTGACTTTCCCTGTGTCTCACTCCGCTATCCCCTTGGTCTTTGCGCCTCCTTTCTCTTTCCCGTGGTTGTCTGTTCGACACTACCTCTGTTTTCCTTTTCTTTTCCTATGAGAGGGTATTTCTTGATCTCTTCTCTGTCCTTACTTTTTCCTTCTTCTGTCTTGTTACTTCGTTGTCCTATTGTCTGACTGTTGTGCTCGTTTATTTGTTACTTTTCCCTTTTTTAGTACATGTAATTTCTCCTTTCTTTTCTATGTATCTCCTCTTCTCTATTTCCTGTTTTCCGTCTTTTGTACTTACTCACTTTCCCTCTTGTCCTTTTCTCTCTCTCTCTCCCCATTCACCCTGCCTCGTGCGTTATCGGTTTACATGTGCCCTTCACCCTTTTGTTTACGTCTCCTCCCGTCCTCCCTAACCCTACCCCAGAAAACCCCACACACCTGCGTCTGCCACATTTCTCCTGAAGCGTGGCTGGCACTCGCGTCCTGCTTCCCGGAGTCTGTCTCCTTCGTCCCTGGATGGGACCACCGGCTTCTTCGTGTTCTCCTTTGGCCTGTGATCTGCTGACGGTGCGGCTAGCTCCGCCAAGCTCGGAGATCCGCTGGATACGTCTCGAGACTCCCCATCGTCCACGCCTTCCTTCTTTTCCCCGTCGGTCGTCTTCCTCTCCTCTGCAACACTCCCGAACGCCAGCCTCCCAGGAAGAGTCGGCAGTCCCTTTAAACACCTGGGTTCCCGCTGGGATTGCTCTGGGATATCGTGATTGGAGGAAGCGGAAAGTGCATCCGGTACACGAGAGGCAGTAGCAGAACAAGTTGGGGCGGTGTGCAGGTCGGCCCAGTTTGGCCAGCCACAGACACTCCCCCTAGAGAGCGGCAGCCGATGACGTTCAGATGATGGATAGCGGGAGAAGAAATCAGCATTCTGCATGAGGCGGCCAGGGGAGTGGAGGACCTGAAAGGAGAAGGGCTGCAATGAAAGAAACTACCTTAAGACATGGGGAGTAGAGTCCTTGTTGCGAGCAAGCCAAGTAAGGGGTGCATGATCCGTGAGGAGGGTAAATTGCCGACCCATAAGATAATAGCACAGGGATTCCACTGCCCACTTAATGGCCAGACATTCCTTCTCAATAGTGGGGTAGTGGACCTCCCACGGGAGGAGCTTCCGATTAATATATAGTACCGGATGGAGAGACCCATCCACCTGTTTCTGTGACAAAACTGCCCCAAGTCCTACATCCGAGGCATCCGTTTGCAATATGAAAGTCTCATGGAAGTTCGGACAACACAACACTGGATTCGTAGACAACACCTCTTTCAGTTGTTCAAAACTGCTTTGTACAGCATTCGAAATGGAGGTAAACTTATTGGGGCATGAGTTCTTGAGTAGGTTGGTAAGGGGTTCTGCTATTGTGGAGAACTGAGGAATGAACCGCCTATAATACCCAACTAATCCGAGGAAAGCTCTGACTTCTTTCTTTGTGCTAGGTATGGGTATCCGTTGGACGGCCTCTACTTTCTCAATCTGGGGTCCGATATTTCCCTCCCCTAAGATATACCCAAGATATTGGATTTCATGATACCCCAATTTACATTTTTCTGGGTTAGCGGTTAAATGTGCATCCCTCAATGCCTGTAATACTTTCCTCACCTGTTCTAGATGGTCCTTCCAAGTGTTACTAAATATTACTATGTCGTCCAGATATGCGGCGGCATATTGCTGATGGGGCCGTAACACCCTATCCATAAGACGTTGGAATGTGGCAGGGGCCCCGTCGAGCCCAAAAGGGAGAACTGTGAACTGATAGAGACCTGATGTGGATGCGATGGCAGTTTTTTCTTTGTCCTCTTGTCTCAGCGGAATTTGCCAATACCCTTTGGTAAGATCGAGTGTGGACATGTATCTTGCTTGCCCTAATCTTTCCAAGAGCTCGTCGATGCGGGGCATGGGATATGCGTCAAAGTACGTTAGCTCGTTGACGTGTCTATAGTCTACGCAAAATCGAGTACGCCCGTCTGGCTTTGGCACCAACACCACTGGGGAACCCCAGGGACTGGTAGATGGTTCTATAATACCAGCCTCCAACATCGTATGGACTTCCTGATCTAAAGTCTTTTTTTCGCTTCTGGAACACGGTATGGGTGTTGTCGGGATACTGCCTCACTCTTGGTACGTATCAGGTGTTCAACTAGCTGCGTATGTCCTGGTCATTTGGAAAAGACATCCCTATATTTCTTAACTACCTGTTTTAGTTGCTCACGGTAGGTGTCGGTGAGGGTGGGATTTGTGTGCGGTAGGGGGTCCGTAACTGTGAACTGCGTAGGAAAAGATAGATAAGGGATTTCGTCAGTGACCACATTAGTGATAAACTGGACCAGGTGCACCTCTACAGGATCTTGCCATTTCTTTAATAGGTTGATATGATATATCTGTTCTCTACCGAGGCTGCGGGGAAGTGCTAATCTATATGTAGTGGGGTTCACTTGCCCAATCACTTCGTAGGTTCCTTGCCACCGGGTAATAACTTGTTGTCACAAGTAGGGAGGAGTATTAGGGCATTGTCCCCTATCTTTGGGCTATGAAATACACTCTTGGTATCGTAGCATTTCTTTTGTTTTTCTTGTGCCTCCCATAAAGTACTGTGGGCTTCTTCCCATACCGTATGGAGGGTATCCGTCATGTCCCGAGTATACGTCAGGAGTTCTTTCTCTTCGCTATCTGTCTCCTCCCATTGCTCCGCCAGCATTTTGAGGAGAGTTCTAGGCGGCCGCCCAAACAACAACTCGAACGGGCTGTGTCCTAGTGATGATTGAACGTGCGTGCGGATGGCGTACAGTACAAGGAGTAACTTATTTTCCCAATCTCTACCCCCCTCTGTGATGCTTTTCCGGAGCAGGGTTTTGATATTCTTATTGTATCTCTCTACAAGACCGTCGGTTTGAGGGTGGTATACCGATGTTCTGATCTGTTTTATCCCTAGTGTTTTGCTCACTTCAGCCATGAGCCCGTGGAAAAGAAATCAATCACTGCTTGGGCGACTACTTTTGTGTGCATGCTAGGGAGTGGTATTGCTTCAGGATAACGGGTGGCGTAATCCACAAGCACAAGTATGCATTGTCGTCCCCTATTGGATGGAGAGAGTGGCCCTATAATATCCATGCCTACCCGTGAAAACTGGGTCTCTATGACAGGTAGGGGCTGGAGTGGTGCAGGTGGGTGTGTAGACGGATTAAACAATTGACATTTTGGACATTCGGACCAATGCCTATGTATATCCCCATATACTCCTGCCCAATAGAAGCGCCGGAGTACTGCCTCCTCAGTTTTCTCCCTCCTGAGATGTCCCTCTCCATTATCCCCGTGAGCTAGTTGTAATACCTGCTGTCTGTGGCTTCATGGTATGATCAGATGTTTTGGCCGCCCCTCGGTTACATTTGGTATTCTATATAGGAGGTGGTTTTGGACAAGGAATTTGGGACCTACTGCCTGTTCCTCGGGGTTCATGGCTTGTTGCCACGCATTTCTTAGGGAGGGATCATCTTGTTGACTCTGTCGAAAATCCCCGGCCACGGTACACACCTTGCTCGCTACTGCTGTATCGTTTTTGGGTTGGGTCTCACTGGTGTTCCTGTATTGTTGTTGTTGTACCCTTTTCTCTCGTCTAGTGAGGGGTACCTTGGGGTCCCGACTGAGTCCCACACCGGCTTCAAAGGGTACTTCCTCCCACCAAGACTTAAGTACGTGCTCCTGGCTTGCTTTTGTTCAAAATGTGGGAAAGTCTGCCTTAATCGGTACCAATAATGATGTCCTCGTCCAGGTGGGGCAGCACCCCCACTTTGAGCAGTTCATTCTCTCCTTTCCATTGAAGGTGTACCTGGGCTACTGGGTAATATTTCTGATCCCCATGTACACAAGCAATCAAAACCTGTGTCTGGGGTATACCCTGCCCCGGTGCTACCAGCTCTTGTCGTCAACACTCTGGCTACAGCCTGAATCGATTAATGCGGCTCTTTCTACTCCATTTAGAAGAATAGGGACTGTGTATGTAGGTCTATCCCCACCAGCCCAGAAGTCTCTTCCTTTGGCTACTCCGATCTCCATGGGCTCCTCCGTATCTTTTTTTTGTGGACAATATCTCGCTATGTAACCCCACTCTGAGCAATTGTAGCATTGTGGTCCAGTGTGTGGGTATGTGGGGTTATGTGGTAACATGCGCTCTGGTTCCCTTACTGCCAGAGGTCTGGGAGTGGTTCCTCTAGCTATCGTCGGACGTACAGGGGATGGGACTGGGTGTCTACTGGGAGTGGCCTTGAAATCTGTACCCCTATGATATGCACAGGCAAGTTCAATAGCTGTTTCATTAGTTAGCCCAGGATGTTGCCTCACCCAGTTATGGGTGGTACTGGGTGAGGCATCTAAAAATTGTTCTAGGACTATCACATCGAACATCTCCTCCCTGGTCTTTTCTGTTGGATGCAACCATCTCCCTGCTGCATGTTGAACCCTTTAATAGAGTGTCCGGGGTTTCTCCTGCTGTTGCCACCTGGTTTGTCGGAAACAGGAACGGTAACTTTCACTATCAAGTCCGACCCGTTCCAGGATTGTCTTCTTGACATCTTTATATGGAAGTGTGCCACTGGGGTTGATCGCTTAGTAAGTGGTTTGGAGGTGGCCAGTCAGTAGGGGGGCGATATATTGTCCCCATTTCTCCTCCGGCCAACTTGCCGTAGTTGCCACTCTCTCAAAGTTGGTAAAAAATGAATCTGGGTCTTCTTGCTCCTGGTATTTTTGTAAGATGCTGCTGGGTACATTGGGATGCACCTTTGTGTGTGCTATGGTGTCCGTGAGTTTTCCCAGGGCAGTTTCATGTACCAATTGATTGTTTGCCATGATAGTAGCTTGACTCTTGAGAGCGGTCTGTAAAGCCTCTCTTTCCTCCCTGGCTTCCTTCATTTGTTGTTCCCACACTAGCTGTAGGTGTCGCTGTCCCTCTGCTAGTTGCGCAATGACGTCTGCCATGGTGGGTTTCTCTTCCATCTTGCCGTGTCTCCTTCTATCCCACTTCTGACACCACTTATTACAGGATGGATGCCAATGATCACTCGGTACTCGTCAGATCTATAAGTAAGTGGTCTTTTTATTGACTGTATGGAAAAGTTTGTGATGGTTGGTGGGGTTTTGTTTGTTGTATTCGTGCTCTCCGTGTCTTTTCTTCTGGCCGGTCTTTATGGACTTCGTCTTCTTCTTTTCTTTTCCTCTAGGTCTCTCAGGAAGCACATGTGGAAAGATGAAGAATAAGCCTTGTAAGTGTTTCCTATCTCTTCCTGCCGCTGCCTTTCCCTGTGTCTCACTCCGCTATCTCTTGGTCTTTGCGCCTCCTTTCTCTTTCCTGTGGTTGTCTGTTCGACACTACCTCTGTTTTCCTTTTCTTTTCCTATGAGTGGGGATTTCTTGATCTCTTCTCTGTCCTTACTTTTTCCTTCTTCGGTCTCGTTACTTCGTTGTCCTATTGTCTGACTGTTGTGCTCGTTTATTTGTTACTTTTCCCTTTTTTAGTACATGTAATTTCTCCTTTCTTTTCTATGTATCTCCTCTTCTCTCTTTCCTGTTTTCTGTCTTTTATACTTACTCACTTTCCCTCTTGTCCTTTCTCTCTCTCCCCGTTCACCCTCCCTTGTGCGTTATCGGTTTACATGTGCCCTTCACCCTTTTGTTTACGTCTCCTCCCGTCCTCCCTAACCCTACCCCAGAAACCCCACACACCTGCGTCTGCCACGCTTCTCCTGAAGTGTGGCTGGCACTCACGTCCTGCTTCCCGGAGTCTGTCTCCTTTGTCCCTGGATGGGACCACCGGCCTCTTCGTGTTCTCCTTTGGCCTGTGATAGGCTGACGGTACGGCCGGCTCCGCCCAGCTCGGGGATCTGCTGGATACGTCTCGGGACTCCCCGTCGTCCACGCCTTCCTTCTTTTCCCTGTCGGTTGTCTCCCTCTCCTCTGCAACACTCCCGAACGCCAGCCTCCCAGGAAGAGTCAGCGGTCCCTTTAAACACCTGGGTTCCCGCCGGGACGGCTCTGGGATATCGTGATTGGAGGAAGCGGAAAGTGCATCCGGTTCACGAGAGGCAGTGGCAGAACAAGTCGGTGCGGTGTGCGGGTCAGCCCAGTCCGGCCCGTCACAAACACCTTTTAAGTAATTGTTTCAATGATAAACTGCATCAGCATCTGGTAGACCTAGGACTAATTTCTCCCCAAGAATTGGGAAAGAAGGCGGACCATTGGGTCAAGGCTAGGGTGACCAAGACTTCCACAGGGGGTGACCAAAAGAAAGGGGTCACAAAGACTCCCCAGGGGAAGAGTGTTGAGACATCCAAGGGTAAAAGTAAAGAGTCTTCTACAGGGCCCCAAAAACCTGCTCAGGAGGGAGGGTCCAAAGCCTTTTCACAACCCAATTTTGGGTACAAGGGTAAAAACTTTGATCCCAAAAAGGCCTGGTGTCGTAGCTGTAATCAGCAGGGACACCAAACTGGAGACAAGGCCTGTCCCAAGAAAGGTTCCACATCAAACTCTACTCCATTTAGCACTGGAATAGCCAGTCTCCAGGTGGGATCAACAGTGTGCCCAGAGCAAATCAGGTTCACACTGAAGCTACATTAGTTTCTGAAGGTGGGGTGTACTTAGCCACACTGGCTGCCTGGCCTCCTAATATGCAAAAATACAGGCAGCAACTCTTAATTAATGGGACTAGTGTAGAAGGCCTGAGGGATACAGGTTCCAGTGTCACCATGGTGACAGAGAAACTGGTTTCTCCAGGAAAATACCGGACTGGACAAACTTATCCTGTCACCAACGCTGACAATCAGACTAAAGTACATCCCGTGGCTATAGTAACTTTAGAGTGGGGAGGGGTCAATGGCCTGAAACAGGTAGTGGTCTCCTCAAATATCCCTGTAGACTGTTTGCTTTGAAATTACCTGGAGTCCTCAGCATGGGCTGAGGTAGAACTGAAAACCCATGCAGCCATGCTGGGTATCCCTGAACTGGTGTGTGTCAAGACAAGGGCACAGTGCAAAGCTCAGGGTGAAAACGTGGTGTTGGAGCCTGGAATAATGGCCCAACCCTCCAAGAGAAAAGGAAAGAAGACTGGGGAACCAGCTTCAACACAACAAAAGAAAAAGAACCTCTCTTCCCAGGAAGAAGTTCTGCCCTCTGAGGGAACTGAGCCCATGGAGTTAGAACCTTATCAGGTTGAGCTCCTAAGCCCAGGGGGACCCACAAGGGAACAGTTGTGTAAGGGGCAGGAAACCTGTCCCTCTCTTGAAGGCCTTAGGCAGCAAGCTGCTGAAGAGACCAAAGGAAAATCACTGGAACACATGGAGTCTATTGGGAAGATGGACTCATCTACACTGAGGCAAGAGATCCCAAACCTGGTGCCACTAGGAGAGTGGTAGTGCCTCAGGAGTTTAGGAAGTTCATTCTGACCTTAGCTCATGATATACCACTTGCTGGGCATTTGGGACAAACCAAGACTTGGGAGAGGTTAGTCAACCATTTATATTGGCCCAACATGTCCCAGAAAGTAAAGGAGTTTTGTGTCTCCTGTGCCACCTGTCAAGCCAGTGGTAAGACAGGTGGACACCCAAAGGCCCCCCTCATTCCACTTCCAATGGTGGGGGTCCCCATTGAAAGAGTGGGTGTGGACATAGTGGGTCCACTTGAACCTCCCACAGCCTCAGAGAACCAGTATATCCTAGTGGTAGTGGATCATGCCACTAGGTACCCTGAAGCAATTCCACTTAGGTCCACTACTGCCCTGCAGTAGCTAAAGCACTCATAGGTATCTTTACCAGAGTGGGATTTCCTAAGGAGGTGATGTCTGACAGGGGTACCAACTTCATGTCAGCATACCTGAAACACATGTGGAATGAGTGTGGGGTGACTTACAAATTCACCACACCATACCATCCACAAACCAATGGTCTTGTGGAGAGATTCAACAAGACATTGAAGGGCATGATCATGGGGCTCCCTGAAAAACTCAAAAGGAGATGGGATGTCCTCTTGCCATGTCTGCTTTTCGCCTACAGAGAGGTGCCTCAGAAGGGAGTAGGGTTTTCCCCCTTTGAACTTCTGTTTGGCCATCCTGTAAGGGGACCACTAGCTCTTGTAAAAGAAGGCTGGGAGAGACCTCTTCATGAGCCTAAGCAAGATATGGTGGACTATGTACTAGGCCTACGTTCCAGGATGGCAGAGTACATGGAAAAGGCAAGTAAAAACCTTGAGGCCAGCCAACAGCTCCAGAAGATGTGGTATGACCAAAAGGCTGCTATGGTTGAATTTCAGCCAGGGCAGAAAGTCTGGGTTCTGGAGCCTGTGGCTCCCAGGGAACTTCAGGACAGATGGAGTGGCCCTTACCCAGTGCTAGAGAGAAAGAGTCAGGTCACGTACCTGGTAGACCTAGGCACTAGCAGGACCCCCAAAAGGGTGATCCATGTGAACCGCCTCAAACTCTTTCATGACAGGGCAGATGTGAATCTGTTGATGGTGACAGATGAGGACCAGGAAGCTGAGAGTGAACCTCTCCCTGATCTCCTCTCACTGACCCTAAAGATGGCTCAGTAGATGGAGTGATCTATTCAGACACCCTCTCTGGCCAACAGCAATCTGACTGTAGGAAAGTCTTACAACAGTTAGCTGAGCTATTTTCCCTAACCCCTGGTCAGACACACCTGTGTATCCATGATGTGGACACAGGAGACAGCATGCCTGTCAAAAACAACGTATTCAGACAGTCTGACCAAGTTGAGGAAAGCATCAAAGTTGAAGTCCACAAGATGCTGGAATTGGGAGTCATTGAGCACTCTGACAGCCCCTGGGCTAGCCCAGTGGTCTTAGTTCCCAAACCTCACACCAAGGATGGAAAGAGAGAGATGAGGTTTTGTGTGGACTAAAGAGGACTTAATTCTGTCACCAAGACAGATGCCCATCCCATTCCAAGGGCAGATGAATTGATTGACAAACTAGGTGCTGACAGATACTTAAGTACCTTTGACTTGAGAGCAGGGTACTGGCAAATCAAAATGGCACAAGGAGCAAAAGAAAAGAAAGCATTCTCCACACCCGATGGGCATTATCAGTTTACTGTAATGCCCTTTGGCTTAAAGAATGCCCCTGCCACCTTCCAAAGGTTGGTGAATCAAGTCCTTGCTGGCTTGGAGTCTTTAAGTGTCTCTTATCTTGACGATATTGCTGTCTTTAGCTCCAGCTGGCAGTATCACCTGGTCCACCTGAAGAAGGTTTTGAAGGCCCTGCAAGCAGCAGGCCTCTCTATCAAGGCATCCAAATGTCAGATAGGGCAGGGAACTGTGGTTTACTTGGGACACCTTGTAGGTGGAGGCCAAGTTCAGCCACTCCAGCCCAAGATCCATACTATTCTGGACTGGGTAGCTCCAAAAACCCAGACTCAAGTCAGGGCATTCCTTGGCTTGACTGGCTACTACAGGAGGTTTGTGAAGGGATATGGATCAATAGTGACACCCCTCACAGAACTTACCTCCAAGAAAATGCCTAAGAAGGTAAACTGGATTATAGAATGCCAACAGGCCTTTAACACCCTGAAACAAGCTATGTACACAGCACCAGTTCTAAAAGCTCCAGATTACTCCAAGCAGTTAATTGTGCAGACTGATGCCTCTGAACATGGGATAGGGGCAGTTTTGTCCCAAAAAATTATGATGGCCTTGTCCAGCCTGTTGCTTTCATTGGCAGGAGGTTATTCCCAAGGGAGCAGCGTTGGAGTGCCATTGAGAGGGAGGCCTTTGCTGTGGTTTGGTCCCTGAAGAAGCTGAGACCATACCTCTTTGATACTCACTTTGTAGTTCAAACTGACCACAGACCTCTCAGATGCCTAATGCAAATAAAAGGTGAAACTCCAAAACTGTTGAGGTGGTCTATCTCCCTACAGGGAATGGACTTTATAGTGGAACACAGACCTGGGACTGCCCATGCCAATGCAGATGGCCTTTCCAGGTTCTTCCACTTAGAAAATGAAGACTCTTTTGGGAAAGGTTAGTCTCATCCTCTTGGGGGGGGGGGCGTAAGGAAATGCCTCCTTGGCATGGTTAACCCCTGACTTTTGCCTTTCCTGATGCCAAGTTGTGATTTGAAAGTGTGCTGAGGCCTGCTAACCAGGCCCCAGCACCAGTGTTCTTTCCCTAACCTGTACCTTTGTCTCCACAATTGGCCCACCCTGGCATCCAGGTAAGTCCCTTGTAACTGGTACCCCTGGTACCAAGGGCCCTGATGCCAGGGAAGGTCTCTAAAGGCTGCAGCATGTCTTATGCCACCCTAGGGACCCCTCACTCAGCACAGACACGCTGCTTGCCAGCTTGTGTGTGCTGGTGGGGAGAAAATGACTAAGTCGACATGGCACTACCCTCAGGGTGCCATGCCAACCTCACACTGCCTATGGCATAGGTAAGTCACCCCTCTAGCAGGCCTTACAGCCCTAAGGCAGGGTGAACTATACCATAGGTGAGGGCATAGGTGCATGAGCACTATACCCCTACAGTGTCTAAGCAAAACCTTAGACATTGTAAGTGCAGGGTAGCCATAAGAGTATATGGTCTGGGAGTCTGTCAAACACGAACTCCACAGCACCATAATGGCTCCACTGAAAACTGGGAAGTTTGGTATCAAACTTCTCAGCACAATAAATGCACACTGATGCCAGTGTACATTTTATTGTGAAATACACACAGAGGGCATCTTAGAGATGCCCCCTGAAAACATACCCGACTTCCAGTGGGGGCTGACTAGTTTTACCAGCCTGCCACACACCAGATTATGTTGCTGGCCACATGGGGAGAGTGCCTTTGTCACTCTGTGGCCAGGAACAAAGCCTGTACTGGGTGGAGGTGCTTCTCACCTCCCCCTGCAGGAACTGTAACAACTGGCGGTGAGCCTCAAAGGCTCACCCCCTTTGTTACAGCGCCACAGGGCATCCCAGCTAGTGGAGATGCCCGCCCCCTCCGGCCACGGCCCCACTTTTGGTGGCAAGGCCGGAGGAGATAATGAGAAAAACAAGGAGGAGTCACTGGCCAGTCAGGACAACCCCTAAGGTGTCCTGAGCTGAGGTGACTCTGACTTTTAGAAATCCTCCATCTTGCAGATGGAGGATTCCCCCAATAGGATTAGGGATGTGACCCCCTCCCCACCGGGAGGAGGCAGAAAAAGGGTGTAGCCACCCTCAGGGCTAGTAGCCATTGGCTACTAACCTCCCAGACCTAAAAAACACCCCTAAATTGAGTATTTAGGGGTACCCAGAACCAAGGAAGATAGATTCCTGCAACCTGAAGACGAAGAAGGACTGCTGACCTGAAGCCCTGCAGAGAAGACGGAGACAACAACTGCTTCGGACTCAGCCCTACCGGCCTGTCTCCCCACTTCGAGAAAAACTGCAACAGTAAAGCATCCCCCAGGGTCCAGTGACCTCTGAAGCCTCAGAGGACTACCCTGCATCTAAAAGTACCAAGAACTCCCGAGGACAGCGGCCCTGTTCCACAAAGACTGAAACTTGCAACAAAGAAACAACTTTTAAAGGACCACACGTTTCCTGCTGGAAGCGTGAGACT
The DNA here is from genome assembly GCF_031143425.1 of Pleurodeles waltl. Classification (NCBI taxonomy): domain Eukaryota; kingdom Metazoa; phylum Chordata; class Amphibia; order Caudata; family Salamandridae; genus Pleurodeles; species Pleurodeles waltl. The sequence continues at coordinate 1,720,645,678 of NC_090445.1, read as the reverse complement.
TTCCACTCTGCACCCGACGCCCCCGGCTCGACCTGCAGAGAACCAACACTTCAGGGAGGACTCCCCGGCGACTGCGACCCTGTGAGTAGCCAGAGTTGACCCCCTTGAGGCCCCCCAGCGACGCCTGCAGAGGGAATCCCGAGGCTCTCCCTGACCGCGACTGCTTGCTTCAAAGAACCCGACGCTTGGGAAACACACTGCACCCGCAGCCCCCAGGACCTGAAGGATCCGACCTCCAGTGCAGGAGCGACAACCAGGTGGCCCTCTCCCTTGCCCAGGTGGTGGCTACCCCGAGGAGCCCCCTCCTTGCCTGCCTGCATCGCTGAAGAGACCCCTGGGTCTCCCGTTGAAACCTATTGTGAACCCGACGTCTGTTGCACTCTGCACCCGGCCGCTGCTGTACTGCTGACGGTGTACTTTTTGTGCTGACTTGTGTCCCCCCCGGTGCCCTACAAAACCCCCCTGGTCTGCCCTCCGAAGTCGCGGGTACTTACCTGCTGGCAGACTGGAACCGGGGCACCCACTTTTCCATTGAAGCCTATGTGTTTTGGGTACCACTTTGACCTCTGCACCTGACCGGCCCTGAGCTGCTGGTGTGGTAATTTTGGGGTTGCTCTGAACCCCCAACGGTGGGCTACCTTGGACCCAACTTTGAACCCTGTAAGTGCTTTACTTACCTGAAAAACTAACAAATACTTACCTCCCCCAGGAACTGTTGAATTTTGTACTGTCTAGTTTTAAAATAGCTTAATGCCATTTTTGCCAAAACAGTACATGTTATTTTGTTGATTCAAAGTTCCTAGGATATCTGAGTGAAAAACCTTTCATTTGAAGTATTGATTGTAAATCTTGAACCTGTGGTTCTTAAAATAAACTAAGAAAATATATTTTTCTACACAAAAAGCTATTGGCCTGGAATTGTCTTTGAGTGTGTGTTCCTCATTTATTGCCTGTGTGTATGTACAACAAATGCTTAAAACTACCCTCTGATAGGCCTACTGCTCTACCACACTACCACAAAATAGAGCATTAGAATTATCTCTTTTTGCCGCTATCTTACCTCTAAGGGGAACCCTTGGACTCTGTGCATGCTATTTCTTACTTTGAAATAGTGCACACAAAGCCAATTTTCTACAGTACTCCACAGAGATCTCTGCATTGGTCCCAGGCCCAGCTCTCCCCGTGGTGCTCCATCGATCCTAGATAGTGTTGAGTGATGTACACACTGTCCCAAGAAGACATGTACGCCACCGAGATCTCCTCATAGGTCCCAGGCCCAGCTCTCCCCGTTGTGCTCCATCGCTCCCAGATAATGCTGAGTGATGTACACACTGTCCCAGGAAGACACGTACCCCACAGGGATCTCCTAACAGGTCCCAGGCCCAGCTCTCCCCATGGTGCTCCATCGCTCTTAGATAGTGCTGTGTGATGTACACACTGTCCCAAGAAGACACGTACCCCACAGGGATCTCCTAACAGGTCCCACGCCCAGCTCTCCCTGTGGTGCTTCATTGCTCCTACATAGTGATGAGTGATGTACGCACTGTCCCAAGAAGAAACGTACCCCACAGGGATCTCCTAACAGGTCCCAGGCCCAGCTCTCCCAGTGGTGCTCCATCGCTCCTAGATAGTGCTGAGTGACGTACACAGTGTCCCAAGAAGACACGTACCCCACAGGGATCTCCTGATAGGTCCCCCTCCCAGCTCTCCCCATGGTGCTCCATCGCTCTTAGAGAGTGCTGAGTGATGTACACACTGTCCCAAGAAGACACATACCCCACAGGGATCTCCTAATAGCTCCCGGGTCCAGCTCTCCCCGTGGTGCTCCAGCACTCTTAGATAGTGCTGAGTGATGTACAAACTGTCCCAAGAAGACACGTACCCCACAGGGATCTCCTAATGGGTCCTAGGCCCAGCTCTCCCCGTGGTGCTCCATCGCTCTTATATGGTCTTGAGTGATGTACACACTGTCCCAAGAAGACAAGTACCCCACAGGGATCTCCTGATAGGTCCCAGGCCCAGCTATCACCGTGGTGCTCCATCGCTCTTAGATAGTGCTGTGTGATGTCCATACTGTCCCAAGAAGACAAGTACCCCACAGGGATCTCCTAACAGGTCCCACGCCCAGCTCTCCCTGTGGTGCTCCATTGTTCCTAGATAGTTCTGAGTGATGTACCGACTGTCCCAAGAAGACACGTACCCCACAGGGATCTCCTAGTAGGTCCCAGGCTCAGCTCTCCCAGTGGTGCTCCATCGCTCCTAGATAGTGCTGAGTGATGTACACACTGTCCTAAGAACACACGTACACCACAGGGATCTCCTGATAGGTCCCAGGCCCAGCTCTCTCCGTGGTGCTCCATCACTCTTAGATAGTGCTGAGTGATGTAAACACTGTCCCAAGAAGACACGTACCCCACAGGGATCTCCTGATAGGTCCCACGCCCAGGTCTCCCCGTGGTGCTCCATCGCTCTTAGATAGTGCTGAGTGATGCACACACTGTCCCAGAAAGACACGTACCCCACAGGGATCTCCTAATAGGTCCCAGGCCCAGCTCTCCCCATGGTGCTCCATCGCTCTTAGATAGGACTGAGTGATGTACACACTGTCCCAAGAAGACATGTACCCCACAGGGATCTCCTAACAGGTCCCACGCCCAGCTCTCCCTGTGGTGCTCCATTGCTCCTACATAGTGCTGAGTGATGTACGCACTGTCCCAAGAAGAAACTTACCCCACAGGGAACTCCTAACAGGTCCCAGGCCCAGCTCTCCCAGTGGTGCTCCATCGCTCCTAGATAGTGCTGAGTGACGTACACAGTGTCCCAAGAAGACACATACCCCACAGGGATCTCCTGATAGGTCCCCGTCCCAGCTCTCCCCATGGTGCTCCATCGCTCTTAGAGAGTGCTGAGTGACGTACACACTGTCCCAAGAAGACACGTACCCCACAGGGATCTCCTAATAGCTCCCGGGTCCAGCTCTCCCCGTGGTGCTCCATCACTCTTAGATAGTGCTGAGTGATGTACACACTGTCCCAAGAAGACACGTACCCGACAGGGATCTCTAATGGGTCCTAGGCCCAGCTCTCCCCGTGTTGCTCCATCGCTCTTATATGGTCCTGAGTGATGTACACACTGTCCCAAGAAGACAAGTACCCCACAGGGATCTCCTGATAGGTCCCAGGCCCAGCTATCACTGTGGTGCTCCATCTCTCTTAGAAAGTGCTGTGTGATGTACACACTGTCCCAAGAAGACACGTACCCCACAGGGATCTCCTAACAGGTCCCGCGCCCAGCTCTCCCTGTGGTGCTCCAGTGTTCCTAGATAGTTCTGAGTGATGTACCGACTGTCCCAAGAAGACACATACCCCACAGGGATCTCCTAGTAGGTCCTAGGCTCAGCTCTCCCAGTGGTGCTCCTTCGCTCCTAGATAGTGCTGAGTGATGTACACACTGTCCTAAGAACACACGTACCCCACAGGGATCTCCTGATAGGTCCCAGGCCCAGCTCTCTCCGTGGTGCTCCATCACTCTTAGATAGTGCTGAGTGATGTACACACTGTCCCAAGAAGACACGTACCCCACAGGGATCTCCTGATAGGTCCCACGCCCAGGTCTCCCCGCGGTGCTCCATCGCTCTTAGATAGTGCTGAGTGATGTACACACTGTCCAAAGGAGACACGTACCCCACAGGGATCTCCTAATAGGTCCCATGCCCAGCTCTCCCCATGGTGCTCCATCGCTCTTAGATAGTGCTGAATGACGTACACAGTGTCCGAAGAAGACACGTACCCCAAAGGGATCTCCTCATAGGTCCCCGTCCCAGCTCTCCCCATGGTGCTCCATCACTCTTAGAGAGTGCTGAGTGACGTATACACTGTCCCAAGAAGACACGTACCCCACAGGGATCTCCTGATAGGTCCCCGTCCCAGCTCTCCGCTTGGTGCTCCATCGCTCTTAGAGAGTGCTGAGTGACGTACACACTGTCCCAAGAAGACACGTACCCCGCAGGGATCTCCTAACAGGTCCCACTACCAGCTTTCCCCGTGGTGCTCCATCACTCTTAGATAGTGCTGAGTGATGTACACACTGTCCCAAGAAGACACGTACCCCACAGGGATCTCCTAATAGCTCCCGGGTCCAGCTCTCCCCGTGGTGCTCCATTGCTCCTAGATAGTTCTGAGTGATGTACACACTGTCCCAAGAAGAAACGTACCCCACAGGGAACTCCTAACAGGTCCCAGGCCCAGCTCTCCCATTGGTGCTCCATCGCTCCTAGATAGTGCTGAGTGACGTACACAGTGTCCCAAGAAGACACGTACCCCACAGGGATCTCCTGATAGGTCCCTGTCCCAGCTCTCCCCTTGGTGCTCCATCACTGTTAGATAGTGCTGAATGATGTACACACTGTCCCAAGAAGACACGTACCCCACAGGGATCTCCTAATAGCTCCCGGGTCCAGCTCTCCCCGTGGTGCTCCATCACTCTTAGATAGTGCTGAGTGATGCACACACTGTCCTAAGAACACACGTACCCCACAGGGATGTCCTGATAGGTCCCAGGTCCAGCTCTCTCCGTGGTGCTCCATCACTCTTAGATAGTGCTGAGTGACGTACACAGTGTCCCAAGAAGACACGTACCCCACAGGGATCTCCTGATAGGTCCCTTTCCCTGCTCTCCCCTTGGTGCTCCATCACTGTTAGATAGTGCTGAATGATGTACACACTGTCCCAAGAAGACACGTACCCCACAGGGATCTCCTAATAGCTCCCGGGTCCAGCTCTCCCCGTGGTGCTCCATCACTCTTAGATAGTGCTGAGTGATGCACACACTGTCCTAAGAACACACGTACCCCACAGGGATGTCCTGATAGGTCCCAGGTCCAGCTCTCTCCGTGGTGCTCCATCACTCTTAGATAGTGCTGAGTGATGTACACACTGTCCTAAGAACACACGTACCCCACAGGGATGTCCTGATAGGTCCCAGGTCCAGCTCTCTCCGTGGTGCTCCATCACTCTTAGATAGTGCTGAATGATGTACACACTGTCCCAAGAAGACACGTACCCCACAGGGATCTCCTAATAGCTCCCGGGTCCAGCTCTCCCCGTGGTGCTCCATCACTCTTAGATAGTGCTGAGTGATGCACACACTGTCCTAAGAACACACGTACCCCACAGGGATGTCCTGATAGGTCCCAGGTCCAGCTCTCTCCGTGGTGCTCCATCGCTCCTAGATAGTGCTGAGTGACGTACACAGTGTCCCAAGAAGACACGTACCCCACAGGGATCTCCTGATAGGTCCCCCTCCCAGCTCTCCCCATGGTGCTCCATCGCTCTTAGAGAGTGCTGAGTGACGTACACACTGTCCCAAGAAGACACATACCCCACAGGGATCTCCTAATAGCTCCCGGGTCCAGCTCTCCCCGTGGTGCTCCAGCACTCTTAGATAGTGCTGAGTGATGTACAAACTGTCCCAAGAAGACACGTACCCCACAGGGATCTCCTAATGGGTCCTAGGCCCAGCTCTCCCCGTGGTGCTCCATCGCTCTTATATGGTCTTGAGTGATGTACACACTGTCCCAAGAAGACAAGTACCCCACAGGGATCTCCTGATAGGTCCCAGGCCCAGCTATCACCGTGGTGCTCCATCGCTCTTAGATAGTGCTGTGTGATGTCCATACTGTCCCAAGAAGACAAGTACCCCACAGGGATCTCCTAACAGGTCCCACGCCCAGCTCTCCCTGTGGTGCTCCATTGTTCCTAGATAGTTCTGAGTGATGTACCGACTGTCCCAAGAAGACACGTACCCCACAGGGATCTCCTAGTAGGTCCCAGGCTCAGCTCTCCCAGTGGTGCTCCATCGCTCCTAGATAGTGCTGAGTGATGTACACACTGTCCTAAGAACACACGTACACCACAGGGATCTCCTGATAGGTCCCAGGCCCAGCTCTCTCCGTGGTGCTCCATCACTCTTAGATAGTGCTGAGTGATGTAAACACTGTCCCAAGAAGACACGTACCCCACAGGGATCTCCTGATAGGTCCCACGCCCAGGTCTCCCCGTGGTGCTCCATCGCTCTTAGATAGTGCTGAGTGATGCACACACTGTCCCAGGAAGACACGTACCCCACAGGGATCTCCTAATAGGTCCCAGGCCCAGCTCTCCCCATGGTGCTCCATCGCTCTTAGATAGGACTGAGTGATGTACACACTGTCCCAAGAAGACACGTACCCCACAGGGATCTCCTAACAGGTCCCACCCCCAGCTCTCCCTGTGGTGCTCCATTGCTCCTACATAGTGCTGAGTGATGTACGGACTGTCCCAAGAAGAAACTTACCCCACAGGGAACTCCTAACAGGTCCCAGGCCCAGCTCTCCCAGTGGTGCTCCATCGCTCCTAGATAGTGCTGAGTGACGTACACAGTGTCCCAAGAAGACACATACCCCACAGGGATCTCCTGATAGGTCCCCGTCCCAGCTCTCCCCATGGTGCTCCATCACTCTTAGATAGTGCTGAGTGATGTACACACTGTCCCAAGAAGACACGTACCCGACAGGGATCTCCTAACAGGTCCCACGCCCAGGTCTCCCCGTGGTGCTCCATCGCTCTTAGATAGTGCTGAGTGATGTACACACTGTCCAAAGGAGACACGTACCCCACAGGGATCTCCTAATAGGTCCCATGCCCAGCTCTCCCCATGGTGCTCCATCGCTCTTAGATAGTGCTGAATGACGTACACAGTGTCCGAAGAAGACACGTACCCCAAAGGGATCTCCTCATAGGTCCCCGTCCCAGCTCTCCCCATGGTGCTCCATCGCTCTTAGAGAGTGCTGAGTGACGTACACACTGTCCCAAGAAGACACGTACCCCACAGGGATCTCCTGATAGGTCCCCGTCCCAGCTCTCCGCTTGGTGCTCCATCGCTCTTAGAGAGTGCTGAGTGACGTACACACTGTCCCAAGAAGACACGTACCCCGCAGGGATCTCCTAACAGGTCCCACAACCAGCTTTCCCCGTGGTGCTCCATCACTCTTAGATAGTGCTGAGTGATGTACACACTGTCCCAAGAAGACACGTACCCCACAGGGATCTCCTAATAGCTCACGGGTCCAGCTCTCCCCGTGGTGCTCCATTGCTCCTAGATAGTTCTGAGTGATGTACACACTGTCCCAAGAAGAAACATACCCCACAGGGAACTCCTAACAGGTCCCAGGCCCAGCTCTCCCATTGGTGCTCCATCGCTCCTAGATAGTGCTGAGTGACGTACACAGTGTCCCAAGAAGACACGTACCCCACAGGGATCTCCTGATAGGTCCCTGTCCCAGCTCTCCCCTTGGTGCTCCATCACTGTTAGATAGTGCTGAATGATGTACACACTGTCCGAAGAAGACACGTACCCCACAGGGATCTCCTAATAGCTCCCGGGTCCAGCTCTCCCCGTGGTGCTCCATCACTCTTAGATAGTGCTGAGTGATGCACACACTGTCCTAAGAACACACGTACCCCACAGGGATGTACTGATAGGTCCCAGGTCCAGCTCTCTCCGTGGTGCTCCATCACTCTTAGATAGTGCTGAGTGATGTACACACTGTCCCAAGAAGACACGTACCCCACAGGGATCTCCTAATATCTCCCGGGTCCAGCTCTCCCCGTGGTGCTCCATCACTCTTAGATAGTGCTGAGTGATGCACACACTGTCCTAAGAACACACGTACCCCACAGGGATGTCCTGATAGGTCCCAGGCCCAGCTCTCTCCGTGGTGCTCCATCACTCTTAGATAGTGCTGAGTGATGTACACACTGTCCCAAGAAGACACGTACCCCACAGGGATCTCCTGATAGGTCCCACGCCCAGGTCTCCCCGTGGTGCTCCATCGCTCTTAGATAGTGCTGAGTGATGTACACACTGTCCAAAGGAGACACGTACCCCACAGGGATCTCCTAATAGGTCCCATGCCCAGCTCTCCCCATGGTGCTCCATCGCTCTTAGATAGTGCTGAATGACGTACACAGTGTCCGAAAAAGACACGTACCCCACAGGGATCTCCTAATAGGTCCCAGGCCCAGCTCTCCCCGTGGTGCTCCATTGCTCCTAGATAGTGCTGAGTGATGTACGCACTGTCCCAAGAAGACACGTACCCCACAGGGAACTCCTAACAGGTCCCAGGCCCAGCTCTCCCAGTGGTGCTCCATCGCTCCTAGATAGTGCTGAGTGACGTACACAGTGTCCCAAGAAGACACGTACCCCACAGGGATCTCCTGATAGGTCCCCGTCCCAGCTCTCCCCATGGTGCTCCATCGCTCTTAGAGAGTGCTGAGTGACGTACACACTGTCCCAAGAAGACACGTACCCCACAGGGATCTCCTAATATCTCCCGGGTGCAGCTCTCCCCGTGGTGCTCCATCACTCTTTGATAGTGCTAAGTGATGTACACACTGTCCCAAGAAGACACGTACCCCACAGGGATCTCCTAATGGGTCCTAGGCCCAGCTCTCCCCGTGGTGCTCCATCGCTCTTATATGGTCCTGAGTGATGTACACACTGTCCCAAGAAGACAAGTACCCCACAGGGATCTCCTGATAGGTCCCAGGCCCAGCTCTCCCCGTTGTGCTCCATCGCTCTTATATGGTCCTGAGTGATGTACACACTGTCCCAAGAAGACAAGTACCCCAAAGGGATCTCCTGATAGGTCCCAGGCCCAGCTATCACCGTGGTGCTCCATCACTCTTAGTGCTGTGTGATGTATACACTGTCCCAAGAAGACACGTACCCCACAGGGATCTCCTCACAGGTCCCACGCCCAGCTCTCCCTGTGGTGCTCCATCACTCTTAGATAGTGCTGAGTGAAGTACACACTGTCCCAAGAAGACACGTACCCCACAGGGATCTCCTGATAGGTCCCACGCCCAGGTCTCCCCGTGGTGCTCCATCGCTCTTAGATAGTGCTGAGTGATGTACACACTGTCCAAAGGAGACACGTACCCCACAGGGACCTCCTAATAGGTCCCAGGCCCAGCTCTCCCCATGGTGCTCCATCGCTCTTAGATAGTGCTGAATGACATACACAGTGTCCCAAGAAGACACGTACCCCACAGGGATCTCCTGATAGGTCCCCGTCCCAGCTCTCCCCATGGTGCTCCATCGCCCTTTGAGAGTGCTGAGTGACGTACACACTGTCCCAAGAAGACACGTACCCCACAGGGATCTCCAGATAGGTCCCCGTCCCAGCTCTCCCCATGGTGCTCCATCGCTCTTAGAGAGTGCTGAGTGACGTACACACTGTTCCAAGAAGACACGTACCCCACAGGGATCTCCTGATAGGTCCCCGTCCCAGCTCACCCCATGGTGCTCCATCGCTCTTAGAGAGTGCTGAGTGACGTACACACTGTCCAAAGGAGACAGGTACCCCACATGGATCTCCTAATAGGTCCCATGCCCAGCTCTCCCCATGGTGCTCCATCGCTCTTAGATAGTGCTGAATGACGTACACAGTGTCCGAAGAAGACACATACCCCACAGGGATATCCTGATAGGTCCCCGTCCCAGCTCTCCCCATGGTGCTCCATCGCTCTTAGAGAGTGCTGAGTGACGCACACACTGTCCCAAGAAGACACGTACCCCGCAGGGATCTCCTAACAGGTCCCACGCCCAGCTCTCCCTGTGGTGCTCCATTGCTCCTAGATAGTGCTGAGTGATGTACGCACTGTCCCAAGAAGACACGTACCCCACAGGAATCTCCTCATAGGTCCCAGTCCAAGCTCTCCCTGTGGTGCTCCATTGTTCCTAGATAGTGCTGAGTGATGTACGCACTGTCCCAAGAAGACACGTACCCCACAGGGATCTCCTCATAGGTCCCAGGCGCAGCTCTCCCCGTGGTGCTCCATCGCTCTTAGATAGTGCTGAGTGATGTACACACTGTCCCAAGAAGACACGTACCCCATAGAGATCTCCTGACAGGTTCCAGGCCCAGCTCTCCCCGTGGTACTCCGACTCTCTTATTTGGTCCTGAGTGATGTACACAGTGTCCCAAGAAGACACGTACCCCATAGAGATCTCCTGACAGGTCCCAGGCCCAGCTCTCACCGTGGTGCTCCATCGCTCTTAGATAGTGCTGTGTGATGTACACACTGTCCCAAGAAGACACGTACCCCACAGGGATCTCCTGATAGGTCCCAGGCCCAGCTCTCCTCGTGGTGCTCCATCACTCTTAGATAGTGCTGAGTGATGTACACACTGTCCCAAGAAGACAAGTACCCCACAGGGATCTCCTAATAGGTCCCAGGCGCAGCTCTCCCCGTAGTGCTCCATCGCTCCTAGATAGTGCTGAGTGATGTACACACTGTCCCAAGAACACACGTACCCCACAGGGATCTCCTGATGGGTCCCAGGCCCAGCTCTCTCCGTGGTGCTCCATCGCTCTTAGATAGTGCTGAGTGATGTACACACTGTCCCAAGAAGACACGTACCCCACAGGGATCTCCTCATAGGTCCCAGTCCAAGCTCTCCCTGTGGTGCTCCATCGCTCTTAGATACTGCTGAGTGATGTACACACTGTCCCAAGAAGACATGTATCCCACAGGGATCTCCTAATGGGTCCTAGGCCTAGCTCTCCCCGTGGAGCTCCATCGCTCTTAGATAGTGCTGAGTGATGTACGCACTGTCCCAAGAAGACACGTACCCCACAGGGATCACCTGATAGATCCCAGGCCCAGCTCTGCCCATGGTGCTCCATCGCTCTTAGATAGTGGTGAGTGACGTACACACTGTCCCAAGAAGACACGTACCCCACAGGGATCTCCTAATATGTCCCAGGCCCAGCTCTCCCCGTGGTGCTCCATCGCTCTTAGATAGTGGTGAGTGACGTACACACTGCCCCAAGCAGACACGTACCCCACTGGGATCTCCTAATGGGTCCCAGGCCCAGCTCTCCCCATGGTGCTCCATCGCTCTTAGATAGTGCTGAATGATGTACACACTGTCCCAAGAAGACACGTACCCCACAGGGATCTCCTGATAGGTCCCAGGCCCAGCTCTCCCCGTGGTGCTCCATCGCTCTTAGATAGTGCTGAGTGATGTGCACACTGTCCCAGGAAGACACGTACCCCACAGGGATCTCCTGATAGGTCCCAGGCCAAGCTCTCCCCGTGCTGCTCCATCAGTCTTATATAGTGCTGAGTGACGTACACACTGTCCCAATAAGACACGTACCCCACAGGGATCTCCTAATAGGTCCCAGATCCAGCTCTCCCTGTGGTGCTCCATCGCTCTTATATGGTCCTGAGTGATGTACACACTGTCCCAAGAAGACAAGTACCCCACAGGGATCTCCTGATAGGTCCCAGGCCCAGCTATCACCGTGGAGCTCAATCGCTCTTAGATAGTGCTGTGTGATGTACACCCTGTCCCAAGAACACACGTACCCCACGGGGATCTCCTAACAGGTCCCACGCCTAGCTCTCCCTGTGGTGCTCCATTGCTCCTAGATAGTTCTGAGTGATGTACCGACTGTCCCAAGAAGACACGTATCCCACAGGGATCTCCTAATGGGTCCTAGGCCCAGCTCTCCCCGTGGAGCTCCATCGCTCTTAGATAGTGCTGAGTGATGTACGCACTGTCCCAAGAAGACACGTACCCCACAGGGATCACCTGATAGATCCCAGGCCCAGCTCTGCCCATGGTGCTGCATCGCTCTTAGATAGTGGTGAGTGACGTACACACTGTCCCAAGAAGACACGTACCCCACAGGGATCTCCTAATATGTTCCATGCCCACCTCTCCCCGTGGTGCTCCATCGCTCTTAGATAGTGGTGAGTGACGTACACACTGCCCCAAGAAGACACGTACCCCACTGGGATCTCCTAATGGGTCCCAGGACCAGCTCTCCCCATGGTGCTCCATCGCTGTTAGATAGTGCTGTGTGACGTACACACTGTCCCAAGAAGACACGTACCCCACAGGGATCTCCTAATAGGTCCCAGGTCCAGCTGTCCCTGTGGTGCTCCATCGCTCTTAGATAGTTCTGAGTGACGTACGCACTGTCCGAAGAAAACACGTACCCCACAGGGATCTCCTAATAGGTCCCAGGCCCAGTTCTCCCCGTGGTGCTCCATCGCTCCTAGATAGTGCAGAGTGACATACACACTGTCCGAAGAAGAAACGTACCCCACAGGGACCTCCTAATTGGTCCCAGGCCCAGCTCTCCCCGTGGTGCTCTGTCGCTGTTAGATAATGCTGAGTGACGTACACACTGTCCCAAGAAGACACGTACCGCACAAGGATCTCCTAACAGGTCCCAGGCCCTGCTCTCCCAGTGGTGCTCCATCGCTCTTAGATAGTGCTGAGTGATGATGTACGCACTGTCCCAAGAAGACACGTACCCCACAGGGATCTCCTAACAGGTCCCATGCCCAGGTCTCCCCGTTGTGCTCCATCGCTTCTACATAGTGCTGAGTGATGTACACACGGTCCCAAGAAGACACGTACCCCACAGGGATCTCCTAATAGGTCCCACGTCCAGCTCTTCCAGTGGTACTCCATCGCTCTTAGATAGTGCTGAGTGATGTACACAGTGTCCAAAGAAGACACGTACCCCACAGGGATCTCCTAATAGGTCCCAGGCCCAGCTCTCCCCATGGTGGTCCATTGCTCCTGGATAGTGCTGAATGATGTACACACTGTCCCAAGAAGACACGTACCCCACAGGGATCTCCTAACAGGTCCCAGGCCCAGCTCTCCCCATGGTGCTCCATCGCTCTTAGATAGTGCTGAGTGACGTACACACTGTCCCAAGAAGACACGTAGCACACAGGGATCTCCTAACAGGTCCCAGGCCCAGCTCTCCCCATGGTGCTCCATCGCTCTTAGATAGTGCTGAATGATGTACACACTGTCCCAAGAACACACGTACCCCACAGGGATCTCCTCATAGTTCCCAGGCCCAGCTCTCCTCATGGTGCTCCATCGCTGTTAGATAGTGCTGAGTGATGTACACACTGTCCCGACAAGACATGTACCCCACAGGGATCTCCTTACAGGTCCCAGGCCCAGCTCTCCCCGTGCTGCTCCATCGCTGTTAGATAGTGCTGAGTGATGTACACACTGTCCCAAGAAGACACATACCTCACAGGGATCTCCTGATAGGTCCCAGGCCCAGCTCTCCCCGTGGTGCTCCATCGCTCCTAGGTGGTGCTGAATGATGTACACACTGCCCCAAGAAGACACGTACCCCACATCTCCTCATAGGTCCCAGGCCCAGCTCTCCCCGTGCTATTCCATCGCTCTTTTTCCTTTCTTTTCCTTGCTTTCCCTCATTTTCTGGTTGCCCTCTTCTTGATTTTTCCCGTTCTTCATTCCTTTCTCCCTGATTTCCCCCAGTTTTTTGTGTGCCTTCTCCTTGCCTTTCCAGCGTTTTCAATGCCTTGACTATCACCTCTCATCCAAAGTTCTGTAGAGCCCTGAAGACCTCCCATTGGAATGAGCCAATGAGAGCTACAAGCACCTGGATACCCTGGAGGGTGATTGGTCAGGCTTTACTAATTCTGTTTGATTGATTGATTCACAGACAGATCATATCCTGGGTGATTGTGGGCCCTCTTGTGCCCATCAGTGCTGTGCATGCTTTGAGTACCTCCTATTCATGGTCACTGCAACGAGGAGGTCATGTGCGGCTCAACATCTAATGTGCAGATGGTAAGCGTGTTCCAGGAGAGACCAAGACTGGTACTTTTAAACTCTTGAAACAAATAAAGGATGTCTTCCCGCAAATTCATGAAGGGACAGAATTCCATCAGACAACTTGGATGCATTTGAAAATATTTTTATTCATTCCTTAGATACAGTATCTAGGGTAAGAGACAGACAGCGCTTACGATAAGAATTGACTAGTATTACACATCCATCTGCTGAGGTGTTTCCTACTGGGAGGTGATGCCAGCTGGCCGCAGCACCCTGGGTCCTGCTGAGTGGTGATGCCAGCTGGCCGCAGCACCCTGGGTCCTGCTGAGTGGTGATGCCAGCTGGGTGCTGCCCCCTGTTTCCATGCACCTGGATCTTGCGTTGTATGTCAGTAATGTCATACTCTCCTCCTCATGGCCTTCTCCCTGAGGTACCCCCTTGTGCAGGGTTCAGTCACAGATCATGAACATGTGCAAGCAGAGGGATGGAGATATGGCATGATGAAAGTGCAAGAGTGGTTTGACTATTCTCAGGGTCACCAAGAAGCCCAGTGATGTCCAGAGGGGATTTGTGTAGAAGAAGCGGGGTTTGAGCAACCAAAGACCCACTCAGATTCAAAACAGATACAGAACCAGCTAACACAATACATACACAACTACATAAAAATACAACTAAACACAGAGCCTCAAAAACCCCTAAAAATAAAGTGTTTGCACACTCAAACACAAAAGGAAGCTTGCACACACATAGATAGAAACAAGAATGCACAACACCCACACAGCAATACATAAACACACATACACAAAGAAACATCATGAAAACACATGAACGTGGATCTGTGCATCAGTGCTTAGCGTGTGAAACACCACTGATAGCTGCCAGCCTTTCGCTCAGCAAGGAAACTGTCTAAAACAGTCCCTAGCAATACAAAAAGGGCTGCCAGTAAGCTGACTGGTGAGTGATCACTGTGCTAGCAGTCTATCATCTGTTTCCATTACTTTAGTGGAAATAAAAGAGGGACTGGCATCCAGCTGTCTCTGCAGAAGTTGCCAGAGTCCAGATCTCCTGCAATAAGTGCCCTTGGTGTCCTCCTGCAACCACAAGCACAAATGGATCAGAGATGCGCTTACAAACTCAGCAACTCTCAAAAACCTTTGCATTCATAGTCAGAAAGCATGATTGCATACTTATAAGTGAAGACTCAGACACAAGCACACAGTTTCACACAAAGATAGACAAACACCCATGTGAATGAACTTATTGCAAGCTGCAGAAGACATGAACACCGACAAAGCAGTACGGAGAGTAGTATATACTTCCTTGTGGACAAATACACACAAATGTGCACACTAACAAACACCCAGGTGCATGAAGACACAAATCTGGCCACCTAAGAACAGGCAAAAACCAAGACGGGAGGCGCAAGTAGACACTGAGACACCAAGGCAGGCAGGGATTCATAGATGAGTGTCCAGCAATAAATATATAGCTCAATCTAGATATAAGTCAAACAGCAGAAGACCCTCCATATCCTCAGACAGGCTGGACTCTATCCTTGGACGCCCTCAGACGGTGAGGGCTCTGTCCTCAGACACAGTGGCTCAGACTGAGCTCTCTCCTTGGACACAGACGGATGGGGCGGGCCTTAATCCTTCCTTGTGAAGTGTGGGAAGTAGCTGTTCCAGCTGCCTTGACTGTCTTGAGCTCCACATCTGCAGCAGCACATCTGAAAGAAAAGAAGACAACCAGCCATAAATATTTTCAATGTACTGACCCCTGAATTGAGAGCTCCTAGGAACCCTCAGCATGAAGCTACACACAAGCTTCCATCATAGGCTCCAGGTCATTTCCTCAGCTTCTAAAGATGCCCGAGATCTCCAGGGGGAGCTCCCAAGAACCTTTTAAGTATTGATCAAACTCATCTCCAAACTGTGAGATTTGAAAGTTCCTCTAACGTGGAGCTCGAAAGCCCTAGTTCACCTACAGACAGTTACATCACAAGTGAAGACCTCTATAGTAGAACTTCTTATGAAAGGCTTCATAGGGAACAAGACCTCCCAGCCATGGGCACACAAGGACTTCCTGGCTTGATGGTTCTGAAGACCGATGGACCAGGAGCTGCTAAACCACTCCTAGGAGGAGTTTGAAGGCAATTTCAAACCAAGAGCTCCTGAAGATCTCTGCTCCCACATATATTGCTAACCCTAACCAGCCAGAAAAACACCCAGGATGGCCATCCCTGTCCCACCATGCCATATAACCGGAAACCCCAACCAACCACATCATGAAATATCCCAACTCAAAAGAACCAAAATACAAGACGAGACTGGGGGTGGGTGGGATTTCAGGACTGAGACAAAGGATCCGGCACTGCACAAGGTCTGATGAGCGGCTCCTCCAAAGCATCCGGCACTGCTCAAGGTCTCATGAGCGGCTCCTCCAAAGGATCCGGCACTGCTCAAGGTCTGATGAGCGGCTCCTCCAAAGGATCCCGCACTGCTCAAGATCTGATGAGCGGCTCCTCCAAAGGATCCCGCACTGCTCAATGTCTGATGAGCGGCTCCTCCAAAGGATCCGGCACTGCTCAAGGTCTCGTGAGCGGCTCCTCCAAAGGATCCAGCACTGCTCAAGGTCTGATGAGCGGCTCCTCCAAAGGATCCCGCACTGCTCAAGATCTTGTGAGCGGCTCCTCCAAAGGATCCGGCACTGCTCAATGTCTGATGAGCGGCTCCTCCAAAGGATCCGGCACTGCTCAAGGTCTCGTGAGCGGCTCCTCCAAAGGATCCAGCACTGCTCAAGGTCTGATGAGCGGCTCCTCCATAGGATCCGGCACTGCTTAAGATCTTGTGAGCGGCTCCTCCAAAGGATCCGGCACTGCTCAAGAACTTGTGAGCGGCTCCTCCAAAGGATCCGGCACTGCTCAAGGTCTCATGAGCGGCTCCTCCAAAGGATCCGGCACTGCTCAAGGTCTCATGAGCGGCTCCTCCAAAGGATCCGGCACTGCTCAAGATCTTGTGAGTGGCTCCTCCAAAGGATCCGGCACTGCTCAAGGTCTGATGAGCGGCTCCTCCAAAGGATCCGGGATCCGGCACTTCTCAAGGTCTGATGAGCGGCTCCTCCAAAGGATCCGACACTGCACAAGGTCTCGTGAGCGGCTCCTCCAAAGGATCCGGCACTGCTCAAGGTCTCATGAGCGGCTCCTCCAAAGGATCCGACACTGCACAAGGTCTCGTGAGCGGCTCCTCCAAAGGATCCGGCACTGCTCAAGGTCTCATGAGTGGCACCTCCAAAGGATCCCGCACTGCTCAAGGTCTCATGAGCGGCTCCTCCAAAGGATCCGGCACTGCACAAGGTCTCATGAGCGGCTCCTCCAAAGGATCCGGCACTGCTCAAGGTCTCGTGAGCGGCTCCTCCAAAGGACCTCCTAACTGAACTCCATTTTAGAAAGCCTCTCACACTGAAGCCGATGAAGATCTCCGGATTGGAGTTATCATATGGCATGGTATATTTATATGTATGGAAGGTACATGGTGCTTCTACTGCATAAAAACCGTCCATCGCAGGGGACTGTGACATATGGAGGATATTTCACTGTTCTTGTGAAATGCGAGTTTCATCTCATAACCGCGGCCCCCAGACCGCTCTGCAGAGCTGTGACACTCTCAGGGCAGCTGGATTATGTGGCACGAAGATCACATTACGCGGCAGGGTTATCTCAACCATACAGCGAAACATACAGATTATGTGCCACATTCTCCGGCACAATTATCATCATCCATTTAAGCTACAAACACTTTGATGAAACCCAACAAAATGTGAGAATTATATGACAAATATTGCAAATCCATAATTATAGGGCAAATACTGCGGCCACCAGATCGCCTAAGTCCACTGACCTTCACTGGTACCTCTTTATAAATGCTTTATTCCAGGAAGGTAAACAAACGCTGCCATTGTAACTCCAAACAGAATCAATGATTAGATGCACTTTTATGAAAACTGCTTTTCATGCTAACTACTCCAACATAAACATGCAATATAAACAATATACAGCAGAGACTGTGTGTAGCATGGTCGGACATGGCCACCTCGGGGTTCTTGTGACAAAAACCACTTGGCTACTGGCCTCATGGTTTGTGATGTCACCACAACAACTTCTAGTGCAACACTGGACCATGCTCCACAGTCATCTCATATATATATATATGTATAGACATACCCATATAACCATACATATACCCATACATATACACATACATGTACATATACACATACATGTACATATACATACGTATAAATGCCCATATACCCATACATATACACATACATGTACATATACACATACATGTACATATACGTACATATACATACCCATATACCCATACATATACACATACATGTACATATACACATACATGTACATATACATACGTATAAATGCCCATATACCCATACATATACACATATATATATAGGACCTATACTGTCTGATGCTCCTCCCAGGATTCGATGAGCTGACTATAAATGCGGTTTGCTGGGTAAGAACCTCCACTATTTCCAAAGAATGAAACACTCCCCTCCCCACCGGCACCGGCACAAGAAAGGCACCCACTCTGACCCAGGATGAGACGGAGGGTAAACACCCCCCATGCCGGCTCATCTTGAGGACCCCCACAAGCTGCAAAGACGGCCATCTTGTCACCACTGCACAGGCAGTCAGTGGACTGCACCCCCGCTGAGCAGAGTCTGACAAGATGGCTGCCTCCCAGGCCTCACTACAGCTGCACAATCAGGGAGGACAGGGTGGCCATCTACAGGAAGGGGAGAGGCCGCCGATCCCGTCTTGTCTTCAGACTCTGCTCCAACACCTAAACTGGTTCCCAGCAGAGATGGCCCTTAAGGAGGGTCCAGCTGATCTCATGCTGCATTAAAGCTCAGCCTTCTTCCGGTGCTTCGGAGAACTGGTTCTTGCCTGGATCCAGCCCTCACCAGGCTGCATCACCCCCAACCTTACCCTGCCTCACACAGACCCAGGATCCAGTCCTTATCATGCTGCATTACCACCAACCTTACCCTGCCTCACACAGACCCAGGATCCAGTCCTTATCATGCTGCATTACCCCCAACCTTACCCTGGTGTCCCAGACATGCTGCC
This sequence comes from Pleurodeles waltl, assembly GCF_031143425.1. Taxonomy (NCBI): domain Eukaryota; kingdom Metazoa; phylum Chordata; class Amphibia; order Caudata; family Salamandridae; genus Pleurodeles; species Pleurodeles waltl. Next base: position 1,720,626,852 of record NC_090445.1, on the reverse strand, counting down.
CTTACCCTGGCTCACATAGAAGTGGCCATGGACCAGGATCCAGCCCTTACCAGGCTGCATTACCCCCAACCTTACCCTGGCTCTCACAGGCCCAGGATCCAGCCCTTACCAGGCTGCATTAACCCCAACTTTACCCTGCCTCACACAGGCCCAGGATCCAACCCTCACCATGCTGCATCACCCTCAACCTTACCCTGGCTCTCACAGGCCCAGGATCCAGCCCTCACCAGGCTGCATTACTCCCAACCTTAACGTGGCTCTCACAGGCCCAGGATCCAGCCCTCACCAGGCTGCATCACCCCCAATCTTACCCTGCCTCACACAGACCCAGGATCCAGTCCTTATCATGCTGCATTACCCCCAACCTTAACGTGGCTCTCACAGGCCCAGGATCCAGCCCTCACCAGGCTGCATTACCCTCAACCTTACCGTGGCTCTCACAGGCCCAGGATCCAGCCCTCACCATGCTGCATTAACCCCAACCTTACCCTGCTCACAGAGAAGTAGCCATGGCCCAGGATCCTGACCTTACCAGGCTGCATTACCACCAACCTTACCCTGGTGTCCCAGACATGCTACCCTTACCCAGGATCCAGCCCTTACCATGCTGCATTACCACCAACCTTACCCTGGCTCACACAGACCCAGTATCCAGTCCTTATCATGCTGCATTACCCCCAACCTTACCCTGGTGTCCCAGACATGCTGCCCTTACCCTGGCTCACATAGAAGTGGCCATGGCCCAGGATCCAGCCCTCACCAGGCTGCATTACCCCCAACCTTACCCTGGCTCTCACAGGCCCAGGATCCAGCCCTTACCAGGCTGCATTACCCCCAACCTTACCCTGCCTCACACAGGCCCAGGATCCAACCCTCACCATGCTGCATCACCACCAACCTTACCCTGGCTCTCACAGGCCCAGGATCCAGCCCTCACCAGGCTTCATTACCCCAACCTTAACGTGGCTCTCACAGGCCCAGGATCCAGCCCTCACCAGGCTGCATTACCCTCAACCTTACCGTGGCTCTCACAGGCCCAGGATCCAGCCCTCACCAGGCTGCATTACCCCTAACCTTACCGTGGCTCTCACAGGCCCAGGATCCAGCCCTCACCATGCTGCATTAACCCCAACCTTACCCTGCTCACAGAGAAGTAGCCATGGCCCAGGATCCTGACCTTACCAGGCTGCATTACCACCAACCTTACCCTGGTGTCCCAGACATGCTACCCTTACCCAGGATCCAGCCCTTACCATGCTGCATTACCACCAACCTTACCCTGGCTCACACAGACCCAGGATCCAGTCCTTATCATGCTGCATTACCCCCAACCTTACCCTGGTGTCCCAGACATGCTGCCCTTACCCTGGCTCACATAGAAGTGCCCATGGCCCAGGATCCAGCCCTTACCAGGCTGCATTACCCCCAACCTTACCCTGGCTCTCACAGGCCCAGGATCCAGCCCTTACCAGGCTGCATTACCCCCAACCTTACCCTGCCTCACACAGGCCCAGGATCCAACCCTCACCATGCTGCATCACCCCCAACCTTACCCTGGCTCTCACAGGCCCAGGATCCAGCCCTCACAAGGCTGCATTACTCCCAACCTTAACGTGGCTCTCACAGGCCCAGGATCCAGCCCTCACCAGGCTGCATTACCCTCAACCTTACCGTGGCTCTCACAGGCCCAGGATCCAGCCCTCACCAGGCTGCATTACCCCCAACCTTACCGTGGCTCTCACAGGCCCAGGATCCAGCCCTCACCATGCTGCATTAACCCCAACCTTACCCTGCTCACAGAGAAGTAGCCATGGCCCAGGATCCTGACCTTACCAGGCTGCATTACCACCAACCTTACCCTGGTGTCCCAGACATGCTACCCTTACCCAGGATCCAGCCCTTACCATGCTGCATTACCACCAACCTTACCCTGGCTCACACAGACCCAGGATCCAGTCCTTATCATGCTGCATTACCCCCAACCTTACCCTGGTGTCCCAGACATGCTGCCCTTACCCTGGCTCACATAGAAGTGGCCATGGCCCAGGATCCAGCCCTCACCAGGCTGCATTACCCCCAACCTTACCCTGGCTCTCACAGGCCCAGGATCCAGCCCTTACCAGGCTGCATTAACCCCAACTTTACCCTGCCTCACACAGGCCCAGGATCCAACCCTCACCATGCTGCATCACCCCCAACCTTACCCTGGCTCTCACAGGCCCAGGATCCAGCCCTCACCAGGCTTCATTACCCCAACCTTAACGTGGCTCTCACAGGCCCAGGATCCAGCCCTCACCAGGCTGCATTACCCTCAACCTTACCGTGGCTCTCACAGGCCCAGGATCCAGCCCTCACCAGGCTGCATTACCCCTAACCTTACCGTGGCTTTCACAGGCCCAGGATCCAGCCCTCACCATGCTGCATTAACCCCAACCTTACCCTGCTCACAGAGAAGTAGCCATGGCCCAGGATCCTGACCTTACCAGGCTGCATTACCACCAACCTTACCCTGGTGTCCCAGACATGCTACCCTTACCCAGGATCCAGCCCTTACCATGCTGCATTACCACCAACCTTACCCTGGCTCACACAGACCCAGGATCCAGTCCTTATCATGCTGCATTACCCCCAACCTTACCCTGGTGTCCCAGACATGCTGCCCTTACCCTGGCTCACATAGAAGTGGCCATGGCCCAGGATCCAGCCCTTACCAGGCTGCATTACCCCCAACCTTACCCTGGCTCTCACAGGCCCAGGATCCAGCCCTTACCAGGCTGCATTACCCCCAACCTTACCCTGCCTCACACAGGCCCAGGATCCAACCCTCACCATGCTGCATCACCCCCAACCTTACCCTGGCTCTCACAGGCCCAGGATCCAGCCCTCACCAGGCTGCATTACTCCCAACCTTAACGTGGCTCTCACAGGCCCAGGATCCAGCCCTCACCAGGCTGCATTACCCTCAACCTTACCGTGGCTCTCACAGGCCCAGGATCCAGCCCTCACCAGGCTGCATTACCCCCAACCTTACCGTGGCTCTCACAGGCCCAGGATCCAGCCCTCACCATGCTGCATTAACCCCAACCTTACCCTGCTCACAGAGAAGTAGCCATGGCCCAGGATCCTGACCTTACCAGGCTGCATTACCACCAACCTTACCCTGGTGTCCCAGACATGCTACCCTTACCCAGGATCCAGCCCTTACCATGCTGCATTACCACCAACCTTACCCTGGCTCACACAGACCCAGGATCCATTCCTTATCATGCTGCATTACCCCCAACCTTACCCTGGTGTCCCAGACATGCTGCCCTTACCCTGGCTCACATAGAAGTGGCCATGGCCCAGGATCCAGCCCTCACCAGGCTGCATTACCCCCAACCTTACCCTGGCTCTCACAGGCCCAGGATCCAGCCCTCACCAGGCTGCATTACCCCCAACCTTACCGTGGCTCTCCCAGGCCCAGGATCCAGCCCTAACCAGGCTGCATTACCCCCAACCTTACCCTGGCTCTCACAGGCCCTGGATCCAGCCCTTACCATGCTGCATTACCCCCAACCTTACCCTGCTCACAGAGAAGTGGCCATGGCCCAGGATCCTGACCTTACCAGGCTGCATTACCACCAACCTTACCCTGGCTCACACAGGCCCAGGATCCAGCCCTTACCATGCTGCATTACCCCCAACCTTACCCTGGTGTCCCAGACATGCTGCCCTTACCCTGGCTCACAGGGAAGTGGCCATGGCCCAGGACCCTGTCCTTACCATGCTGCATTACCCCCAACCTTACCCTGGCTCACAGGGAAGTGGCCATGGCCCAGGACCCTGTCCTTACCATGCTGCATTACCCCCAACCTTACCCTGGCTCACAGGGAAGTGGCCACGGCCCAGGATCCAGCCCTCACCAGGCTGCATTACCCCTAACCTTACCCTGGCTCTCACTGGCCCAGGACCCTGTCCTTACCATGCTGCATTACCCCCAACCTTACCCTGGCTCACAGAAAAGTGGCCATGGCCCAGGATCCAGCCCTCAACATGCTGCATTCCCTCCAACCTTACCCTGGCTCACCGAGAAGTGGCTCTTGCTTGGATCCAGCCCTTACCATGCTGCCTCACCGCAACCTTCCCCTGGTGTCCCATGCATGCTGCCCTTACCCAGGATCCAGCCCTTACCTTGATGCATTACCCCCAACCTTACCCTGGCTCACACAGATGTGGCCATGGCCCAAGACCCTGCCCTTACCATGATGCATTACCCTCAACCTTACCCTGGCTCTCACAGGCCCAGGATCCAGCCCTTACCATGCTGCATTCCCCCCAACCTTACCCTGTCTCACAGAGAAGTTGCCCTTGTCTGGATCCTGCCCTTACCATGCTGCATTCCCCCCAACCTTACCCTGGCTCTCACAGGCCCAGGATCCAGCCCTTACCATGCTGCATTACCCCCAACCTACCCCTGGTGTACCTGACATGCTGCCCTTACCCAGGGTCCAGCCCTTACCATGCCGAGGAGGGACAGCAACATCAGCGCTAAGGTGACCGACTCCAGCACCAGCATGGCGATGGCCCAGTCCGGCATGAGCCCTAAGGTGGCGGTTGTACTGGTTGTATCTGTGATTTAAAGGGAAGAAAAAGAAGCAGAATTATAGGTGATGCACAGCCCGGAAGGCGCAGCCCCTAAGGGAGCGGCCATCTTGAAGACAGGCGATCTTAGACTCAGGTGAGCAGGTACTTCAAGGAGTCACCGGACGCGCTTGGGACAGGTGAAGACCAGCGGGCCATACCATGAGTAGATGGTGCAAGGAGGCAGAGCGTGGCCTGGAAGACGGCTGGATATTGCTCCGTTAACATTTTGGCATCAGGCAAAGAGAGTAAGACCATGCTGAAGGGTGGCTGATGATTGCAGGACACAACCTGACACTGTGGGTTCGGGTACGAGAAGTGGGATAGATGCAAGGGTGGGTGGTGCCCCTGGGTTACAGCTGGTGGGTATGGCCGACAGACGAGCACTGCAGTATTCACTGCAGGTACACAAGGCTCAGAGGGTGTAGCTGAACTGGAAGTCTGACTGGATGGAACTTCAGGTGGAGGAGATGATACTATGAGGACAGGTAAATAGGAGCTGTCCATATCATGGGGTGATGCCCTGACACTCAAGAGGAAGAGGCAGAGATGAGCCATATCCTGGGACATCTGTGCTTAAGAGGAGACCCCATACCCTCTGACATCGCTGCTTCGTGGGAGCCTTCTTATCCTGTGAAATCTGTGTTTAGTGGAAGCCCTCATATCCTGTGACATCTGTGATTAGTGGGAGACCCATATCCTGTGACAACTGTGCTCAGTCAGAGCCTCCTTATGCTGTGATATCAGTGGGAACTCCCATATCCTGTGACATCTGTGTTCAATGGGAGCACACCTTATCCTGTGACATATATGCTCAGCGAGGCCCCCCTGTGATATCTGTGTGGGAGACCCATATCCTGTGACATCAGTGCTGAGTCGGTAACCCATATCCTGTGACATATGTGTTTATTGGGAGCACCTTATCCTGTGACATCTGTGCTCAGTCAGAGCCTCCTTATGCTGTGACATCAGTGGGAACCCCCCTATCCTGTGACATCTGTGTTCATTGGGAGCACACCTTATCCCGTGACATATATGCTCAGTGATGGCCATCCTGTGACATATGTGTGGGAGACCTATATCCTGTGACATTTGTGTACAGTGGGAGCCCCTTATCCTGTGACATCGGTGCTGAGTTGGAAACCCATATCCTGTGACATCTGTGTTTACTGGGAGCACCTTATCCTGTGACATCTGTGTTTAGTGGGACCACCTTATCCTGTGACATCTGTGATTAGTGGGAGACCCATATCCTGTGACATTGTGTTCAGTGGGAGCCCCTTAACCTGTCACATCTGTATTTAGTGGGAGCCATTCTATCCTGTGACATCAGTGATGAGTCGGAGACCCATATCCTGTGACATCTGTGTTCAGTAGGATCCCCTTATCCTGAGACACCTGTGCTCAGTGGGAGCTAAGGATGACAGAGAGGCAGGATAAGATCCAGGGACGATGGATCTAAGGGCCTGTCCTGGAGTAGAGAGAAGATCGAATCTAATCCCGTTTCTCCACACAGACTATGTGTGGCCATGGGATGGGGCAGAGATTGGCCTGGCAGCGGGATGTATTGTGCTAAGGAGGTGTGGCTTGGCACTTTAGGGGTGGGGCAGAGATGGGCATAGCACTGGGATGGACTGTATGTAGGAGGCGTGGCTTGGCACCTAAGGGATGGGCAGAGATGGTCATGGCACAGGGATGGACTGTGCTTAGGAGGCGTGACTTGGCACCTAAGGGATGGGGCAGAGATGGTCATGGCACAGGGATGGACTATATTTAGGAGGCGTGGTTTGACACCTAAGGGATGGGGCAGAGATGGTCATGGCACAGGTATGGACTATATTTAGGAGGTGTGGCTTGTCATTTAAGGGATGGGGCAGAGATGGTCATGGCACAGGGATGGACTGTGTTTAGGAGGTGTGGCTTGGCACCTAGCGGATGGGGCAGAGATGGTCATGGCACATGGATGGACTATATTTAGGAGGCGTGGTTTGGCACCTAAGGGATGGGCAGAGATGGTCATGGCCCAGGGATGGACTGTATTTAGGGGGCGTGGCTTGGCACGTAAGGGAAGGGGCAGAGATGGTCATGGCACAGGTATGGACTATATTTAGGAGGTGTGGCTTGTCATCTAAGGGATGGGGCAGAGGTGGTCATGGCACAGGGATGGACTGCGTTTAGGAGGCGTGGCTTGGCACCTAGGAGATGGGGCAGAGATGGTCATGGAACAGGGATGGACTGCACTTAGGAGGCGTGGCTTGGCACGTAAGGGATGGGGCAGAGATGGTCATGGCACAGGGATGGACTATATTTAGGAGGCGTGGTTTGGCACCTAAGGGATGGGCAGAGATGGTCATGGCACAGGGATGGACTGTGTTTAGGAGGCGTGGCTTGTCATCTAAGGGATGGGGCAGAGATGGTCATGGCCCAGGGATGGACTGTATTTAGGAGGCGTGGCTTGGCACCTAATGGGCAGGGAAGAGATGGTCATGGCACAGGGATGGACTGTGCTTAGGAAGCGTGACTTGGTAACTAAGGGATGGGGCAGAGATGGTCATGGCACAGGGATGGACTATATTTAGGAGGCGTGGTTTGGCACCTAAGGGATGGGCAGAGATGGTCATGGCACAGGGATGGACTGTGTTTAGGAGGCGTGGCACCTAAGGGATGGGGCAGAGATGGTCATGGCCCAGGGATGGACTGTATTTAGGGGGCGTGGCTTGGCACGTAAGGGAAGGGGCAGAGATGGTCATGGCACAGGGATGGACTGTATTTAGGGGGCGTGGTTTGGCACCTAAGGGATGGGGCAGAGATGGTCATGGCCCAGGGATGGACTGTATTTAGGGGGCGTGGCTTGGCACGTAAGGGAAGGGGCAGAGATGGTCATGGCACAGGGATGGACTGTATTTAGGGGGCGTGGTTTGGCACCTAAGGGATGGGCAGAGATGGTCATGGCACAGGGATGGACTGTATTTAGGAGGCGTGGCTTGGCACCTAGGAGATGGGGCAGAGATGGTCATGGCACAGGGATGGACTGTATTTAGGAGGCAAGCGGAAAGACATAACAGAAATTCTTACTTGTAGTGTTCTGCGAATCTGTAAAAATAGAAAAAAACAAAAAGTCGATTAAAACCACTTTGATTCGAGATTGCATGTGCAAATCACCAATTGTTGCCTGGCACTTATCCCACCCTGGCATGTGCAGGGATGTGACTGGGGCATGGGAGGTGGTACTCTTGAGAGGCCACGCCCTCCTGGGTACTAGTACCTTGCAACTTTTCTAGGGTATTGAGCCACAGAACCCATCCTTACTCCAAAGTCTACCCAAAGTCTGCAGCAAGAACTCGCTCATTCCAATTGGACTCACCGTCCCCCCAACCCCCGGGCGCACCCTCACACAGTTACCGGCTGGCTTTCAGTGTCATCCTACGAGCTACTGGCGTCCCGGGGTCCCCGTCACTACATTCCCACCACAGAGCCTCCCGCCTCGCACGCGGTCTCTGGGAGGCCAGCATGGGGAGGCCGATTTCTCGCGCACAGGGGTGGTCTCCCCCAAATGAGGAAATCCGAGGGCGACCCCAGCTCTTCTGCAATACATGCCGCTGCTTCGAGTGTCCCCAGGGCGGAGGAAATGAAGAGGAACCGCCCTCAGCTCCACCCAAATCAACAGAAGTGTCATGAGCCCGCACCCCTAAACCCGCCCCCTGAAAAGAACGGAAACTGCGTCACATATTTGTAAAATGTGTCCAGGGAAGTCCAGTTCTGATGAAATGGAATCAACAGTGACTTCACCTGCTCTTTACTAAGAAGCACAAACTCCTAAAGTGGATGAAAAGTGGACACAAAGCAAATTCCAACACAGGTGAGGCCAGTATGATCACATGAGCACCAGGCCATGTGCCACCCTCGCCCCGGTCACCTGAAGGTTGCACGAGGAACACTCCCTTAGCGAGGATCACCAACGAACTCACCAGAAGACTACAAACCATCCAGAACTCAGCCGCCAGACTCATCCTCAACCTCCCACTCAGAACCCACATCACGCCAACCTGCAGGTGCCGACACTGGCTCCCTGTGCACTAACTCGCTTCCTTTGGCAAATTATAATACCACTCAAAGACCACGAAGATGCCTTCGGTGGTCTGCCATATGGTACAGGAGAGGATGTGGCGTAACGGCCTGAGTTACCAACTTCGGAGCTAGATGAAGCAGGTTCCAGTCTCGGCATCGGCTCAAAATCCTGTGATTCTGAGCAAATCACTTAGGGGGTCATTACGACCTCGGCGGTCTTTTCAAAAGACCGCCGAGGCCGCGGGAGACAGAATACCGCCATTGCCGGCGGTATTTCTGTCTCCCTATTATGACATTTCCGCTGGGCCAGCGGACGGTAACAGTGTTACCGTCTGCTGGCCCAGCGGAAATGTCACATCAACATTGCAGCCGGCTCGTAATAGAGCCGGTGGCAATGCTGATGTGCAGCGGGTGCAGTAGCACCCGTCGCGCATTTCGGGCAGTGAAATGCGCGATGGGGCTATGCCTGGGGGCCCCTGCACTGCCCATGCCAAGTGCATGGGCAGTGCAGGGGCCCCCAGGGGCACCCCCAATCCCCTTACTGCCAGCCTTTCCATGGCGGTGTGTACCGCCATAGACAGGCCGGCGGTCGGGGGCTCATAATCCCCAGGGCAGCGGTGCCTGCACCGCTGCCATGTGGATAATGACCGCCAGGCGGAATCCTGGCGGGAAAGTGGAGGGGCCGGCAGTATGACTGTGGCAATTCCGCCACGGTCATAATTGCTGGCGGAACACCGCCAGCCTGTTGGTGGTGTTAACATACCGCCGGCCGCCAGGGTCGTAATGACCCCCTTAATCTGTCATGTCTACAATTCAGCGCCTTGAAGCCCTCACTGGTGATTAGCTGCACTTTACAAATCCTCTATTTGTTTATGTATTCATCCAAGTGAATGGAAGCTTTTTGTTATCCACTAAGGGGCAATTGGTGCAAATATTGTCCTATTGTCATGCAGCTGAAAGACCACGAAGCCCCCTTGGCATATTAATGTGCGGCTGAATGTCCACAGAGATGCCTTTGGTGTAATATCGCTGAGAGCCCAGAAAGCGCCCTACGGTGGAACATCGTACCGCTGACCATTGCCATATGACTATACCTCTGAAAGACCATGAAGATGCCTTTCCGTATTACCCTACCGCTGACGGACCACAAACATTCCTTTTGTGGATTATCGTATGGCTGAGAGGCCATGGAGCTCCATTTGGCGTATTACCATATTCCTAAATGGCCACAAAGTTACCCATGGTGTATTGTCTTTTCACTGAGAGAGCAAGGAGCTCCCTTTAGCGTATTACCATACTGTGGAAAGAAAAGACCATGGAAACAACTATTGGCTTACTATCATCCCCTGAGCGACCCCGGGTGCTACCATGGGTGAGTTATCATACAGTGAGTGACCACTGAGACAAGCATGGACGTGTGATCATATGGCTGAGAAACCAGGAAGCAACCACAGGCGTATTATCATACTGCAGAGAGTCCACTGAAACGACCATTGGGTATTACCATACAGCTGAGTAACCATGAAAGCAACTGTGGATCTATTATTAGGGGTGGGCAGAATGTTTCGTTCCGCATACGGAATTGGGTGAATTTTGGTCACTCAGTCCGCAGAACTTTTGAACGTGGTTCTGGCTAAATTCTGCCAATCGCCGCAAGGGGACATTTTTCTCCAGCAAGGTTCCAGAAAATGTGAGCTGCAAGCGTGAGTGAGATTTGGCACCACCTAGTGCGACTTTCTAAAATGGGCGTTTGTGAACGGTTGCGGTCATAAGGCTACCGTTTCAATAGATTTGCTGGTGCTCAAGTAGATTTTCTGCTCAGGTGGCAGCAAAAGCAACTCAAATGGCTACACGCTCTTGCACAATGCGTGGTGTTGTTCACACTGATTTTTCAATGCTCTCGCGCTACCGCAGCTATATCGCAGTTGAGCTGCATATTTTTCACCCGTTGGAGGAACTCTGCTGAATCTTGCAGAGTTTTTATGTAACTCTATGGAATTCCACGCAGTGAGACTCTTCGAGCTCTGCCCACCCCCAACTCATTATCATACCACTGAGACACTACCAAGATACCCTGGGGCTGGTTTAAGAGACCCAGCTCTTCCTTGCACCACATTAACGGAATTCCTTTTTGTTACGCTTATGGGGCCCAACAAGGCCAAAATTGCTACGCCAGATTTACACAGTGGTGCAATGCATGCATTGCACCCGTTTGTAACCCTTTGCGCTAGGCATAATGTATGCAAAAGGGGCTTTCCCCCATTAGGGGGGCCGAAATAATGGAGAAAAGAAATCTAAGAGATTACGCTAGTTTCCCTAACTGCTGCGATGGTGCACCTTATCTGAGATATGGCGTACACGTGGTGGCATTAGGGGGGCGCTAAGGGGCCCAAGAAAAGTGGCGCTGCACTGAATGCAGCTCTAATCTTCTTAAATCTGCCCCCATATGTATTATGACACTGCTGAGAGGCAACCCATGTAATCATGTTTATTACTTCACCAGAGAGAGATAACAGGAAAACCTAGGCATTTCACCAAACCAGACAACTGTATGTATTGCCGCATTCCTGAGAGACTAGCCAGGCTATAGATTTCTTACCGTAGTGCTTTGACAGCATGTAAGCAACCAAAGGCATATTAGCACACCTGTGAGAGACCAGAGGAGCAACCAAGGGAGTATTATACACCTTTGAGAGCACTGAAGCAAACATACGTGTATTAGCAGACCACTATGGGACCATGGAAGCAACCACAGGTTACTATCATACCTGTGAGAGACCATAGAAGCAACCAAGGGAGTATTATAGCACCTTTGAGCGCACTGAAGCAAACATACGAGTATTAGCAGACCACTATGGGACAATGGAAGTAACCACAGGTTACTATCATACCTGTGAGAGACCAGAGGAGCAACCAAGGAGTATTATAGCACCTTTGAGCGCACTGAAGCAAACATACGAGTATTAGCAGACCACTATGGGACCATGGATGTAACCACAGGCTACTATCATACCTGTGAGAGACCAGAGGAGCAACCAAGGGAGTATTATAGCACCTTTGAGCGCACTGAAGCAAACATACGTGTATTACCAGACCACTATGGGACCATGGATGTAACCACAGGCTACTATCATACCTGTGAGAGACCAGAGGAGCAACCAAGGGAGTATTATTATTACAAATGTGAAACCACTGAAGTAAACATACGTGTACTATCATACCTGTGAGAGACCACAGAATCAAACATACGGGTATTGTCGTACCTTTTTGAGACCATGGAAGCAGCCATGGGTCGAATATCATACTGCGGAGTGACCACCACAACAACAATGTAGATTACTGCTCTGCTTAGTTAATACTCCGGCAATCATGGAGGTATTATTGCACTGCAGAGGGAGTATCAAAACCACCAGGGGTCTATTACTACACTGCCAGTGTCACCACACCGCCCAGAGGCTACCCAGGGATTACCATGTGAGTTACCACACTGTGGAGAGATCAACAAAGCAATTATGAGCATATCACTGTACCATTAATTGACTACCCAAGCCACATATGTAATACTGTGCCACTGAGAGACCACCCAAACCCCCATATGCAATATTATACTGCTAAGAGTTCACCCAAGCCGTCATGTGTAATACTGTACTACTGAATGACCAACCAAGCCACTATGCGTAAAACTGTGCCACAGACAGACCACCAAGAGACCACCCAAGCCACCACATGTAACATTTTAATGCTGAGAAACTACCCAAGCCTCATTGTGTAATACTATGCCAATGATTGACCACACAAGCCACATATAAAATACCCTACTGCTAAGAGATCACCAAAGCCACCACATGTAATACTGTCATGCTGAAAGACCACCCAAGCTCACTGCGTAATATTGCACCGTAGACTGACCACCCATGGCACCATGTGTAATGCTGCACTGTTGATTGACCCACCCCAAGGCACTGTGGGGGTCATTCTAACCCTGGCGGTAAAAACCGCCAGGGCGAATGACCCGGTAGCACCGCCAACAGGCTGGCGGTGCACCGCCGGGCATTCTGACCGCGGCGGTACAGCCGCGGCCAGAAGCGGAAAGTCGGCGGGCTCCCGCCGACTTTCCGCTGTCCGGGAGAATCCTCCATGGCGGCGGAGCACGCTCCGCTGCCATGGGGATTCTGACACCCCCTACCGCCATCCTGTTCCTGTCGGGTCTCCCGCCAGGAACAGGATGGCAGTAGGGGGTGCCGCGGGGCCCCTGGGGGCCCTTGCAGTGCCCATGCCAATGGCATGGGCACTGCAGGGGCCCCCATAAGAGGGCCCCACAAAGTATTTCAGTGTCTGCTCAGCAGACACTGAAATACGCGACGGGTGCTACTGCACCCGTCGCACCTTCCCACTCCGCCGGCTCCATTCGGAGCCGGCTTCCTCGTGGGAAGGGTGTTTCCCACTGGGCTGGCGGGCGGCCTTTTGGCGGTCGCCCGCCAGCCCAGTGGGAAACCCAGAATGACCGCCGCGGTCTTTTGACCGCGGTACGGTCTATTGGCGGTTCCCGCTTGGCGGGCGGCTCCCGCCGCCCGCCAAGCTCAGAATCACCCCCTGTGTGTATTACCACAGTGTTGAGACACCAGCAAGCCACCATATATGTTTGTACCACTGAGTGACTGTCTAAACCTCAGTGTGTAATAGTGTACCCTTAGAGACCATCTAAGCATTCATGTGAAATATTGTATCGCTGAGTGATCACCCACACTACCATGTGTAATACTGTACTATTTAAACACCATTCAAGCCACCATGTGTCACACAATACTGGTGATAGGCCAACTAAGCCATCATGTGGTTGAGCAACCACCCAAGCCACCATGTGTAATAGTCTACTGCTGAGACACTACCCAAGCTACCATTTGTCACACAACACTGGTGATAAGCCACCTAAGCCAACATGTGGCTGAGAAACCACTCAACTACTCCACGTGTAATACAGTAGTGGCAGCTCAAGCCACCCTGTGTAATAAAATACCAGTGATAGACTATCTAAACCTCAATGAGTAATGCTATACCACTGAGAGCCCACCCAAGCCACCATGGATTATGATGTATCAATAACTGTCCACCCAAGCCACCATGCATAATTATGTACTGATGTGAGAGAACCAAAGCCACAATGTGTACCACCACACAGTTGAGAGATCACTTAAGCCACCATGACCATTAACATGAAGTTGAGACTACTCAGATTTCCATATGTATTACCACACTGTTGAGATACCGCACACATCACCATGTTTGATACTGTGCCACTGAAAGACCACCCAAGGCATCATGTGTAATACTGTGCCGTTGAGAGACCACTTAAGGCATCATGTGTAATACTGGACTGCTGAGAGACCACCCAAGGCATCATGTGTAGTACTGTGCCACTGACACACCCCCCAAGGCATCATGTGTAATACTGTGCTGTTGAGAGACCACCTAAGGCATTGAATGTAATACTGGTCCACTGATAGACCACCCTAGGCATTGTGTGTAATGCTGTGCCACTGAGAGACCAGTAGAGTCATCATATGTAATGCTGTGCTGCTGAGACACCATCCCAAATCTCCATGTGTAATACTGTACCACTGAGAGACAACCCAGGGCATCGTGTTTAATACTGTACTGCTGAGTGACCACCCAAGGCATTGCGTCTAATATTGTGCCACCAAGAGACCACCTAAGGCATCATGTGTAATATTATGCCACAGAGAAACCACCCAAGGCATCGTGTCTAATACTGTACTTCTGAGAGACCACCTAAAGCATTGTGTCTAGTATTATACTGTTCAGAGACCACCCAAGGCATCGTGTTTAATACTGTGCTGCTAAGAAACCAACCAAGGCATTGTGTCTAATACTGTACTGCTGAGAAACCACTCAAGGCATCATGTCTAATACTGTGCCACTGAGACACCACCCAAGGCATCATGTGTAATACTGGACTGCTGAGACACCACCCAAGGCATTGTGTCTAATACTGTACTGCTGAGAGACCACCCAAGGCATTGTGTCTAATACTGTATACTGCTGAGAGACCACCCAAGGCATCATGTCTAATACTGTACTGCTGAGAGACCACCCAAGGCATCATGTCTAATACTGTACTGCTGAGAGACCACCCAAGGCATTGTGTCTAATACTGTATTTCTGAGAGACCACCCAAGGCATCATGTGTAATACTGGACTGCTGAGACACCACCCATGGCATTGTGTCTAGTATTGTACTGCTGAAAGACCACCCAAGGCATTGTGTCTAATACTGTACTGTTGAGAGACCACCCAAGGCATTGTGTCTAATACTGTATACTGCTGAGAGACCACCCAAGGCATCATGTCTAATACTGTACTGCTGAAAGACCACCCAAGGCATCATGTCTAATACTGTACTGCTGAGAGACCACCCAAGGCATTGTGTCTAATACTGTATGTCTGAGAGACCACCCAAGGCATCATGTGTAATACTGGACTGCTGAGACACCACCCAAGGCATTGTGTCTAGTATTGTACTGCTGAGAGACCACCCAAGGCATTGTGTCTAATACTGTACTGTTGAGAGACCACCCAAGGCATCGTGTCTAATACTGTGCCACTGAGACACCACCCAAGGCATCATGTGTAATACTGGACTGCTGAGACACCACCCAAGGCATTGTGTCTAATACTGTACTGCTGAGAGACCACCCAAGGCATTGTGTCTAATACTGTATACTGCTGAGAGACCACCCAAGGCATCATGTCTAATACTGTACTGCTGAGAGACCACCCAAGGCATTGTGTCTAATACTGTATTTCTGAGAGACCACCCAAGGCATCATGTGTAATACTGGACTGCTGAGACACCACCCAAGGCATTGTGTCTAGTATTGTACTGCTGAGAGACCACCCAAGGCATTGTGTCTAGTATTGTACTGCTGAGAGACCACCCAAGGCATTGTGTCTAGTATTGTACTGCTGAGAGACCACCCAAGGCATTGTGTCTAATATTGTACTGCTGAGAGACCACCCAAGGCATTGTGTCTAATACTGTACTGCTGAGAGACCACCCAAGGCATCGTGTCTAATACTGTATACTGCTGAGAGACCACCCAAGGCATCATGTCTAATACTGTACTGCTGAGAGACCACCCAAGGCATTGGGTCTAATACTGTACTGCTGAGAGACCACCCAAGGCATTGTGTGTAATACTGGACTGCTGAGACACCACCCAAGGCATTGTGTCTAATACTGTACTGCTGAGAGACCACCCAAGGCATCATGTATAATACTGTGCTGCTGAGAGACCACCTAAAGCATTGTGCCTAGTATTGTAGTGCTGAGAAACCACCCAAGGCATTGTGTCTAATACTGTACTGCTGAGAGACCACCTAAAACATTGTGCCTAGTATTGTACTGCTGAGAGACCACCCAAGGCATTGTGTCTAATACTGTAATGCTGTGACACCACCCAAGGCATTGTGTCTAATACTGCATACTGCTGAGAGACCACCCAAGGCATCATGTCTAATACTGTACTGCTGAGAGACCACCCAAGGCAATGTGTCTAATACTGTATACTGGTAAGAGACCACCCAAGGCATCATGTCTAATACTGTAATGCTGAGACACCACCCAAGGCATTGTGTCTAATACTGTATAGCTGAAAGACCACCTAAAGCATTGTGTCTAGTATTGTACTGCTGAGAAACCACCCAAGGCATTGTGTCTAATACTCTACTGCTGAGAGACCACCCCAAGCCATCATGTCTAATACTGTACTGCTGAGAGACCACCCAAGGCATCGCGTCTAATACTGTGCTGCTGAGAGACCACCTAAAGCATTATGTCTAATACTGTAGTGGTGAGAGACCACCCAAGGCATTGTGTCTAATACTGTATACTGCTGAGAGACCACCCAAGGCACCATGTCTAATACTGCAATACTGAGACACCACCCAAGGCATCGTGTCTAATACTGTATAGCTGAAAGACCACCTAAAGCATTGTGTCTATTATTGTACTGCTGAGAAACCACCCAAGGCATTGTGTCTAATACTCTACTGCTGAGAGACCACCCCAAGCCATTGTGTCTAATACTGTACTGCTGAGAGACCACCCAAGGCATCGTGTCTAATACTGTGCTGCTGAGAAACCACCTAAAGCATTGTGTCTAATACTGTAGTGGTGAGAGACCACCCAAGGCATTGTGTCTAATACTGTATACTGCTGAGAGACCACCCAAGGCACCATGTCTAATACTGCAATACTGAGACACCACCCAAGGCATCGTGTCTAATACTGTATAGCTGAAAGACCACCTAAAGCATTGTGTCTATTATTGTACTGCTGAGAAACCACCCAAGGCATTGTGTCTAATACTCTACTGCTGAGAGACCACCCAAGCCATTGTGTCTAATACTGTACTGCTGAGAGACCACCCAATGCATCGTGTCTAATACTGTACTGCTGAGAGACCACCCAAGGCATCGTGTCTAATACTGTACTGCTGAGAGACCACCCAAGGCATCGTGTCTAATACTGTACTGCTGAGAGACCACCTAAAGCATTGCGCCTAGTATTGTGCTGCTGAGAGACCACCCAAGGCATCGTGTATAATACTGTACTGCTGAGAGACCACCCAAGGCATTGTGTATAATACTGTACTGCTGAGAGACCACCCAAGGCATCATGTGTAATACTGTACTGCTGAGAGACCACCCAAGGCATCATGTTTAATACTGTACTGCTGAGAAACCACCCAAGGCATCATGTGTAATACTGTGCTGCTGAGAGACCACCCAAGGCATCGAGTGTAATACTGTACTGCTGAGAGACCACCTAAAGCATTGTGTCTAGTATTGTACTGCTGAGAGACCACCCAAGGCATTGTGTCTAGTATTGTACTGCTGAGAGACCACCCAAGGCATTGTGTCTAGTACTGTACTGCTGAGAGACCACCCAAGGCATTGTGTCTAATACTGTACTGCTGAGAGACCACCCAAGGCATTGTGTCTAGTATTGTACTGCTGAGAGACCACCCAAGGCATTGTGTCTAGTACTGTACTGCTGAGAGACCACCCAAGGCATTGTGTTTAATACTGTACTGCTGAGAGACCACCCAAGACATTGTGTCTAATACCGTGCTGCTGAGAGACCACCCAAGGCATCATGTGTAATACTGTGCTGCTGAGAGACCACCCAAGGCATCATGTGTAATACTGTGCTGCTGAGAGACCACCCAAGGCATCGAGTGTAATACTGTGCTAGTGAGAGACCACCCAAGGCATCGAGTGTGGTGCTGTGCCGCTGCGACACCTCCCAATCTACCAGTCGGATTACCACACAGTTGCAGACCCCCCTAGCAGGGGCTGCTCCCGCTTTGTTTGGGTCTGAACCCCGCCCAGGGGCTCTTGAGGGCGACTCCAGAGCCTGCTTGGGTGGTGCTAGCGCTTCCTAGACCTCCAGGCGCTGGCTGCTGGCACCCATAGGTCACACCCTGGTCCTGGCTTCATGCCGTCCAGACTCCTGATGCGGGACATGGCGATTTCTCTCAGGATGGTACCGACACACTTGTTGCATTTGGAAAAAAGTCGAGGACATGGGCGAGAGACCCGTGGGGCTGGTGAGATATGAGACACTTGTCTGAGAGACCTGTGTGGCAGGATGAGACACTCGTCTGAGAGGTCTGCGGTGCTGGTGAGTTGTGAGACACTCGTCTGAGAGGTCTGCAGGGCTGGTGAGATGTGAGACACTCGTCTGAGAGACCCGTGGGGCTGGGACACAGTCAGCCACCTACTGAGAGACCTTGTGGGGCTAGGACACAGTCGGACACCTATTGAGAGACCTGCGGGGATGGCGACCTGTGAAACACTCGTCTGAGAGACCTCTGGGGCACAGTCAGACACCTATTGAGAGACCTTTGGGGCTGGGACACAGTCAGACACTTATTGAGAGACTCGTAGGGCACAGTCAGACACCTATTGAGATACCTGTGGGGCTGGAGCACAGTCAGACACCTATTGAGAGACTCGTGGGGCTGGAGCACAGTCAGACACCTATTGAGAGACCCGTGGGGCTAGGACACAGTCAGACACCTATTGAGAGACTCGTGGGGCTGGAGCACAATCAGACACCTATTGAGAGACCTTTGGGGCTGGGACACAGTCAGACACCTATTGAGAGACTCGTGGGGCTGGAGCATAGTCAGACACCTATTGAGAGACCCCTGCGCACTCGGGACATGTCTCTTAGACTGCAGGGTGGGACATAAGCAGACTCTTGCCTGGGAGACCCGCAGAGCTGGCAGACAGATGTCTGAAGGGCAGCGAGGCGGTGGCGGAGCCAGGATGATCTCACAGACCCCGGGGCTGGGGCTGAAGGATGGTCCCCCCTGATGCCCATTCCTGCTAGAGCTGTCGGTGTTCTCCCTTGGGGGGGCTGTTACAGGACGGCTCCACACACCCCTTTCTTCTTAGGCCTCTCAGCGGTGCACCGGCCTCGGGGTGGACGCGCTGAACCCCTAAAGCCACCACCACCCCCGGTCCCGGGTGGAGCCCGCTCTTGGCACAGATGCCCTTACCTGCCAGGTGGAGGGCGAGCAGCAGCAGGGCCGCTACGGTGCCCATGTGGATGCCCCCTTGGTGCTGTCCTCTCGCCATCTTACAGACGCCCGGAGCGTGGCCTTGGGGCAGTGAGGGTGAGGCGTGGTGTCCAGGACCAGAGCCAGGTGGTGGTGCCCGCAGATGGCACCTCGCCCTATTTATGCCAGGTGAGGGAGGCGGGCCGGGCAGGTGCCTAGGAGGGCCCACGGCCTCCTCCAACCGGGCCGACCGGTCCCAGCCCCGGAGGGTGGAGGGTCCCCGCCGAGGGGACTTCATTCCTGGGGGGTGAGCCGCATCCGCCCGCTCTGATTGGCCAGGGAGTGCCCAGACCTTCCAATAACAAATGACGTTTTCTGCCCTCCTGGATGCTTGGCATGTGCGTCCCCGAGACCTAATTATACGAATTAGAAGAGTTACTAACGGTTCCTTGATCCTGAGGTGTCATGTTGTTGCAGACAGGTGAGCGGGTGGCACCTCTCTCGCCCGTGCCAGGCGCCGGGGTGAGAAGAGCCTGGCATCGGGAAGTGGGGTGCCCCGCGCCCTCTCTCCACTTCAACCCTCTCTGCTTTTCCCAGGATATATTTGGGGGTCGGGCCTGGGGCGGCGTGGGCACTGAGGCAGGCTCCGGTCTGTTCCCACAAACCTGGGCCTCGCCTGCTTGCCATGGGCTACGGTTTCTGATTCTTGCACCGAGGCCAGCGAGATGCCCGCGAGGGCCACCCCGAGGGTTAGTGCGAGGGAGGCCTGGTGCAGCCGCTACTCTTCCTGCAGGCCATGAAGTTAACATATATATATATATATGCAGGATTAGCGTCAAAAATGTTGCCCTAACCCTGCAAAGCCCACTGAGGCTCATTATAAATAATGGTGCGCCTCCTTCTAAGGCCTCCTCTGAGCAGCTCTTAAAAGTGCCGGAAAAAATGAGGCAAGGAAATCTTAGATTTCTTTGCTCCATTTTTTCGCCCCCCCTAATGTTGAACGCCCCCTTGCATACATTACAGCTGGCACTGGTATAGTGTAGCGCAAAGGGTTACAAAGTGCCGCAATGCAACTTTGTATATTTGGAGCAGCAATTTTGGCCTTGGGCCTTTTAACGTATAAAGAAATGTCACTGATCTAGCGCAAGGGGGCGCTAGGGGCTCTAAAATCTGCCCCTCAGTCCTTTCTGTGCCAGGCACAAAGATTCCCATTTTATTCTGGATTCAATGAGGAGCCAGTGTGGCGAGGCCAGGCCTCCTTCGCCGAGGCAGATCTCGGCATCTTAAGAAGGGTCCTGGCGGGGGCGTATGGAACCCCTGCAGCCTTTTAATAACATATTTTGGGGAGCCTACATGAAGTGAGCTGCCCTAGTCCAGACGAGACGGGACTGGGGACGGGATCCCAATTCTTCTAGAAGCCTTCGGGTTGGCATTGGCATCAGGTTCTCAGAAGAACCAAACATCCATGGATGGGGCTTCATCCAACCACACTCTGAGGCTCTTTGGGGGGGGGGGTTCCCCAAACACTCTGGCCATCTGACTGCTGGTTTGGCATCTGGACTGTTCCCTAAAATCATTGGCTCGGTTTTACCCTGTTCGATTTTAGGCAACCAGTGTTGGGGTGTGCCAGAGGCGATGCTCCTGCCTGAAGAGTGGTTGCTGCTGTTGTAAGGGAGCTTTGGGGCACCTCGAGTGGTGGGATAGGTCCAGGTCACCCCTTGCCGAGGCGTGAAGAGCAGGGCAGATGAATGGTGAATTGAGCAAGCATGTCCTTTAGCCGCCCCATGATTTGGGATTGTCACACATTAAACAATCACACTGACCTCTGTCAATGACCTGGAAACAGTCTCTCCTTCCAGCAGAGGCTGCCGAATGGAAATGAGTCATGACCCCGAGACTTGTACCAGTTGCCGCCTTCCACCGGGGCAGAGTCATCGCCTCATTATAATCCCAAAATGGCTTGTTAATAATCTTCTGTTGATAGAGACGTGCTTTGACGTCACCTCGGAAGACACCCCTAAAGTGCTCTAGGATTACCCCACTGGGCGAGTCAGCAAAGATCTCAGCACCTGTGCACGAGCCAAGCCCTGGAACTCTGTTACCTCAGTCATTTAGCAGACCACGTACATATGATGGGTACAAGTCTGCTGCGGAAACACGCGGAAACTTTGACATTGTAGGGCGCCTTATAGCGCTGCACTGAGAAGTGCTTATTAAAAGTGATAGTTTTGTGCGACTGGTAGTCTAAACTCACATATTTAAAAGTGCTTCCAATCGAATAATGAAGAAAAAAGAGTTTTGGTAAAATAAAATATTTCACTGAGATTTTAAGCAAGGACGCTGAGATGTATCTAGGGTTTCTGGTTTCACTCTGTACAGGTCAGCCAGTGAATGGATATCTGGCCTTGTGTCTAACTCTTAGCGCATTCTTCTGCAGTTATTCAAATATAGCACAAACTCGACCCAAAGGCATTGAAGCGCTTTAAATGAGCACCAGTCACATTATGCAAGGACAGATGCATTGTTCATAGGCATGGGGGGAATAAGTGATGTGCCCAGAATCACATGATGCTGAACCAACGCCGAGACTCAGACTTGGTTCCCGATTCCATAGTCGGCAGCTCTGGCTGTAATACCACACCCTGGGTAGAGGGCGGAAGAAGCCACGTCAAAGCTCGGCTCGTCACGGGCTCGAGGTTCCAACAGGAGCTCGAGCTGACTCAGAGCCACGCTTCAGGCTCCAGCCTGCCTCGCGCTTTCAGTGCTCGTCCACCTCTACCAATCGCTTAATCTCCCTGTCCTTGTGTGATGTGGAACAGGTAACTGCTGCTCATGTACACAGCTCCCTTACCTTTGGGTCGAGTTTGCGCTATATAAAACCGAGAAAGGGTGTCTGCACGTGTCCCTTCTGTAGCAGAAGCACAGCCAGGTAGCCGTGTGCATGTACAGGGTCGAAAACAGCACAATGGTGGAGCAGAGATGGTAAGCTGTATGCACGGCCGGCGGGTGCTGATCGTGATGGCTTTGTAAATGATGCAACAAGATGGTGCCTGCTGTCAAGGGGAGCCGGAGTACTTCCATCAGGATGGAGGGGATGTGATCGGATATCTTTAGGCCATGGATGAGGCATTCTGTAACCGTGGGATGCCCTTAAGTGCCGCCACTGTGGAGTCGAGGAGGCATTAGAGAAGCTCGTTACCACTAGCCAGATGCAAGAGTACAAGGGCTTGACCAGCAGTTCTGAAGTCACTTTCGGCCACTTCAATCACTTGTTGTCGCAGACTCTGGAGTGACAATTCTTGAACCTCGTAGACAAAACCTTCTTGAGTAACTGATAGTTTGTCTTTCCCATTTTGAGCTTCTAATATTCACTGTCATGTGTGAGAGGTCAAGAGTGCTGCTTCCGAGACTGATGAGCAATAGTGTCTTAGTCTCGACATGTCGCTGTTCTTACTCGTTGCAGTAATAATTTGTTCCAACGAAGTAGCAGCTGGAGTGCTGGACTTTACAATCGGGTTAACTTAGGCTTTATCATGTTTGTGAGAAGGTAGCCTCTTTCTAGCCTTGTTACCCCCACTTTTGGCCTGTTTGTGAGTGTATGTCAGGGTGTTTGTCACTGTTTTCACTGTCTCACTGGGATCCTGATAGCCAGGCCCCAGTGCTCATAGTGAAAACACTATGTTTTCAGTATGGTTGTTATGTGTCACTGGGATCCTGCTGGTCAGGACCCCAGTGCTCATAGGTTTGTGGCCTATATGTATGTGTCACTGGGACCCTGTCACACAGGGCCCCAGTGCTCATAGGTGTGCATGTACATGTTCCCTGTGTGGTGCCTAACTGTCTCACTGAGGCTCTGCTAACCAGAACCTCAGTGGTTATGCTCTCTCATTACTTTCAAATTGTCACTGACAGGCTAGTGACCATTTGTACCAATTTACATTGGCTTACTGGAACACCCTTATAATTCCCTAGTATATGGTACTGAGGTACCCAGGGTATTGGGGTTCCAGGAGATCCCTATGGGCTGCAGCATTTCTTTTGCCACCCATAGGGAGCTCTGACAATTCTTACACAGGCCTGCCACTGCAGCCTGAGTGAAATAACGTCCCCGTTATTTCACAGCCATTTTACACTGCACTTAAGTAACTTATAAGTCACCTATATGTCTAACCTTTACCTGGTAAAGGTTAGGTGCAAAGTTACTTAGTGTGAGGGCACACTGGCACTAGCCAAGGTGCCCCCACATTGTTCAGAGCCAATTCACTGAACTTTGTGAGTGCGGGGACACCATTACACGCGTGCACTACATATAGGTCACTACCTATATGTAGCTTCACCATGGTAACTCCGAATATGGCCATGTAACATGTCTATGATCATGGAATTGCCCCCTCTATGCCATCCTGGCATTGTTGGTACAATTCCATGATCCCAGTGGTCTGTAGCACAGACCCTGGTACTGCCAGACTGCCCTTCCTGGGGTTTCACTGCAGCTGCTGCTGCTGCCAACCCCTCAGACAGGCAGCTGCCCTCCTGGGGTCCAGCCAGGCCTGGCCCAGGATGGCAGAACAAAGAACTTCCTCTGAGAGAGGGTGTGACACCCTCTCCCTTTGGAAAATGGTGTGAAGGCAGGGGAGGAGTAGCCTCCCCCAGCCTCTGGAAATGCTTTGTTGGGCACAGATGTGCCCAATTCTGCATAAGCCAGTCTACACCGGTTCAGGGACCCCTTAGCCCCTGCTCTGGCGCGAAACTGGACAAAGGAAAGGGGAGTGACCACTCCCCTGACCTGCACCTCCCCTGGGAGGTGTCCAGAGCTCCTCCAGTGTGCTCCAGACCTCTGCCATCTTGGAAACAGAGGTGCTGCTGGCACACTGGACTGCTCTGAGTGGCCAGTGCCACCAGGTGACGTCAGAGACTCCTTGTGATAGGCTCCTTCAGGTGTTAGTAGCCTTTCCTCTCTCCTAGGTAGCCAAACCCTCTTTTCTGGCTATTTAGGGTCTCTGTCTCTGGGAAAACTTTAGATAACGAATGCATGAGCTCAGCCGAGTTCCTCTGCATCTCCCTCTTCACCTTCTGATAAGGAATCGACCGCTGACCGCGCTGGAAGCCTGCAAACCTGCAACATAGTAGCAAAGACGACTACTGCAACTCTGTAACGCTGATCCTGCCGCCTTCTCGACTGTTTTCCTGCTTGTGCATGCTGTGGGGGTAGTCTGCCTCCTCTCTGCACCAGAAGCTCCGAAGAAATCTCCCATGGGTCGACGGAATCTTCCCCCTGCAACCGCAGGCACCAAAAAGCTGCATTACCGGTCCCTTGGGTCTCCTCTCAGCACGACGAGCGAGGTCCCTCGAATCCAGCGACACCGTCCAAGTGACCCCCACAGTCCAGTGACTCTTCAGCCCAAGTTTGGTGGAGGTAAGTCCTTGCCTCACCTCGCTGGGCTGCATTGCTGGGAACCGCGACTTTGCAAGCTTCTCCGGCCCCTGTGCACTTCCGGCAGAAATCCTTCATGCACAGCCAAGCCTGGGTCCACGGCACTCTAACCTGCATTGCACGACTTTCTAAGTTGGTCTCCGGCGACGTGGGACTCCTTTGTGCAACTTCGGCGAGCACCGTTTCACGCATCCTCGTAGTGCCTGTTTCTGGCACTTCTCCGGGTGCTACCTGCTTCAGTGAGGGCTCTTTGTCTTGCTCGACGTCCCCTCTCTCTGCAGGTCCAATTTGCGACCTCCTGGTCCCTCCTGGGCCCCAGCAGCGTCCAAAAACGCCAAACACACGATTTGCGTGTAGCAAGGCTTGTTGGCGTCCATCCGGCGGGAGCACACTTCTGCACAACTCTCCAAGGCGTGGGGGATCCATCCTCCAAAGGGGAAGTCTCTAGCCCTTGTCGTTCCTGCAGTATTCACAGTTCTTCAGCCTAGTAAGAGCTTCTTTGCACCAACCGCTGGCATTTCTTGGGCATCTGCCCATCTCCGAGCTGCTTGTGACTTTTGGACTTGGTCCCCTTGTTCCACAGGTACCCTCAGTCAGGAATCCATCGTTGTTGCATTGCTGATTTGTGTTTTCCTTGCATTCTCCCTCTAACACGACTATTTTGTGCTTAGGGGAACTTTGGTGCACTTTGCACTCACTTTTCAGGGTCTTGGGGAGGGTTATTTTGCTAACTCTCACTATTTTCTAATAGTCCCAGCGACCCTCTACAAGGTCACATAGGTTTGGGGTCCATTCGTGGTTCGCATTCCACTTCTGGAGTATATGGTTTGTGTTGCCCCTATCCCTATGTTTCCCCATTGCATCCTATTGTAACTATACATTGTTTGCACTGTTTTCTAAGACTATACTGCATATTTTTGCTATTGTGTATATATATCTTGTGTATATTTCCTATCCTCTCACTGAGGGTACACTCTAAGATACTTTGGCATATTGTCATAAAAATAAAGTACCTTTATTTTTAGTATAACTGTGTATTGTGTTTTCTTATGATATTGTGCATATGACACTAAGTGGTACTGTAGTAGCTTCACACGTCTCCTAGTTCAGCCTAAGCTGCTCTGCTAAGCTACCATTATCTATCAGCCTAAGCTGCTAGACACCCTATACACTAATAAGGGATAACTGGGCCTGGTGCAAGGTGCAAGTACCCCTTGGTACTCACTACAAGCCAGTCCAGCCTCCTACATTGGTTGTGCAGCGGTGGGATAAGTGCTTGAGACTACTTACCACTCTTGTCACTGTACTTTTCATAAGAGAAAAATATACAAAACAAGGTCAGTGTATATACACATAGCCAAAAAGTTTTGCATTTCCTCTTTTCACTCTTTTCTAAGTGCTGAAAAGTACTTCTAAACTTTCAAAAAGTTCTTAAAAGTTTAAAAAGTTTTTTTTCTGTCTTTCCAAAAAGTTCTGAAAACTTTTTTCTCTTTTTCTATCACTTTAACTCTCTCTAAAAAATGTCTGGCACAGGAAAAAATGTTGAACTGTCCAAACTTGCATATGATCACCTTAGCTGGAAAGGAGCAAGGAGTCTCTGCATAGAGAGAGGTTTGAGTGTAGGGAAGAATCCTTCCTTAGAACTGTTAATTAATATGCTTAGAGTACAGGATAAGGCCATAAGTGCCCAATCTGTAGAAAAAGTAGCTAATGGTTCTCAATCTGATCCAGGGACTCCCCCAGGAAAAGGTTCAGGAAAGAAACTTCTCAGCCTGCCCATTACTAGACAGTCTAGCATAGTTGGTACAGAGGTTGAATCACACCATACTAATGGTGTGCTCTCACATTATACTGGTAGCCAAGCTGTTAGGGTGCCCTCTGTAAGGGACAGGTCTCCTTCTGTTCATTCCCATCATACCTCTGTATCTAGAAATGTCCCTCCCACCCACCCTGATGACAGATTGTTAGAAAGGGAGCTCAATAGATTGAGAGTGGAACAAACCAGACTGAAGCTCAAGAAGCAACAGCTGGATTTGGATAGACAGTCTTTAGAAGTAGAGAGGGAAAGACAGAAGTTGGGTTTAGAAACCCATGGTGGCAGCAGCAGTATTCCCCATAGTCATCCTGCAAAAGAGCATGATTCCAGGAATCTGCACAAGATAGTTCCCCCTTATAAGGAGGGGGATGACATTAACAAGTGGTTTGCTGCACTTGAGAGGGCCTGTGCTGTACAGGATGTCCCTCAAAAGCAGTGGGCTGCTATCCTATGGCTATCATTTACTGGAAAAGGTAGGGATAGGCTCCTTACTGTAAAAGAAAATGATGCTAACAATTTCCAAGTTCTTAAGAATGCACTCCTGGATAGTTATGGCTTAACCACTGAACAGTACAGGATAAAGTTCAGAGATACCAAAAAGGAGTCTTCACAAGACTGGGTTGATTTCATTGACCATTCAGTGAAGGCCTTGGAGGGGTGGTTACATGGCAGTAAAGTTACTGATTATGAAAGCCTGTATAACACAATCCTGAGAGAGCATATACTTAATAATTGTGTGTCTGATTTGTTGCACCAGTACCTGGTAGACTCTGATCTGACCTCTCCCCAAGAATTGGGAAAGAAGGCAGACAAATGGGTCAGAACAAGGGTGAACAGAAAAGTTCATACAGGGGGTGACAAAGATGGCAATAAGAAGAAAGATGGTGAAAAATCTCAAGATAAGCATGGGGATAAGGGTAAAACCAAAGATCCCACTTCAAATCTTAAACACTCTTCAGAGGGTGGGGATAAAACAAATTCTTCCTCTTCTTCCCAACCTGCACACATTAAAAAGCCTTGGTGCTTTGTGTGTGAAAACAGAGGCCATAGGCCAGGGGATAAGTCCTGTCCAGGTAAACCCCCTGAGCCTACCACCACTAATACATCAAGCTCTAGTGCCCCTAGCAGTAGTGGTACTAGTGGTGGGACTGCTGGCAACAGTCAAGCAAAGGGTGTAGTTGGGTTCACTTATGGGTCCATAGTGGAAACTGATGTAATCAGTCCCAAGACAGTTTCTGTCACACCTAGTGGCATTGGCCTTGCCACACTGGCTGCTTGTCCCCTTACAATGGATAAGTACAGGCAGACAGTTTCAATAAATGGTGTTGAGGCCTTGGCCTACAGGGACACAGGTGCCAGTTTCACTTTGGTGACTGAAAACCTAGTGCCTCCTGAACAACACATCATTGGACAACAGTATAAGATTATTGATGTCCATAACTCCACTAAGTTTCTTCCCTTAGCTATAATTCAGTTTAGTTGGGGTGGAGTTACTGGCCCTAAGCAGGTGGTGGTATCACCTAGCTTACCTGTAGACTGTCTCTTAGGTAATGACCTAGAGGCCTCAGGTTGGGCTGATGTAGAGTTTTATGCCCATGCAGCCATGCTGGGCATCCCTGAGGAATTGTTCCCTCTCATTTCAAGTGAAATGAAAAAGCAAAGGAGAGAAGGCCTGAAAACTCAGGATCCCTCTCCATCAACAGGTAAAAAGGGTATTACAGTATCCCCTAACCACCCTACCATTCAGGATACTATTCCTGTGGTGGGAGAAACCTCTCCTGGGGTGGCACCTGTTCCAAGGGAATCATCAGCTGGCAAAGCTGGACTCCCTGAGGTGGAAGTACCTCTCTGTGGGATAACTAACATTGGTGAGAAAAAGAGCACCATTTTAGTTAACATGGAGCATCCCTCCAACCCTCCCAGAGAAACTTTAGTGCAGAAACTCTGCACTGCCTCACAACACTTAGGACAGCATCCCTGCCCTAGTGTGGAGCTAATGGGACAGCATCCCTGCCCTGCTCCAACCCAAGAGAAACAGCATCCCTGTTCTCTCTTCCAGCCATATGGACAAAGTTTTTGCCCAGCTATGGCTTTTCTGAGACAGCATCCCTGTCTGGCATTTCCATCACTACAAATAGGTTCAGTGGACAATTCCCACTGCTCTAAACTAAAACTTACTGATAGAAACTCTGAAAATACATCTTCACATTGTTGCTTAGCTAAAAAACTTCAAACAGGGTGGTTTACATCCCCACAGGGAAGTAACCATATAGTGGATGATAAAGGGAGTAACCAGTCTATTGCAGAGCTACTCTCTACTTATCACCACTTAGACAATAAAGTCTCAACTGGCCAAGGTTAGCCTTATTGTCCTTCGTTTGGGGGGGGGTTGTGTGAGAAGGTAGCCTCTTTCTAGCCTTGTTACCCCCACTTTTGGCCTGTTTGTGAGTGTATGTCAGGGTGTTTGTCACTGTTTTCACTGTCTCACTGGGATCCTGATAGCCAGGCCCCAGTGCTCATAGTGAAAACACTATGTTTTCAGTATGGTTGTTATGTGTCACTGGGATCCTGCTGGTCAGGACCCCAGTGCTCATAGGTTTGTGGCCTATATGTATGTGTCACTGGGACCCTGTCACACAGGGCCCCAGTGCTCATAGGTGTGCATGTACATTTTCCCTGTGTGGTGCCTAACTGTCTCACTGAGGCTCTGCTAACCAGAACCTCAGTGGTTATGCTCTCTCATTACTTTCAAATTGTCACTGACAGGCTAGTGACCATTTGTACCAATTTACATTGGCTTACTGGAACACCCTTATAATTCCCTAGTATATGGTACTGAGGTACCCAGGGTATTGGGGTTCCAGGAGATCCCTATGGGCTGCAGCATTTCTTTTGCCACCCATAGGGAGCTCTGACAATTCTTACACAGGCCTGCCACTGCAGCCTGAGTGAAATAACGTCCCCGTTATTTCACAGCCATTTTACACTGCACTTAAGTAACTTATAAGTCACCTATATGTCTAACCTTTACCTGGTAAAGGTTAGGTGCAAAGTTACTTAGTGTGAGGGCACCCTGGCACTAGCCAAGGTGCCCCCACATTGTTCAGAGCCAATTCACTGAACTTTGTGAGTGCGGGGACACCATTACACGCGTGCACTACATATAGGTCACTACCTATATGTAGCTTCACCATGGTAACTCCGAATATGGCCATGTAACATGTCTATGATCATGGAATTGCCCCCTCTATGCCATCCTGGCATTGTTGGTACAATTCCATGATCCCAGTGGTCTGTAGCACAGACCCTGGTACTGCCAGACTGCCCTTCCTGGGGTTTCACTGCAGCTGCTGCTGCTGCCAACCCCTCAGACAGGCAGCTGCCCTCCTGGGGTCCAGCCAGGCCTGGCCCAGGATGGCAGAACAAAGAACTTCCTCTGAGAGAGGGTGTGACACCCTCTCCCTTTGGAAAATGGTGTGAAGGCAGGGGAGGAGTAGCCTCCCCCAGCCTCTGGAAATGCTTTGTTGGGCACAGATGTGCCCAATTCTGCATAAGCCAGTCTACACCGGTTCAGGGACCCCTTAGCCCCTGCTCTGGCGCGAAACTGAACAAAGGAAAGGGGAGTGACCACTCCCCTGACCTGCACCTCCCCTGGGAGGTGTCCAGAGCTCCTCCAGTGTGCTCCAGACCTCTGCCATCTTGGAAACAGAGGTGCTGCTGGCACACTGGACTGCTCTGAGTGGCCAGTGCCACCAGGTGACGTCAGAGACTCCTTGTGATAGGCTCCTTCAGGTGTTAGTAGCCTTTCCTCTCTCCTAGGTAGCCAAACCCTCTTTTCTGGCTATTTAGGGTCTCTGTCTCTGGGGAAACTTTAGATAACGAATGCATGAGCTCAGCCGAGTTCCTCTGCATCTCCCTCTTCACCTTCTGATAAGGAATCGACCGCTGACCGCGCTGGAAGCCTGCAAACCTGCAACATAGTAGCAAAGACGACTACTGCAACTCTGTAACGCTGATCCTGCCGCCTTCTCGACAGTTTTCCTGCTTGTGCATGCTGTGGGGGTAGTCTGCCTCCTCTCTGCACCAGAAGCTCCGAAGAAATCTCCCGTGGGTCGACGGAATCTTCCCCCTGCAACCGCAGGCACCAAAAAGCTGCATTACCGGTCCCTTGGGTCTCCTCTCAGCACGACGAGCGAGGTCCCTCGAATCCAGCGACACCGTCCAAGTGACCCCCACAGTCCAGTGACTCTTCAGCCCAAGTTTGGTGGAGGTAAGTCCTTGCCTCACCTCGCTGGGCTGCATTGCTGGGAACCGCGACTTTGCAAGCTTCTCCGGCCCCTGTGCACTTCCGGCGGAAATCCTTCGTGCACAGCCAAGCCTGGGTCCACGGCACTCTAACCTGCATTGCACGACTTTCTAAGTTGGTCTCCGGCGACGTGGGACTCCTTTGTGCAACTTCGGCGAGCACCATTTCACGCATCCTCGTAGTGCCTGTTTCTGGCACTTCTCTGGGTGCTACCTGCTTCAGTGAGGGCTCTTTGTCTTGCTCGACGTCCCCTCTCTCTGCAGGTCCAATTTGCGACCTCCTGGTCCCTCCTGGGCCCCAGCAGCGTCCAAAAACGCCAACGCACGATTTGCGTGTAGCAAGGCTTGTTGGGGTCCATCCGGCGGGAAAACACTTCTGCACGACTCTCCAAGGCGTGGGGGATCCATCCTCCAAAGGGGAAGTCTCTGGCCCTTGTCGTTCCTGCAGTATTCACAGTTCTTCAGCCTAGTAAGAGCTTCTTTGCACCAACCGCTGGCATTTCTTGGGCATCTGCCCATCTCCGAGCTGCTTGTGACTTTTGGACTTGGTCCCCTTGTTCCACAGGTACCCTCAGTCAGGAATCCATCGTTGTTGCATTGCTGATTTGTGTTTTCCTTGCATTCTCCCTCTAACACGACTATTTTGTCCTTAGGGGAACTTTGGTGCACTTTGCACTCACTTTTCAGGGTCTTGGGGAGGGTTATTTTGCTAACTCTCACTATTTTCTAATAGTCCCAGCGACCCTCTACAAGGTCACATAGGTTTGGGGTCCATTCGTGGTTCGCATTCCACTTCTGGAGTATATGGTTTGTGTTGCCCCTATCCCTATGTTTCCCCATTGCATCCTATTGTAACTATACATTGTTTGCACTGTTTTCTAAGACTATACTGCATATTTTTGCTATTGTGTATATATATCTTGTGTATATTTCCTATCCTCTCACTGAGGGTACACTCTAAGATACTTTGGCATATTGTCATAAAAATAAAGTACCTTTATTTTTAGTATAACTGTGTATTGTGTTTTCTTATGATATTGTGTATATGACACTAAGTGGTACTGTAGTAGCTTCACACGTCTCCTAGTTCAGCCTAAGCTGCTCTGCTAAGCTACCATTATCTATCAGCCTAAGCTGCTAGACACCCTATACACTAATAAGGGATAACTGGGCCTGGTGCAAGGTGCAAGTACCCCTTGGTACTCACTACAAGCCAGTCCAGCCTCCTACAATGTTCCATTTGGGTATCTTTGAAAAACAATATTTCATCACTGTAACTGAAAG
Organism: Pleurodeles waltl; assembly: GCF_031143425.1. Taxonomy (NCBI): domain Eukaryota; kingdom Metazoa; phylum Chordata; class Amphibia; order Caudata; family Salamandridae; genus Pleurodeles; species Pleurodeles waltl. The sequence continues at coordinate 1,720,594,733 of NC_090445.1, read as the reverse complement.
CATTTGGAGGAGGCTGGCCCTCCATGCAGTGTGCAAAGCTAGGCACACTGTGCAGGGGTCCAGGCAACCACACGTTGGTTTACAGAGCTAAAAATTAGACCATCCTGTGCTCCAATTTTTGAGGTAGCTGGTGGAGCAGTTCAGCTAATCCTGGAGACGTGCTAAGCATTTGTTGTACTCACAATATTAATCATGTATCACACACACTCAATGAATAACTCGAGACCAGAATTTATAAAAATACTTCAGACTTTTATATCATTTTAACACCAAAATGGTTAAGATACGTTATGTAGTTTTTGAGTTACAATTTTTTCAAAGTTTTAATAAAGTTAGACTTTTTTTGCATTATTAAGCACCATGAAAATAAATGGAATGCCACCTAGAAAAATGCATATAAAATCACACAGGGGAGTTACCAGTCTCTTCTTTTGCAGGATGATCGATGAGGTTGGTGGGCACACTGTGCCAGCTGGAGAGTCTTGGGCGGCTCCCGTTTCCAGCAGAGCAGTGCAGGAAAGTCTCTTGGCACAGGGCCAATTGGTGGGGCCGACTGGAAAAGGAGCTGGTTTGTAGCTTTAAAGGTGGTGCCTTGGGGTCCCATTGGGCTGTTGAGGTTGCAAGGGGTTGGGGACTTGAGGCACACGCAGGTTCTATGATGCAGGGCTCAGGGCAGCTGGATGCAGGGCGAGTTAGAGGTCTTGGATGCTGTGCGCAATGGAACCCTTTGGAACTGAGGTAAGTCTTCTTCCGGGGGCCTTGCAGGATGATGAGGGTGCTCTGGTGGGAGGTCTGGGGTGTTCCTGAAGTCCCTCAATTGGGGCTTTGTCCTGGTCCAGTTGCAGCTCTGGGTGAGCTGTTTTTGCTGTTGTCTGACGGACACTGACCATTACCTGGGGTATTGGCACAACTCGAGCACGGGAGAGCGCAGTGCCTCCAAACTTGGCACAATTACAGGTCTTACCTGGTCTGGCCTTGGTGCTGGTTGCGGAGATATCATCCAGTGAGTGAAGTGACCCTCACTGGTTTGCTGGTTCTTTGACGGTTTCTTTAGTTTCTTGAGTGGTGTCTCCCTTCCGGAGGGAGATCTTGGGCTATTTGTGAAGCCTGGAGGTCCTCTGGGTATTTTGAGGATCGCTCCTCTGCAGCGGCAACTGTCGGGACTCTGATGCAGCAAGTAGGGGTCTTGGAGCCTCTTCAGGTGCAGCAGGTCCTCTGTTCTCGTCCTGTCAGTTTCTTTGGTGCTGTCTTCTTTTCTCCCTGATGAATCTAGTTTCTTGGTCTGGGGGACCCACTAAATACGGAATTTAGTGGCATTTTAGGTGGGACCTGGTAGTGTCCAATGGGCCACTTACCCTTGGGTGGCTACACCCACTACAGTGACCACTTCCAGTGGGAAGGGTCACTACCCTAACCTTCATTGGCTATTTTCCTGCCATACAACATGGAGGAAAATTAAATGGAGTGTCCACATTGTCTGCAAGCCCCTAGTGTTGTAATTTAATAGCAATTAGATGAAGCATTAGCAGAAGACATCTTGTATTTAGCAACTATTGTGAACATTTGGCGGAATCCATTTTGTATTCATGGCAGCCATTTTCTCTGCCATGTGCTCGCCATGTGCTCTGTCCTACCTTCCTGTTCACTACTCTTGAAAATCTGTCTAGTGACAAGTTATATTTAGCATCTCCCACTTTGCACATGCCCAGTAAGGTCTGCAGCTGTTAGTAATTAGTAACTGACAGTAATGTGTCTACTAGTCCTTGAAAAATGTTAGCCTCTCCTACCTGTCGACTGTGCAATTCCATATGATCTTATATGTATATAAGTCTTGCTTCTATAATTGTACCACCTTCTTTTAGCCCCTGTGTGGGTATAAAAGGACCATGCTCTCTTAGATCAGTGTGCTACTTCAAACATCACCGAAGGGTGCTGTTTGAACTGTGGTACCACCTCATGAGGTTTAATAAACTTTGTCTTTTATTTCAGTTTCTGTGCCAACTTCTTCCTATATGGTCTGAGGACTTTGTGCAGAGAAGGGCGAACCCCTTGCACTAGTAGGGCCTTGCTGAGGCGTACTTCAACACTAGGGGTGGTGTATGCTCAGTGAGACCCCTCCTCCTACACTTTGTGTGGTTTCCCACCCTTGCTTCCGCCAAAAGTGGGGGTTGACAAAGGGGGAAGCTATCTGCTGCTGCCAGCAGGCCAGGGCGCTAGAGTTTCAAGGGCAGTAGCCCTTTGAAGCTCACCACCAGGAAAGTGCACATTCCAGAGGGATTAGTTTCTCCACCCAGGAAGGGCATTGTCATACAAACCAGAGAGACAGGGCTCTCCCCAAAGGTTTATATATTGGCTGTCTGGAGGTGGCATGCTGTAAGGATCCAGTCAGCAACCATGCCATGTTAGGTTAGGCCTTTGCAGGGGGCACCTCTAATGTGACCCCTGGGTACATTTAGGGATAAATCCAATACTGGTACCAAGTTTGGATTTATGATACTAAGTTGGTTGATACCAAACAACCCAGGGTGCAGAGTGGCCATCGAAAGCTAGGGAACTCGTGTTTGACCAGTGTCCAGTACATGTACTTAAAATGTCTGCTCTGTTCACTCACTGTGCCCCAGGTTTGGTAAGGACACAGTGGGGGCATATTGCTCAGGTAACTATGAACTCACATACAGTATGGTGCACCCTGCCTTAGGGCTGAAAGGCCTTGCTAGAGGGGTGACTTGACCATAACATATGCAGTGTAGGATGGACAGCCAATACATGGGAGTGTGCCCTGTCAAATTTGTCTTTTTAGGTGTGCCCCAGAACACTCAGCCTGCAATTGCAGTGGTGGTTGCATCTGGGTCCAGAACCCTAGAGGGTGGAACAATCAGTGCTGCCGCCCTCGGGGGGCCTTTCCTTAATATCCCATGCCCTGGGTACATGGGGTACCCATTTACTAGGGACTTACAGGGTGAGTTAAGACTGTATCTGTTAGGAATGGGGTCTTTGGTTAGCAGTCAGGTTACCCCATGTCCAAGCAAGGACCCTCACTCTAGTCAGGGTAAAGGAGAATCACCCTCAGCTAACCTCAGCTTACCCCCTTGGTAGCTGTGCATGAGCAGGCTGGCTTAACTTCAGAAACATAGTAATGCAGTGAACCACTACAAAATGACACAACATAGGTTTATAAAAATGGGTAATATTTATGTAAACAAAACAAGACCAAAAACGACAAAAATCCAACATACACAAGTCAAGATATGAATTTTTAAAAGAATAAAAGTCTTAATCCTTAGAAAACATTGAGAACGCTGTTAGCGCACAAAAGTACCTCGGAAGCATCAAAATAAAGCCACACGGGCGAGTGTGCGTTGAAAAAGGCCAGCGATGCGTCGATTTATCACCCGCAAATGAGAATGTGTGTCGGTCTTCCTTCGGTCGAGTCAGCGTGCGTCGTTACTTCTCTCCCGCAAGAGAGCGATGTGTCGATCCGGATGTGCACCTCGGGTCCGGGCATGCTTTGCATTGATTTTCCGCGCCCAGCAATGTTGCATTGAAATCCGTTCGCACAGTGTCTTGAAACCACACTGCATGGAGGCTTGTGTCATTAACAGAAGCCGCTGTGGGTGTTGCTCGTCGTTTCTCCAGCCGGGTTGCGTCGATCTTCCAGCCCCACTGCAGGTGGAGCATCGATTTTAGCCGTGAGGCCGGCGGCGCATTGTTTATCAGCCACGAGGCAAATGGTGCTTCGACAGGTTCCGCGCACAGGGGTCTTGGCGTGGATTTTCAGTTCTTGGCTGCCAGCTTCTCCTCTCAAGGGCCCCGGGACTAGATAGGGTACCACTTGGCAGGGCAGGAGTCTCAGCAGAGAGTCCAGGTGCTGGCAGGGAGAAGTCTTTGATGGCCCTGAAACTTCAACAACAGGAGGTAAGCGCAGTTCAAGCCCTTGGAGATTCTTCTTAGGCAGGAATGCACAACAAAGTCCAGACTTTGTCCCCTTTCACAAGCAGAAGCAGCAACTGCAGGATAGCTCCACAAAGCACAGTCACAGGCAGGGGCAGCACTTCTTCTCAGCTACTCTCCTTGGCAAGGGTTCCTCTTGATTCCTGAAGTGATGTAATTTTCAGGTGTTTCGGGTGCTCTTCTTATACCCCTTTCTGCCTTTGAAGTAGACCTAATTCAAAGACAAGTCTCTGTTGTTTTCACAGGATCCTGCCTTGCCCAGGCCAGGCCCCAGACACACATCAGGGGGTTGGAGACTGCATTGTGTGAGGGTAGGCACAGCCCTTTCAGGTGTAAGTGACCACTCCTCCCCTCCCTCCTAGCACAGATGGCTCAGTAGGATATGCAGGCTATACCTCAGCTCACTTTGTGTCACTGTCTGGAGGAGAGGTGTGAACAGCCCAACTGTCAAACTGACCCAGACAGGGAATCCACAAACAAGCAGAGACACAGAATGGTTTAAGCAAGAAAATGCCTACTGCAACAGTGAAAACTGAATTTGTCAGAATTTCACTGTTAGGACACATAAAACACATCAGTACATGTCCCACCTTACACTGCACCCTGCCCATGGGGCTACCTAGGGCCTACCTTAGGGGTGCCTTCAATGCATACAAAGGGAAGGTTTAAAACTGGCAAGTGGGTACACTTGCCAAGTCAAATTGGCAGTTTAAAACTACACAGACATACACTGCAGTGGCAGGTCTGAGACATATTTACAGGGCTACTCATGTGGGTGGCACAACCAGTGCTGCAGGCCCACTAGTAGCATTTGATTTACAGGCCCAAGGCACCTCTGGTGCACTTTACTCGGGACTTACTAGTAAATCAAATATGCCAATCACGGATAAATCAATCAACAATACAATTTACACAGAGAGCATATGCACTTTACCACTGGTTATCAGTGGTAAAGTGCCCAGAGTCCTAAAGCCAACAAAAACAGGTCAGAAAAAGTAGGAGGAAGGAGGCAAAAAGATTGGGGATGACTCTGCAAAAAGGGCCAAGTCCAACAGTATCCAATTGTGCCAAACATCACAAGAGATTTAGGGAAAGAGCTCTGGCCCAGGGAACCTGTTTAGCAGGGGCCCTGGGCACTACAACTTCTAGAACACATCAACATCAGGCACAAAGTGGGGGCTAACCATGCAAAAAGAGGCCTTCTCTCACAGCATTCACAACAGATTGTATGATACATCGAATTACGTCTTGAAAACGTTCTGCAGTTGATGACATACTGAAAGTTTGATGTTTCTATCTGAACAAACTAAAATTGGTAGAAAAGGTGGTAATGTACCAGCAATTTTCTTTGAGTTCCAATTGATGAGACCCATTGTTCAGATCAAGGCGAGAGAAGGCTTTATTACCATTCAGCTATGTGATCATTTCAGCAATGTGTGGACCAGGATGTCGTCCTCTTTCAGTTGCCTTGTTAGCTTAACGCATATTAACACAGATGCATACAGCTCCTTCACTCTCCTTTTTGGGCACTACTAATGGGGTGAAAGCCGTGGAGTTGGACCAGTAGATTGCTCAATCATATCATACTTTATTAATGTGTCAAGATCTTTCTCAACAGCTTCTTGTAGATGAATTTCAATTTGTTTATGTCTTTGAGCAACAGGACGAACATCCTCATTGATATGCAGTTTCATTTTCATGGTCTTAAGTTTTCCCAATCCATGAAACAACGACCTGAAACGACTTGCTATTTCATGATGAGCATTCAAGTTGTAGTTCACAAATATCAGTCCCCATATCAGCAGCAGTAATGTAACTAGTGTGAGAAGGTAGCCTCTTTCTAGCCTTGTTACCCCCACTTTTGGCCTGTTGGTGAGTGTATGTCAGGATGTTTGTCACTGTTTTCACTGTCTCACTGGGATCCTGATAGCCAGGCCTCAGTGCTCATAGTGAAAACACTATGTTTTCAGTATGTTTGTTATGTGTCACTGGGATCCTGCTGGTCAGGACCCCAGTGCTCATAGGTTTGTGGCCTATATGTATGTGTCACTGGGACCCTGTCACACAGGGCCCCAGTGCTCATAGGTGTGCATGTATATGTTCCCTGTGTGGTGCCTAACTGTCTCACTGAGGCTCTGCTAACCAGAACCTCAGTGGTTATGCTCTCTCATTACTTTTAAATTGTCACTAACAGGCTAGTGACCATTTTTACCAATTTACATTGGCTTACTGGAACACCCTTATAATTCCCTAGTATATGGTACTGAGGTACCCAGGGTATTGAGGTTCCAGGAGACCCCTATGGGCTGCAGCATTTCTTTTGCCACCCATAGGGAGCTCTGACAATTCTTACACAGGCCTGCCACTGCAGCCTGAGTGAAATAACGTCCACGTTATTTCACAGCCATTTTACACTGCACTTAAGTAACTTATAAGTCACCTATATGTCTAACCTTTACCTGGTAAAGGTTAGGTGCAAAGTTACTTAGTGTGAGGGCACCCTGGCACTAGCCAAGGTGCCCCCACATTGTTCAGAGCCAATTCACTGAACTTTGTGAGTGCGGGGACACCATTACACGCGTGCACTACATATAGGTCACTACCTATATGTAGCTTCACCATGGTAACTCCGAATATGGCCATGTAACATGTCTATGATCATGGAATTGCCCCCTCTATGCCATCCTGGCATTATTGGTACAATTCCATGATCCCAGTGGTCTGTAGCACAGACCCTGGTACTGCCAGACTGCCCTTCCTGGGGTTTCTCTGCAGCTGCTGCTGCTGCCAACCCCTCAGACAGGCAGCTGCCCTCCTGGGGTCCAGCCAGGCCTGGCCCAGGATGGCAGAACAAAGAACTTCCTCTGAGAGAGGGTGTGACACCCTCTCCCTTTGGAAAATGGTGTGAAGGCAGGGGAGGAGTAGCCTCCCCCAGCCTCTGGAAATGCTTTGTTGGGCACAGATGTGCCCAATTCTGCATAAGCCAGTCTACACCGGTTCAGGGACCCCTTAGCCCCTGCTCTGGCGCGAAACTGGACAAAGGAAAGGGGAGTGACCACTCCCCTGACCTGCACCTCCCCTGGGAGGTGTCCAGAGCTCCTCCAGTGTGCTCCAGACCTCTGCCATCTTGGAAACAGAGGTGCTGCTGGCACACTGGACTGCTCTGAGTGGCCAGTGCCACCAGGTGACGTCAGAGACTCCTTGTGATAGGCTCCTTCAGGTGTTAGTAGCCTTTCCTCTCTCCTAGGTAGCCAAACCCTCTTTTCTGGCTATTTAGGGTCTCTGTCTCTGGGGAAACTTCAGATAACGAATGCATGAGCTCAGCCGAGTTCCTCTGCATCTCCCTCTTCACCTTCTGATAAGGAATCGACCGCTGACCGCGCTGGAAGCCTGCAAACCTGCAACATAGTAGCAAAGACGACTACTGCAACTCTGTAACGCTGATCCTGCCGCCTTCTCGACTGTTTTCCTGCTTGTGCATGCTGTGGGGGTAGTCTGCCTCCTCTCTGCACCAGAAGCTCCGAAGAAATCTCCCGTGGGTCGACGGAATCTTCCCCCTGCAACCGCAGGCACCAAAAAGCTGCATCTCCGGTCCCTTGGGTCTCCTCTCAGCACGACGAGCGAGGTCCCTCGAATCCAGCGACACCGTCCAAGTGACCCCCACAGTCCAGTGACTCTTCAGCCCAAGTTTGGTGGAGGTAAGTCCTTGCCTCACCTCGCTGGGCTGCATTGCTGGGAACCGCGACTTTGCAAGCTTCTCCGGCCCCTGTGCACTTCCGGCGGAAATCCTTCGTGCACAGCCAAGCCTGGGTCCACGGCACTCTAACCTGCATTGCACGACTTTCTAAGTTGGTCTCCGGCGACGTGGGACTCCTTTGTGCAACTTCGGCGAGCACCGTTTCACGCATCCTCGTAGTGCCTGTTTCTGGCACTTCTCCGGGTGCTACCTGCTTCAGTGAGGGCTCCTTGTCTTGCTCGACGTCCCCTCTCTCTGCAGGTCCAATTTGCGACCTCCTGGTCCCTCCTGGGCCCCAGCAGCGTCCAAAAACGCCAAACGCACGATTTGCGTGTAGCAAGGCTTGTTGGCGTCCATCCGGCGGGAAAACACTTCTGCACGACTCTCCAAGGCGTGCGGGATCCATCCTCCAAAGGGGAAGTCTCTAGCCCTTGTCGTTCCTGCAGTATTCACAGTTCTTCAGCCTAGTAAGAACTTCTTTGCACCAACCGCTGGCATTTCTTGGGCATCTGCCCATCTCCGAGCTGCTTGTGACTTTTGGACTTGGTCCCCTTGTTCCACAGGTACCTTCAGACAGGAATCCATCGTTGTTGCATTGCTGATTTGTGTTTTCCTTGCATTCTCCCTCTAACACGACTATTTTGTCCTTAGGGGAACTTTAGTGCACTTTGCACTCACTTTTCAGGGTCTTGGGGAGGGTTATTTTTCTAACTCTCACTATTTTCTAATAGTCCCAGCGACCCTCTACAAGGTCACATAGGTTTGGGGTCCATTCGTGGTTCGCATTCCACTTCTGGAGTATATGGTTTGTGTTGCCCCTATCCCTATGTTTCCCCATTGCATCCTATTGTAACTATACATTGTTTGCACTGTTTTCTAAGACTATACTGCATATTTTTGCTATTGTGTATATATATCTTGTGTATATTTCCTATCCTCTTACTGAGGGTACACTCTAAGATACTTTGGCATATTGTCATAAAAATAAAGTACCTTTATTTTTAGTATAACTGTGTATTGTGTTTTCTTATGATATTGTGCATATGACACTAAGTGGTACTGTAGTAGCTTCACACGTCTCCTAGTTCAGCCTGAGCTGCTTTGCTAAGCTACCATTATCTATCAGCCTAAGCTGCTAGACACCCTATACACTAATAAGGGATAACTGGGCCTGGTGCAAGGTGCAAGTACCCCTTGGTACTCACTACAAGCCAGTCCAGCCTCCTACATTGGTTGTGCAGTGGTGGGATAAGTGCTTTGAGACTACTTACCACTCTTGTCATTGTACTTTTCATAAGAGAAAAATATACAAAACAAGGTCAGTGTATATACACATAGCCAAAAAGTTTTGCATTTCCTCTTTTCACTCTTTTCTAAGTGCTGAAAAGTACTTCTAAACTTTCAAAAAGTTCTTAAAAGTTTAAAAAGTTTTTTCTGTCTTTCCAAAAAAGTTCTGAAAACTTTTTTCTCTTTGTCTATCACTTTAACTCTCTCAAAAAAATGTCTGGCACAGGCCAAAAAGTTGAACTGTCCAAACTTGCATATGATCACCTTAGCTGGAAAGGAGCAAGGAGTCTCTGCATAGAGAGAGGTTTGAGTGTAGGGAAGAATCCTTCTTTAGAACTGTTAATTAATATGCTTAGAGTACAGGATAAGGCCATAAGTGCCCAATCTGTAGAAAAAGTAGCTAATGGTTCTCAATCTGATCCAGGGACTCCCCCAGGAAAAGGTTCAGGAAAGAAACTTCTCAGCCTGCCCATTACTAGACAGTCTAGCATAGTTGGTACAGAGGTTGAATCACATCATACTGATGATGTGCTCTCACATTATGCTGGTAGCCAAGCTGTTAGGGTGCCCTCTGTAAGGGACAGGTCTCCTTCTGTTCATTCCCATCATACCTCTGTATCTAGAAATGTCCCTCCCACCCACCCTGATGACAGATTGTTAGAAAGGGAGCTCAATAGATTGAGAGTGGAACAAACCAGACTGAAGCTCAAGAAGCAACAGCTGGATTTGGATAGACAGTCTTTAGAAATAGAGAGGGAAAGACATAAGTTGGGTTTAGATACCCATGGTGGCAGCAGCAGTATTCCCATTAGTCATCCTGCAAAAGAGCATGATTCCAGGAATCTGCACAAGATAGTTCCCCCTTATAAGGAGGGGGATGACATTAACAAGTGGTTTGCTGCACTTGAGAGGGCCTGTGTTGTACAGGATGTCCCTCAAAGGCAGTGGGCTGCTATCCTATGGCTATCATTTAGTGGAAAAGGTAGGGATAGGCTCCTTACTGTGAAAGAAAATGATGCCAATAATTTTACAGTTCTTAAGAATGCACTCCTGGATGGTTATGGCTTAACCACTGAACAGTACAGGATAAAGTTCAGAGAAACCAAAAAGGAGTCTTCACAAGACTGGGTTGATTTCATTGACCATTCAGTGAAGGCCTTGGAGGGGTGGTTACATGGCAGTAAAGTTACTGATTATGAAAGCCTGTATAACACAATCCTGAGAGAGCATATACTTAATAATTGTGTGTCTGATTTGTTGCACCAGTACCTGGTAGACTCTGATCTGACCTCTCCCCAAGAATTGGGAAAGAAGGCAGACAAATGGGTCAGAACAAGGGTGAACAGAAAAGTTCATACAGGGGGTGACAAAGATGGCAATAAGAAGAAAGATGGTGAAAAATCTCAAGATAAGCATGGGGATAAGGGTAAAACCAAAGATCCCACTTCAAATCTTAAACACTCTTCAGAGGGTGGGGATAAAACAAATTCTTCCTCTTCTTCCCAACCTGCACACATTAAAAAGCCTTGGTGCTTTGTGTGTAAAAACAGAGGCCATAGGCCAGGGGATAAGTCCTGTCCAGGTAAACCCCCTGAGCCTACCACCACTAATACATCAAGCTCTAGTGCCCCTAGCAGTAGTGGTACTAGTGGTGGGACTGCTGGCAACAGTCAAGCAAAGGGTGTAGTTGGGTTCACGTATGGGTCCATAGTGGAAACTGATGTCATCAGTCCCAAGACAGTTTCTGTCACACCTAGTGGCATTGGCCTTGCCACACTGGCTGCTTGTCCCCTTACAATGGATAAGTACAGGCAGACAGTTTCAATAAATGGTGTTGAGGCCTTGGCCTACAGGGACACAGGTGCCAGTTTCACTTTGGTGACTGAAAACCTAGTGCCTCCTGAACAACACATCATTGGACAACAGTATAAGATTATTGATGTCCATAACTCCACTAAGTTTCTTCCCTTAGCTATAATTCAGTTTAGTTGGGGTGGAGTTACTGGCCCTAAGCAGGTGGTGGTATCACCTAGCTTACCTGTAGACTGTCTCTTAGGTAATGACCTAGAGGCCTCAGGTTGGACTGATGTAGAGTTTTATGCCCATGCAGCCATGCTGGGCATCCCTGAGGAATTGTTCCCTCTCATTTCAAGTGAAATGAAAAAGCAAAGGAGAGAAGGCCTGAAAACTCAGGATCCCTCTCCATCAACAGGTAAAAAGGGGATCACAGTATCCCCTAACCACCCTACCATTCAGGATACTATTCCTGTGGTGGGAGAAACCTATCCTGGGGTGGCACCTGTTCCAAGGGAATCATCAGCTGGCAAAGCTGGACTCCCTGAGGTGGAAGTACCTCTCTGTGGGATAACTAACATTGGTGAGAAAAACAGCACCATTTTAGTTAACATGGAGCATCCCTCCAACCCTCCCAGAGAAACTTTAGTGCAGAAACCCTGCACTACCTCACAACACTTAGGACAGCATCCCTGCCCTAGTGTGGAGCTCATAGGACAGCATCCCTGCCCTGCTCCAACTCAAGAGAAACAGCATCCCTGTTCCCTCTTCCAGCCAAATGGACAAAGTTTTTGCCCAGCTATGGCTTTACTGAGACAGCATCCCTGTCTGGCATTTCCATCATTACAAATAGGTTCAGTGGATAATTCCCACTGCTCTAAACTAAAAGTTACTGATAGAAACTCTGAAAATACATCTTCACATTGTTGGTTAGCTAAAAAACTTCAAACAGGGTGGTTTACATCCCCACAGGGAAGTAACCATATAGTGGATGATAAAGGGAGTAACCAGTCTATTGCAGAGCTACTCTCTACTTATCACCACTTAGACAATAAAGTCTCAACTGGCCAAGGTTAGCCTTATTGTCCTTCGTTTGGGGGGGGGTTGTGTGAGAAGGTAGCCTCTTTCTAGCCTTGTTACCCCCACTTTTGGCCTGTTGGTGAGTGTATGTCAGGATGTTTGTCACTGTTTTCACTGTCTCACTGGGATCCTGATAGCCAGGCCTCAGTGCTCATAGTGAAAACACTATGTTTTCAGTATGTTTGTTATGTGTCACTGGGATCCTGCTGGTCAGGACCCCAGTGCTCATAGGTTTGTGGCCTATATGTATGTGTCACTGGGACCCTGTCACACAGGGCCCCAGTGCTCATAGGTGTGCATGTATATGTTCCCTGTGTGGTGCCTAACTGTCTCACTGAGGCTCTGCTAACCAGAACCTCAGTGGTTATGCTCTCTCATTACTTTTAAATTGTCACTAACAGGCTAGTGACCATTTTTACCAATTTACATTGGCTTACTGGAACACCCTTATAATTCCCTAGTATATGGTACTGAGGTACCCAGGGTATTGAGGTTCCAGGAGACCCCTATGGGCTGCAGCATTTCTTTTGCCACCCATAGGGAGCTCTGACAATTCTTACACAGGCCTGCCACTGCAGCCTGAGTGAAATAACGTCCACGTTATTTCACAGCCATTTTACACTGCACTTAAGTAACTTATAAGTCACCTATATGTCTAACCTTTACCTGGTAAAGGTTAGGTGCAAAGTTACTTAGTGTGAGGGCACCCTGGCACTAGCCAAGGTGCCCCCACATTGTTCAGAGCCAATTCACTGAACTTTGTGAGTGCGGGGACACCATTACACGCGTGCACTACATATAGGTCACTACCTATATGTAGCTTCACCATGGTAACTCCGAATATGGCCATGTAACATGTCTATGATCATGGAATTGCCCCCTCTATGCCATCCTGGCATTATTGGTACAATTCCATGATCCCAGTGGTCTGTAGCACAGACCCTGGTACTGCCAGACTGCCCTTCCTGGGGTTTCTCTGCAGCTGCTGCTGCTGCCAACCCCTCAGACAGGCAGCTGCCCTCCTGGGGTCCAGCCAGGCCTGGCCCAGGATGGCAGAACAAAGAACTTCCTCTGAGAGAGGGTGTGACACCCTCTCCCTTTGGAAAATGGTGTGAAGGCAGGGGAGGAGTAGCCTCCCCCAGCCTCTGGAAATGCTTTGTTGGGCACAGATGTGCCCAATTCTGCATAAGCCAGTCTACACCGGTTCAGGGACCCCTTAGCCCCTGCTCTGGCGCGAAACTGGACAAAGGAAAGGGGAGTGACCACTCCCCTGACCTGCACCTCCCCTGGGAGGTGTCCAGAGCTCCTCCAGTGTGCTCCAGACCTCTGCCATCTTGGAAACAGAGGTGCTGCTGGCACACTGGACTGCTCTGAGTGGCCAGTGCCACCAGGTGACGTCAGAGACTCCTTGTGATAGGCTCCTTCAGGTGTTAGTAGCCTTTCCTCTCTCCTAGGTAGCCAAACCCTCTTTTCTGGCTATTTAGGGTCTCTGTCTCTGGGGAAACTTCAGATAACGAATGCATGAGCTCAGCCGAGTTCCTCTGCATCTCCCTCTTCACCTTCTGATAAGGAATCGACCGCTGACCGCGCTGGAAGCCTGCAAACCTGCAACATAGTAGCAAAGACGACTACTGCAACTCTGTAACGCTGATCCTGCCGCCTTCTCGACTGTTTTCCTGCTTGTGCATGCTGTGGGGGTAGTCTGCCTCCTCTCTGCACCAGAAGCTCCGAAGAAATCTCCCGTGGGTCGACGGAATCTTCCCCCTGCAACCGCAGGCACCAAAAAGCTGCATCTCCGGTCCCTTGGGTCTCCTCTCAGCACGACGAGCGAGGTCCCTCGAATCCAGCGACACCGTCCAAGTGACCCCCACAGTCCAGTGACTCTTCAGCCCAAGTTTGGTGGAGGTAAGTCCTTGCCTCACCTCGCTGGGCTGCATTGCTGGGAACCGCGACTTTGCAAGCTTCTCCGGCCCCTGTGCACTTCCGGCGGAAATCCTTCGTGCACAGCCAAGCCTGGGTCCACGGCACTCTAACCTGCATTGCACGACTTTCTAAGTTGGTCTCCGGCGACGTGGGACTCCTTTGTGCAACTTCGGCGAGCACCGTTTCACGCATCCTCGTAGTGCCTGTTTCTGGCACTTCTCCGGGTGCTACCTGCTTCAGTGAGGGCTCCTTGTCTTGCTCGACGTCCCCTCTCTCTGCAGGTCCAATTTGCGACCTCCTGGTCCCTCCTGGGCCCCAGCAGCGTCCAAAAACGCCAAACGCACGATTTGCGTGTAGCAAGGCTTGTTGGCGTCCATCCGGCGGGAAAACACTTCTGCACGACTCTCCAAGGCGTGGGGGATCCATCCTCCAAAGGGGAAGTCTCTAGCCCTTGTCGTTCCTGCAGTATTCACAGTTCTTCAGCCTAGTAAGAGCTTCTTTGCACCAACCGCTGGCATTTCTTGGGCATCTGCCCATCTCCGAGCTGCTTGTGACTTTTGGACTTGGTCCCCTTGTTCCACAGGTACCTTCAGACAGGAATCCATCGTTGTTGCATTGCTGATTTGTGTTTTCCTTGCATTCTCCCTCTAACACGACTATTTTGTCCTTAGGGGAACTTTAGTGCACTTTGCACTCACTTTTCAGGGTCTTGGGGAGGGTTATTTTTCTAACTCTCACTATTTTCTAATAGTCCCAGCGACCCTCTACAAGGTCACATAGGTTTGGGGTCCATTCGTGGTTCGCATTCCACTTCTGGAGTATATGGTTTGTGTTGCCCCTATCCCTATGTTTCCCCATTGCATCCTATTGTAACTATACATTGTTTGCACTGTTTTCTAAGACTATACTGCATATTTTTGCTATTGTGTATATATATCTTGTGTATATTTCCTATCCTCTTACTGAGGGTACACTCTAAGATACTTTGGCATATTGTCATAAAAATAAAGTACCTTTATTTTTAGTATAACTGTGTATTGTGTTTTCTTATGATATTGTGCATATGACACTAAGTGGTACTGTAGTAGCTTCACACGTCTCCTAGTTCAGCCTGAGCTGCTTTGCTAAGCTACCATTATCTATCAGCCTAAGCTGCTAGACACCCTATACACTAATAAGGGATAACTGGGCCTGGTGCAAGGTGCAAGTACCCCTTGGTACTCACTACAAGCCAGTCCAGCCTCCTACATTGGTTGTGCAGTGGTGGGATAAGTGCTTTGAGACTACTTACCACTCTTGTCATTGTACTTTTCATAAGAGAAAAATATACAAAACAAGGTCAGTGTATATACACATAGCCAAAAAGTTTTGCATTTCCTCTTTTCACTCTTTTCTAAGTGCTGAAAAGTACTTCTAAACTTTCAAAAAGTTCTTAAAAGTTTAAAAAGTTTTTTCTGTCTTTCCAAAAAAGTTCTGAAAACTTTTTTCTCTTTGTCTATCACTTTAACTCTCTCAAAAAAATGTCTGGCACAGGCCAAAAAGTTGAACTGTCCAAACTTGCATATGATCACCTTAGCTGGAAAGGAGCAAGGAGTCTCTGCATAGAGAGAGGTTTGAGTGTAGGGAAGAATCCTTCTTTAGAACTGTTAATTAATATGCTTAGAGTACAGGATAAGGCCATAAGTGCCCAATCTGTAGAAAAAGTAGCTAATGGTTCTCAATCTGATCCAGGGACTCCCCCAGGAAAAGGTTCAGGAAAGAAACTTCTCAGCCTGCCCATTACTAGACAGTCTAGCATAGTTGGTACAGAGGTTGAATCACATCATACTGATGATGTGCTCTCACATTATGCTGGTAGCCAAGCTGTTAGGGTGCCCTCTGTAAGGGACAGGTCTCCTTCTGTTCATTCCCATCATACCTCTGTATCTAGAAATGTCCCTCCCACCCACCCTGATGACAGATTGTTAGAAAGGGAGCTCAATAGATTGAGAGTGGAACAAACCAGACTGAAGCTCAAGAAGCAACAGCTGGATTTGGATAGACAGTCTTTAGAAATAGAGAGGGAAAGACATAAGTTGGGTTTAGATACCCATGGTGGCAGCAGCAGTATTCCCATTAGTCATCCTGCAAAAGAGCATGATTCCAGGAATCTGCACAAGATAGTTCCCCCTTATAAGGAGGGGGATGACATTAACAAGTGGTTTGCTGCACTTGAGAGGGCCTGTGTTGTACAGGATGTCCCTCAAAGGCAGTGGGCTGCTATCCTATGGCTATCATTTAGTGGAAAAGGTAGGGATAGGCTCCTTACTGTGAAAGAAAATGATGCCAATAATTTTACAGTTCTTAAGAATGCACTCCTGGATGGTTATGGCTTAACCACTGAACAGTACAGGATAAAGTTCAGAGAAACCAAAAAGGAGTCTTCACAAGACTGGGTTGATTTCATTGACCATTCAGTGAAGGCCTTGGAGGGGTGGTTACATGGCAGTAAAGTTACTGATTATGAAAGCCTGTATAACACAATCCTGAGAGAGCATATACTTAATAATTGTGTGTCTGATTTGTTGCACCAGTACCTGGTAGACTCTGATCTGACCTCTCCCCAAGAATTGGGAAAGAAGGCAGACAAATGGGTCAGAACAAGGGTGAACAGAAAAGTTCATACAGGGGGTGACAAAGATGGCAATAAGAAGAAAGATGGTGAAAAATCTCAAGATAAGCATGGGGATAAGGGTAAAACCAAAGATCCCACTTCAAATCTTAAACACTCTTCAGAGGGTGGGGATAAAACAAATTCTTCCTCTTCTTCCCAACCTGCACACATTAAAAAGCCTTGGTGCTTTGTGTGTAAAAACAGAGGCCATAGGCCAGGGGATAAGTCCTGTCCAGGTAAACCCCCTGAGCCTACCACCACTAATACATCAAGCTCTAGTGCCCCTAGCAGTAGTGGTACTAGTGGTGGGACTGCTGGCAACAGTCAAGCAAAGGGTGTAGTTGGGTTCACGTATGGGTCCATAGTGGAAACTGATGTCATCAGTCCCAAGACAGTTTCTGTCACACCTAGTGGCATTGGCCTTGCCACACTGGCTGCTTGTCCCCTTACAATGGATAAGTACAGGCAGACAGTTTCAATAAATGGTGTTGAGGCCTTGGCCTACAGGGACACAGGTGCCAGTTTCACTTTGGTGACTGAAAACCTAGTGCCTCCTGAACAACACATCATTGGACAACAGTATAAGATTATTGATGTCCATAACTCCACTAAGTTTCTTCCCTTAGCTATAATTCAGTTTAGTTGGGGTGGAGTTACTGGCCCTAAGCAGGTGGTGGTATCACCTAGCTTACCTGTAGACTGTCTCTTAGGTAATGACCTAGAGGCCTCAGGTTGGACTGATGTAGAGTTTTATGCCCATGCAGCCATGCTGGGCATCCCTGAGGAATTGTTCCCTCTCATTTCAAGTGAAATGAAAAAGCAAAGGAGAGAAGGCCTGAAAACTCAGGATCCCTCTCCATCAACAGGTAAAAAGGGGATCACAGTATCCCCTAACCACCCTACCATTCAGGATACTATTCCTGTGGTGGGAGAAACCTATCCTGGGGTGGCACCTGTTCCAAGGGAATCATCAGCTGGCAAAGCTGGACTCCCTGAGGTGGAAGTACCTCTCTGTGGGATAACTAACATTGGTGAGAAAAACAGCACCATTTTAGTTAACATGGAGCATCCCTCCAACCCTCCCAGAGAAACTTTAGTGCAGAAACCCTGCACTACCTCACAACACTTAGGACAGCATCCCTGCCCTAGTGTGGAGCTCATAGGACAGCATCCCTGCCCTGCTCCAACTCAAGAGAAACAGCATCCCTGTTCCCTCTTCCAGCCAAATGGACAACGTTTTTGCCCAGCTATGGCTTTACTGAGACAGCATCCCTGTCTGGCATTTCCATCATTACAAATAGGTTCAGTGGATAATTCCCACTGCTCTAAACTAAAAGTTACTGATAGAAACTCTGAAAATACATCTTCACATTGTTGGTTAGCTAAAAAACTTCAAACAGGGTGGTTTACATCCCCACAGGGAAGTAACCATATAGTGGATGATAAAGGGAGTAACCAGTCTATTGCAGAGCTACTCTCTACTTATCACCACTTAGACAATAAAGTCTCAACTGGCCAAGGTTAGCCTTATTGTCCTTCGTTTGGGGGGGGGTTGTGTGAGAAGGTAGCCTCTTTCTAGCCTTGTTACCCCCACTTTTGGCCTGTTGGTGAGTGTATGTCAGGATGTTTGTCACTGTTTTCACTGTCTCACTGGGATCCTGATAGCCAGGCCTCAGTGCTCATAGTGAAAACACTATGTTTTCAGTATGTTTGTTATGTGTCACTGGGATCCTGCTGGTCAGGACCCCAGTGCTCATAGGTTTGTGGCCTATATGTATGTGTCACTGGGACCCTGTCACACAGGGCCCCAGTGCTCATAGGTGTGCATGTATATGTTCCCTGTGTGGTGCCTAACTGTCTCACTGAGGCTCTGCTAACCAGAACCTCAGTGGTTATGCTCTCTCATTACTTTTAAATTGTCACTAACAGGCTAGTGACCATTTTTACCAATTTACATTGGCTTACTGGAACACCCTTATAATTCCCTAGTATATGGTACTGAGGTACCCAGGGTATTGAGGTTCCAGGAGACCCCTATGGGCTGCAGCATTTCTTTTGCCACCCATAGGGAGCTCTGACAATTCTTACACAGGCCTGCCACTGCAGCCTGAGTGAAATAACGTCCACGTTATTTCACAGCCATTTTACACTGCACTTAAGTAACTTATAAGTCACCTATATGTCTAACCTTTACCTGGTAAAGGTTAGGTGCAAAGTTACTTAGTGTGAGGGCACCCTGGCACTAGCCAAGGTGCCCCCACATTGTTCAGAGCCAATTCACTGAACTTTGTGAGTGCGGGGACACCATTACACGCGTGCACTACATATAGGTCACTACCTATATGTAGCTTCACCATGGTAACTCCGAATATGGCCATGTAACATGTCTATGATCATGGAATTGCCCCCTCTATGCCATCCTGGCATTATTGGTACAATTCCATGATCCCAGTGGTCTGTAGCACAGACCCTGGTACTGCCAGACTGCCCTTCCTGGGGTTTCTCTGCAGCTGCTGCTGCTGCCAACCCCTCAGACAGGCAGTTGCCCTCCTGGGGTCCAGCCAGGCCTGGCCCAGGATGGCAGAACAAAGAACTTCCTCTGAGAGAGGGTGTGACACCCTCTCCCTTTGGAAAATGGTGTGAAGGCAGGGGAGGAGTAGCCTCCCCCAGCCTCTGGAAATGCTTTGTTGGGCACAGATGTGCCCAATTCTGCATAAGCCAGTCTACACCGGTTCAGGGACCCCTTAGCCCCTGCTCTGGCGCGAAACTGGACAAAGGAAAGGGGAGTGACCACTCCCCTGACCTGCACCTCCCCTGGGAGGTGTCCAGAGCTCCTCCAGTGTGCTCCAGACCTCTGCCATCTTGGAAACAGAGGTGCTGCTGGCACACTGGACTGCTCTGAGTGGCCAGTGCCACCAGGTGACGTCAGAGACTCCTTGTGATAGGCTCCTTCAGGTGTTAGTAGCCTTTCCTCTCTCCTAGGTAGCCAAACCCTCTTTTCTGGCTATTTAGGGTCTCTGTCTCTGGGGAAACTTCAGATAACGATTGCATGAGCTCAGCCGAGTTCCTCTGCATCTCCCTCTTCACCTTCTGATAAGGAATCGACCGCTGACCGCGCTGGAAGCCTGCAAACCTGCAACATAGTAGCAAAGACGACTACTGCAACTCTGTAACGCTGATCCTGCCGCCTTCTCGACTGTTTTCCTGCTTGTGCATGCTGTGGGGGTAGTCTGCCTCCTCTCTGCACCAGAAGCTCCGAAGAAATCTCCCGTGGGTCGACGGAATCTTCCCCCTGCAACCGCAGGCACCAAAAAGCTGCATCTCCGGTCCCTTGGGTCTCCTCTCAGCACGACGAGCGAGGTCCCTCGAATCCAGCGACACCGTCCAAGTGACCCCCACAGTCCAGTGACTCTTCAGCCCAAGTTTGGTGGAGGTAAGTCCTTGCCTCACCTCGCTGGGCTGCATTGCTGGGAACCGCGACTTTGCAAGCTTCTCCGGCCCCTGTGCACTTCCGGCGGAAATCCTTCGTGCACAGCCAAGCCTGGGTCCACGGCACTCTAACCTGCATTGCACGACTTTCTAAGTTGGTCTCCGGCGACGTGGGACTCCTTTGTGCAACTTCGGCGAGCACCGTTTCACGCATCCTCGTAGTGCCTGTTTCTGGCACTTCTCCGGGTGCTACCTGCTTCAGTGAGGGCTCCTTGTCTTGCTCGACGTCCCCTCTCTCTGCAGGTCCAATTTGCGACCTCCTGGTCCCTCCTGGGCCCCAGCAGCGTCCAAAAACGCCAAACGCACGATTTGCGTGTAGCAAGGCTTGTTGGCGTCCATCCGGCGGGAAAACACTTCTGCACGACTCTCCAAGGCGTGGGGGATCCATCCTCCAAAGGGGAAGTCTCTAGCCCTTGTCGTTCCTGCAGTATTCACAGTTCTTCAGCCTAGTAAGAGCTTCTTTGCACCAACCGCTGGCATTTCTTGGGCATCTGCCCATCTCCGAGCTGCTTGTGACTTTTGGACTTGGTCCCCTTGTTCCACAGGTACCTTCAGACAGGAATCCATCGTTGTTGCATTGCTGATTTGTGTTTTCCTTGCATTCTCCCTCTAACACGACTATTTTGTCCTTAGGGGAACTTTAGTGCACTTTGCACTCACTTTTCAGGGTCTTGGGGAGGGTTATTTTTCTAACTCTCACTATTTTCTAATAGTCCCAGCGACCCTCTACAAGGTCACATAGGTTTGGGGTCCATTCGTGGTTCGCATTCCACTTCTGGAGTATATGGTTTGTGTTGCCCCTATCCCTATGTTTCCCCATTGCATCCTATTGTAACTATACATTGTTTGCACTGTTTTCTAAGACTATACTGCATATTTTTGCTATTGTGTATATATATCTTGTGTATATTTCCTATCCTCTTACTGAGGGTACACTCTAAGATACTTTGGCATATTGTCATAAAAATAAAGTACCTTTATTTTTAGTATAACTGTGTATTGTGTTTTCTTATGATATTGTGCATATGACACTAAGTGGTACTGTAGTAGCTTCACACGTCTCCTAGTTCAGCCTGAGCTGCTTTGCTAAGCTACCATTATCTATCAGCCTAAGCTGCTAGACACCCTATACACTAATAAGGGATAACTGGGCCTGGTGCAAGGTGCAAGTACCCCTTGGTACTCACTACAAGCCAGTCCAGCCTCCTACAACTAGTAAACATGCACTTGACGCATTACCTTGAAGTACATGAATGGGTGATTTTACTTTTGTCTTTTAGTGTCTCATGGTTGCTCTGAATTAATCTTGACTCTTTAATGGCATAGGTGCAGCTCATGTATACACGTTATTCTTCCTCGGTGTGAGACGGGGCAAGGGAGACAGTTCATTGTATTTCTCCCCAGGCATAATATTTATGGACGCACAACTGTCAATAATGAAAGGTATGGAGCAACCGATTACTTTCACTGTAATCTTCGGACAATGTTTGAATGACTTTTGTAACTTTACTCATCGACTTTTCTTTGACTCAAATTATTCTTTGCATGCGGCCAGTCTGACATGCATGCTTTTTTCCGAAGTAAAGATTGACATGACGCATCCATCTTCCTCACTGTCACTTGACAATGAAGCTGAACAAGTCCTGGATGAAGATTTAGATGATGATCGACTTTGTTTAGTCTTGATTTGCCTGAGCTGATGCTGCCACATGGCCTTGTGGGCGTGCGTAAAATGTCACTTTGGAATGTTCATTTTGTTTTCTCATCATGACACACTTAGCTTTTCCTTTGCTCTGCAAACCACTAGGTTCTTCTTCCCACCCCCTTTGCATAATTGTCCAGTCCTGGGACATTTAACTTCATGTGGAAATTAAAATCCACATCTAAAGCAGAGTTTCTTTTTCTTGAGAGACCTCACTTTGTGTTCTTCAGCTTTGTGTTTTGGCTTACTTTTCATGTTCATGACTGACTCATTCTGGGCACCTCCAGCTCCATGTCAGCAGTTTGTCGAGCAGCACATTTCCCAGCTCTGGCAGCCTTGAGAACTCACTCTAGACTAAGGGTTTCTCTCAGCATTCATCCTCTTAATGATTCTGTCGAATAATTTGAAGACGTATGGCTTCTTCACCATTGAATTCATCAAATTGACTGTTTGACGAGCATATCAAATCTCTCAACAAATTTGTCAATTGTTTCACCAACTTTCTATCATTTCTGACTGGAAATATATCTTTAATAATGAACACTCGACGTTGGGATTACACTTGAGATTCAATGCTTCTTTGATTTGACAATATGTGACTTCTTCGGTTTGCATCAGTTTCTTTAATTCCTCTTTTACTCCTTCACCAGCAGGATTTTTGAGGTATTTGATATTCTTTTTGTTGTCTGTTTCTTCTAGCACAGCAATTAAATTGTCAAACATTTCTGCCCAGGAAGGCCATCTGATACCAATATTTAGTTTTTTAGCGGTATTGAAAGGAGGCGGTGGTTTCAAGAATGCAGCAGCATCATAACCTGTGAAACTTTCTGCTGTGGAGAGCGGAGCTCGTTCCAGCAGTGTCTGCTACTGGCTTGTGCTGGCACCTTCTCCAAGGACTAGCTGCGTGCTATCACCTGGGTCATTGCTCAGGCTCTCTGTCTGTGAAGCACTGTCTTCCTCGTTAGCTGTGAGTAGGGGTTGTGTTTCTTGCACAGGTTCTTCACCCTTCTTGCCTCTCTGCATGGTATTCGTTTTCTTCTGCCTTTAGCATTGTCGTACTGCGTGATTTATAGCTCAGCGTCACCTAGTGGCACAGTACTTTTTTCACAATTTTACTAGTAAGTTTGTGGCCAACATTGCATAGACTTCTCATTGAGGCTTTCATTATCTTCACAAAGCTCACACTGGCTGGAGTGGCGCTTTGACAACATATGCCAAAAGTCGATCTTCACTTCTGAGGCACGTGTGGAAAACACAAGCAGTTTGCTTGCATCACAGCAAACTCTCTAGGAGAGCACTGTCGACCTTGGGTTACATATCCTGAATCTCGTTGCCAATTGTAGCATTCTCCCCTGCCTGGATACTCGTAAATGAAGACGCTACACACTGAGCCTGTCCTTACAAATCTTTATTACTTTGGCTATAACTGCAAACTCCCCATTCTAAACATCAGATCCATTCACCACACCCAAGCACTTATGTCACTATTCTACAGAGTGTAGGAAAGTACCATCTTGCCTGGCATGTTACCCCCATATTTCACTGTGTATATGTTGTTTTAGTTGTATGTGTCACTGGGACCCTGCCAGCCAGAGCCCCAGTGCTCATAAGTGTGCCCTGTATGTGTTCCCTGTGTGATGACTAAGGGCCTGATTCTAACCCCGGCGGCCTTCGACCACCGGGGCGAGGGTCGGCGGGAGCACCGCCGACAGGCCGGCGGTGCCCCGCAGGGCATTCTGACCGCGGCGCTTTGGCCGCGGTCAGAAAGGGTAAACCGGCGGTCTCCCGCCGGTTTACCGCTGCCCTCAGAATCCCCCATGGCGGCGCTGCTTGCTGCGCCGCCATGGGGGATTCTGACCCCCCCTACCGCCATCCTGTTCATGGCGGGAAAGCCGCCATGAACAGGATGGCGGTAGGGGGGGGTAGCGGGGCCCCTGGGGGCCCCTGCCGTGCCCATGCCAATGGCATGGGCACGGCAGGGGCCCCCGTAAGAGGGCCCCGCAAGGTATTTCAGTGTCTGCCTTGCAGACACTGAAATACGCGACGGGTGCTACTGCACCCGTCGCACCTTCCCACTCCGCCGGCTCGATTACGAGCCGGCATCCTCGTGGGAAGGGAGTTTTTCCCTGGGATGGCGGGCGGTCTTTTGGAGACCGCCCGCCAGCCCAGGGAAAAACTCATAATACCCTCCGCGGTCTTCTGACCGCGGAGCGGTATTATGGGGGCGGAATTCTGGCGGGCGGCGGAGGCCCTAACTGTCTCACTGAGCTCTGCTAACCAGAACCTCAGTGGTTATGCTCTCCCTTTGCTTTCCAAATTGTCACTAACAGGCTAGTGACTAATTTCACCAATTCACATTGGCATACTGGAACACCCTTATAATTCCCTAGTATATGGTACTGAGGTACCCAGGGTATTGGGGTTCCAAGAGATCCCTATGGGCTGCAGCATTTCTTATTCCACCCATAGGGAGCTCTGACAATTCTTACACAGGCAGCCTGAGCCTGAGTGAAATAACGTCCACGTTATTTCACAGCCATTTACCACTGCACTTAAGTAACTTATAAGTCACCTATATGTCTAACCTTTACCTGGTAAAGGTTGGGTGCTAAGTTACTGAGTGTGTGGGCACCCTGGCACTAGCCAAGGTGCCCCCACATTGTTCAGGGCAAATTCCCCGGACTTTGTGAGTGCGGGGACACCATTACACGTGTGCACTATACATATGTCACTACATATGTATAGTGTCACAATGGTAACTCAGAACATGGACATGTAACATGTCTAAGATAATGATTCTGGCATTGGGGAGACAATTCCATGATCCCCTGAGTCTCTAGCACAGACCCAGGTACTGCCAAACTACCTTTCCCGGGGTTTCACTGCAGCTGCTGCTGCTGCCAACCCCTCAGACAGGTTTCTGCCCTCCTGAGGTCCAGCCAGGTTTGACCCAGGAAGGCAGAACAAAGGACTTCCTCAGAGAGAGGGTGTTACACCCTCTCCCTTTGGAAATAGGTGTCAGGGCTGGGAAGGAGCAGCCTCCCCCAGCCTCTGGAAATGCTTTGATGGGCACAGATGGTGCCCATCTCTGCATAAGCCAGTCTACATCGGTTCAGGGATCCTCCAGCCCTGCTCTGGCGCGAAACTGGACAAATGAAAGGGGAGTAACCAATACCCTGACCTGCACCTCCCCTGGGAGGTGCCCAGAGGTCCTCCAGTGTGCACCAGACCTCTGCCATCTTGGAAACAGAGGTGCTGCTGGCACACTGGACTGCTCTTAGTGGCAAGGGCCAGCAGGTGACGTCAGAGACTCCTTCTGATAGGCTCTTACCTGTGTTGCTAGCCTATCCTCCTTCCTAGGTAGCCAAACCTCCTTTTCTGGCTATTTAGGGTCTCTGCTTTGGGGAATTCTTTAGATAACGAATGCAAGAGCTCATCAGAGTTCCTCTGCATCTCTCTCTTCACCTTCTGCCAAGGAATCGACCGCTGACTGCTCTGGACGCCTGCAAAACCGCAACAAAGTAGCAAAGACGACTACTGCAACCTTGCATCGCTGATCCTGCGGCCTTCTCAACTGTTTTCCTGGTGGTGCATGCTGTGGGGGTAGTCTGCCTCCTCTCTGCACTAGAAGCTCCGAAGAAATCTCCAGTGGGTCGACAGAATCTTCCCCCTGCAACCGCAGGCACCAAAAGACTGCATCACCGGTCCTCTGGGTCCCCTCTCAGCACGACGAGCGTGGTCCCTGGAACTCAGCAACTCTGTCCAAGTGACTCCCACAGTCCAGTGACTCTTCAGTCCAAGTTTGGTGGAGGTAAGTCCTTGCATCCCCACAGTAGACTGCATTGCTGGGTACCGCGTGATTTGCAGCTGCTCCGGCTCCTGTGCACTCCCCCAGGATTTCCTTTGTGCACAGCCAAGCCTGGGTCCCCGACACTCTAACCTGCAGTGCACGACCTCCTGAGTTGTCCTCTGGCGTCGTGGGACTTCGGGTAAGCTCCGGTTCACTCTTCTTCGTTGTGCCTGTTCTGGCACTTCTGCGGGTGCTGCTTGCTTCTGAGTGGGCTCCTTGTCTTGCTGGGCACCCCCTCTGTCTCCTCACACAATTGGTGACATCCTGGTCCCTCCTGGGCCACAGCAGCATCCAAAAACCCTAACTGCGACCCTGGCAGCTAGCAAGGCTTGTTTGCGGTCTTTCTGCACGGAAACACCTCTGCAAGCTTCTTCACGACGTGGGACATCCATCCTCCAAAGGGGAAGTTCCTAGTCCTCTTCGTTCTTGCAGAATCCACAGCTTCTACCATCCGGTGGCAGCTTCTTTGCACCTACACCTGCCATTTCCTGGGCATCTGCCCACTCCCGACTTGAGTGTGACTCTTGGACTTGGTCCCCTTGTTCCACAGGTACTCTAGTCTGGAATTCCATCATTGTTGCATTGCTGGTGTTGGTATTCCTTGCAGAATTCCCCTATCACGACTTCTGTGCTCTCTGGGGAACTTAGGTACACTTTGCACCCACTTTTCAGGTCTTAGGGTGGGCTATTTTTCTAACCCTCACTGTTTTCTTACAGTCCCAGTGACCCTCTACAAGCTCACATAGGTTTGGGGTCCATTCGTGGTTCGCATTCCACTTCTAGAGTATATGGTTTGTGTTGCCCCTATACCTATGTGCTCTCATTGCCATCTATTGTGACTGTACATTGCTTGCATTGCTTTCTATTGCTATTACTGCATAATTTTGGTATTGCGTACAAATATCTTGTGTATATTTGCTATCCTCATACTGAGGGTACTCACTGAGATACTTTTGGCATATTGTCATAAAAATAAAGGCCCATATTTATACTTTTTGACGCTAAACTGCGCTAACGCAGTTTAGCGTCAAAAAATTTAGCGCCGTCTAACGCCATTCTGAAGCGCCATGCGGGCGCCGTATTTATGGAATGGCGTTAGCCGGCGCTAGCAGACCGGCGCTGCCTGGTGTGCGTGGAAAAAAACCACGTAGACCAGGCAGCGCCGGCGTAGGGGGAAAATGGCGTTAGGGCGTCTTAAAATGGGGCAAGTCAGGTTGAGGCAAAAAAATCGCCTCAACCCGATTTGCGCCATTATTTTCGACGCCCAGACGCCATTTAAATGACTCCTGTCTTAGTAAAGACAGGAGTCATGCCCCCTTGCCCAATGGCCATGCCCAGGGGACTTATGTCCCCTGGGCATGGTCATTGGGCATAGTGGCATGTAGGGGGGCACAAATAAGGCCCCCCTATGCCACCCAAAAAAAAATAAAAAATATAAAAAATTATACTTACCTGAACTTACCTGAATGTCCCTGGGGTGGGTCCCTCCATCCTTGGGTGTCCTCCTGGGGTGGGCAGGGGTGGCAGGGGGGGTCCCTGGGGGCAGGGGAGGGCACCTGTGGGCTCATTTTGAGCCCACAGGCCCCTTAACGCCTACCCTGACCCAGGCGTTAAATAGTGGCGCAAATGCGGGGTTTTTTTACCCGCCACCTCCCGGGCGTGACTTTTGCCCGGGAGTATAAATACGACGCATTTGCGTCGCCGTCATTTTTTTAGACGGGAACGCCTTCCTTGCATCTCATTAACGCAAGGAAGGTGTTCACGCAAAAAAATGACGCTATTTGCCCATACTTTGGCGCTAGACGCGTCTAACGCCAAAGTATAAATATGGCGTTAGTTTTGCGCCGAATTTGCGTCGAAAAAAACGACGCTAATTCGGCGCAAACGGAGTATAAATACGGGCCAAAGTACCTTTATTTTTAGTAAATCTGTTTATTGTGTTTTCTTATGATATTGTGCATATGACACCAGTGGTATAGTAGGAGCTTTGCTTGTCTCCTAGTTCAGCCTAAGCTGCTCTGCTAAGCTACCTTTTCTATCAGCCTAAGCTGCTAGACACCTCTTCTACACTAATAAGGGATACCTGGACCTGGTGCAGAGTGTAAGTACCCCTTGGTACTCACTACAAACCAGGCCAGCCTCCTACATTGGTTGTGCAGCGGTGGGATAAGTACTTTCAACTACTTACCACTTTGTCATTTTGTACTTTTCATAAGAGAAAAATATACAAAACAAGTTCAGTGTATGTACACCTAACCAAAACGTTTTGCTTTTCTCCTCTTACTCTATTGCTAAGTGCTGAAAAGTACCTCTAAAACTTTCAAAAAGTTTCTTAAAAGTTGAAAAAGTTTTTTTTCTGTTCCTTAAAAAGTTCTGAAACTTTTTCTTTCTTTTTCTATCCCTTAAACCTTTTTCTATCATGTCTGGTACAGGTCAAACTCTGGATCTGACCAGCACTGCTCATGACCACCTTAACTGGAAAGGTGCAAGGAGTCTCTGCATTGATAGAGGTTTAGGGGTAGGGAAGAATCCCTCTAGAGAATTGTTGGTTAATATGCTCATTGAACATGATAAGGCCATAGCTGGCACATCAGATGACAGATTAGCTGATGGTTCACACTCTGATTCTGGGGTAGCCCCAGCAAAAGTGTTAGATGGGAACCTTCCCAACCTGCCCCTTAGCAGGCCACCTAGCAGGGCTGGTACTAATGTGAGCTGTCATCACAGTAGGGATGTCACTCCTTTAGGCCAGGTTGTTAGAGTGCCATCTGTTAGGGACAGGTCTCCCTCTGTCCATTCACACCATTCTTCTGTGTCTAAGCATGCCCAACCCACCCACCCTGATGACAGAGTGTTAGAAAGGGAACTCAATAGATTGAGAGTGGAAGAGTCCAGGCTGAAGCTTAAAAAGCAACAGCTGGATCTAGACAGGGAAGCATTTGACTTAGAAAAAGAAAGGTAGAGGTTGGGGTTTGGACCCCATGGTGGCAGCAGCTGTATTACAGATAGTAATCC
The DNA here is from genome assembly GCF_031143425.1 of Pleurodeles waltl. Lineage (NCBI taxonomy): Eukaryota > Metazoa > Chordata > Amphibia > Caudata > Salamandridae > Pleurodeles > Pleurodeles waltl. Next base: position 1,720,566,253 of record NC_090445.1, on the reverse strand, counting down.
TGTAAAAGAGCATGGTTCTAGGAATCTGCACAAGATTGTTCCCCCTTACAAGGAGGGGGATGACATTAACAAGTGGTTTGCTGCACTTGAGAGGGCCTGTGATGTACAGGGGGTCCCTCAAAGGCAGTGGGCTGCTATCCTATGGCTATCTTTCAGTGGAAAGGGTAGGTATAGGCTCCTTAATGTGAAGGAAAGTGATGCCAATAATTTTACAGTTTTAAAGAATGCACTCCTAGATGGTTATGGCTTAACCACTGAACAGTACAGGATCAAGTTCAGAGAAACCAAAAAGGAGTCTTCACAAGACTGGGTAGACTTTGTTGACCATTCAGTGAAGGCCTTGGAGGGGTGGTTACATGGCAGTAAAGTTTCTGACTATGAAAGCCTGTATAACTTAATCCTGAGAGAGAATATTCTTAATAACTGTGTGTCTGATTTGTTGCACCAATATCTAGTGGACTCAGATCTGACCTCTCCCCAAGAATTGGGAAAGAAGGCAGACAAATGGGTCAGAACAAGAGTGAACAGAAAAGTTCATACTGGGGGTGACAAGGATGGCAAGAAGAAGGATGGTAAGTCTTCAGACAAGGGTGGGGACAAATCTAAAAATGAGTCTTCATCAGGAACACACAAAAACACTCTGGTGGGGGTGGTGGGCCCAAATCCTCTTCTAATCAAGTAAAGAAACCATGGTGCTATTTATGTAAAGTAAAATGCCATTGGACAACTGATGCCAAGGGAGACCACAGAGGCTGTGTTAGTCTCTGAAGGTGCCATTGATTTGGCCACCTTGGTTGCTTGTCCCCTTAATATGGATAAGTACAAGCAACTTCCCCTAATAAATGATGTTGAGGTTCAGGCCTACAGGGACACAGGTGCCAGTGTTACCATGGTAATAGAGAAACTGGTCCACCCTGAACAACACCTACTTGGTCACCAGTACCAAGTGACTGATGCTCATAACAACACTCTTAGCCACCCCATGGCTGTTGTGAATCTCAACTGGGGGGGGGGTTTACTGGTCCAAAGAAAGTTGTGGTTGCCTCAGATTTACCTGTAGACTGTCTACTAGGGAACGATTTAGAGTCATAATCTTGGGCAGAAGTGGAGTTGGAGGCTCATGCAGCAATGCTGGGCATTCCTGGGCATATTTTTGCTTTGACAAGGGCTGAGGCCAAAAAGCAAAAAGGACAGGGTGACTTGGATCCTGGAACAATGGACCAAGTGCTCCCCACAGCTAGGGTTAGTAAAAGTAAACACTGCGTACTATCCCTCCCTCTACAGTGGATTCAACTTCTGAGGAAGAAGAATTTTCACCCTGTGCAGAACCTTCACCTAAGGAGCTGGAAGCAGACACTGCTGAGCTTTTGGGTGGAGGGGGGCCTCCCAGGGAGGAGCTGAGTGTGGCACGCAGACCTGTCCCACACTAGAGGGTCTAAGACAGCAAGCTGTCAAACAGCAAAATGGGGATGTCAGTGACTCTCACAGTGTTTACTGGGAGGACAACCTCTTGTATATAGAGGCAAGGGACCCAAAACCTGGAGCTGCCAGGAGATTGGTTATTCCCCTGCAATACAGAGAGTTCCTCCTAACTCTAGCCCAAGACATTCCCTTGGCTGGACATTTGGGACAAAGGAAAACTTGGGACAGGCTTGTCCCCTTGTTTCATTGGCCTAGAATGTCAGAGGACACAAAGGAATTTTGTAAGTCCTGTGTCACCTGTCAATCCAGTGGCAAAACAGGTGGCACCCCAAAGGCACCCCTTATTCCACTACCTGTGGTTGGGGTTCCCTTTGAAAGGGTAGGAGTTGACATAGTTGGCCCCCTTGACCCTCCTACTGCTTCAGGCAATAGGTTTATTTTGGTGGTAGTGGACCATGCCACCAGATATCCTGAAGCAATTCCTCTAAGGACCACTACAGCTCCTGCGGTGGCAAAGGCCCTCCTGGGAATCTTTTCCAGGTTGGGCTTCCCAAAAGAGGTGGTATCAGACAGAGGTAGCAACTTTATGTCTGCTTACTTAAAGGCCATGTGGAAGGAATGTGGTGTGACATACAAATTCACCACCCCCTGTCATCCACAAACAAATGGACTGGTTGAGAGATTTAACAAAACTCTCAACGGAATGATAATGGGACTCCCTGAAAAACTCCGGAGGAGATGGGATGTCCTGTTACCTCGCCTCCTTTTTGCTTACAGGGAGGTACCCCAGAAAGGAGTGGGCTTCAGCCCCTTTGAACTCCTATTTGGACACCCTGTAAGAGGTCCTCTAACACTTGTAAAGGAGGGTTAGGAACAGCCTTTAAAAGCTCCTAAGCAAGACATAGTGGACTATGTACTTGTTCTAAGATCCAGAATGGCTGAGTATATGAAAAAGGCCAGTAAAAACCTTCAGGCCAGCCAAGAGCTCCAAAAGCAATGACATGACCAGAAGGCTGTTCTGATTCAGTACCAACCAGGGCAGAAAGTGTGAGTCTTGGAGCCTGTGGCCCCAAGAGCACTCCAAGACAAATGGAGTGGTCCCCACATTATTGTTGAGAAAAAGGGAGAGGTCACCTACTTGGCTGACTTGGGCACTGCCAGGAGTCACCTTAGGGTGCTCCATGTCAATCGCCTAAAACCCTACTATGACAGGGCTGATCTCACCCTGCTCATGGCAACAGATGAGGGACAGGAAGAAGACAGTGATCCTCTACCTGATCTCTTCTCTTCCACAGAACAAGATGCTCTAGTGGAAGGTGTAGTTTTGGCAGATTGAACAGAAAGACCACTGCATAAATCTCCTGGGTCAGTTTTCTGAACTCTTTTCTACTGTGCCAGGCACCACTTCTTGGTGTGAGCACACTATAGATACTGGAGACAGCCTGCCTGTCAAAAGTAAGATCCATAGGCAGCCTGATCATGTCAGAGACTGCATAAAACAAGACGTTCAGGAAAGGCTTGAATTGGGAGTGGTTGAGCACTCTGAAAGTCCATGGGCCTCTCCTGTGGTACTTGTACCAAAACCTCATTCCAAAGATGGGAAAAGGGAAATTAGATTTTGTGTGCATTACCGAGGTCTCAACCAGGTAACTAAAACTGATGCTCACCCTATACCCAGGGCAGATGAGCTCATAGATACACTGGCATCTGCCAAGTATCTAAGCACCTTTGATTTGACTGCAGGGTATTGGCAGATCAAGTTATCACAGGATGCTAAAGCAAAAACTGCATTTTAAACCATTGGAGGGCACTACCAATTCACAGTAATGCCTTTTGGGTTGAAAAACGCACCTGCCACTTTTCAGAGGTTGGTGAATACAGTCCTGCAAGGGTTGGAGGCTTTTAGTGCAGCATATCTAGATGATATAGCTGTCTTTAGCTCCACCTGGGATGAGCACCTGGTCCACCTATGGAAAGTTTTGGAGGCCCTGCAAAAGGCAGGCCTCACTATCAAGGCTTCAAAGTGTCATATATGGCAGGGGAAAGTGGTTTATCTGGGACACCTGATAGGTGGAGAACAGATTGCACCAGTTCAGGGGAAAATCCAAACTATCATAGATTGGGTTCCCCCTACAACTCAGACCCAGGTGAGAGCCTTCTTAGGCCTCACTGGGTATTACAGGAGGTTCATAAAGAACTCTGGCTCCATAGCAGCCCCTCTTAATGACCTCACATCTAAGAAAATGCCTAAAAAGGTATTGTGGACAGCTAGCTGTCAGAAAGCTTTTGAGGAGCTGAAACAGGCCATGTGCTCTGCACCTGTCCTAAAAAGCCCCTGTTACTCCAAAAACTTAATTGTCCAAACTGATGCATCTGAATTAGGGGTAGGGGCAGTCCTATCACAACTCAATTCTGAGTCTAGCTGCAATGGTCGCGGTTAGGGTTTTTGGATGCTGCTGTGGCCCAGGAGGGACCAGGATGTCACCAATTGCGTGAGGAGACAGAGGGGGCGCCCAGCAAGACAAGGAGCCCAATCAGAGGCAAGCAGCACCCGCAGAAGTGCTGGAACAGGCACTACGAAGAAGAGTGAACCAGAGCTCACCCGAATTCACAAAAGAAGGTCCCATGACGCCGGAGGACAACTCAATAGGTCGTGCACTGCAGGTTAGAGTGTCGGAGACCCAGGCTTGGCTGTGCACAAAGGAAATCCTGGAAGAGGGCACATGAGCCGCAGCAGCTGCAAATCACGCGGTACCCAGCAATGCAGTCTAGCGTGGGGAGGCAAGGACTTACCTCCACCAAACTTGGACTGAAGAGTCACTAGACTGTGGGAGTCACTTGGACAGAGTTGCTGAGTTCCAGGGACCACGCTCGTCGTGCTGAGAGGGGACCCAGAGGACCTGTGATGCAGTCTTTTGGTGCCTGCGGTTGCAGGGGGAAGATTCCGTCGACCCACTGGAGATTTCTTCGAAGCTTCTAGTGCAGAGAGGAGGCAGACTACCCCCACAGCATGCACCACCAGGAAAACAGTTGAGAAGGCCGCAGGATCAGCGATACAAGGTTGCAGTAGGCGTCTTTGCTACTTTGTTGCGGTTTTGCAGGCGTCCAGAGCAGTCAGCGGTCGATTCCTTGGCAGAAGGTGAAGAGAGAGATGCAGAGGAACTCTGATGAGCTCTTGCATTTGTTATCTAAAGAATTCCCCAAAGCAGAGACCCTAAATAGCCAGAAAAGGAGGTTTGGCTACCTAGGAAGGAGGATAGGCTAGCAACACAGGTAAGAGCCTATCAGAAGGAGTCTCTGACGTCACCTGCTGGCCCTGGCCACTGAGAGCAGTCCAGTGTGCCAGCAGCACCTCTGTTTCCAAGATGGCAGAGGCCTGGAGCACACTGGAGGAGCTCTGGGCACCTTCCCTGGGAGGTGCAGGTCAGGGGAGTGGTCACTCCCCTTTCCTTTGTCCAGTTTCGCGCCAGAGCAGGGCTGGGGGATCCCTGAACCGGTGTAGACTGGCTTATGCAGAGATTGGCACCATCTGTGCCCATCAAAGCATTTCCAGAGGCTGGGGGAGGCTACTCCTCCCCAGCCCTGACACCTTTTTCCAAAGGGAGAGGGTGTAACACTCTCTCTCTGAGGAAGTCCTTTGTTCTGCCTTCCTGTGCCAAGCCTGGCTGGACCCCAGGAGGGCAGAAGCCTGTCTGAGGGGTTGGCAGCAGCAGCAGCTGCAGTGAATCCCCGGGAAAGGTAGTTTGGCAGTACCCGGGTCTGAGCTAGAGACTCGGGGGATCATGGAATTGTCTCCCCAATGCCAGAATGGCATTGGGGTGACCATTCCATGATCTTAGACATGTTACATGACCATGTTCGGAGTTACCATTGTGACGCTGTACATAGGTAGTGACCTATGTACAGTGCACGCGTGTTATGGTGTCCCCACACTCACAAAGTCAGGGGAATTTGCCCTGAACGATGTGGGGGGACCTTGGCTAGTGCCAGGGTGCCCACTCTCTAAGTAACTTAGCACCCAACCTTTACCAGGTAAAGGTTGGATATATAGGTGACTTATAAGTTACTTAAGTGCAGTGGTAAATGGCTGTGAAATAACGTGGACGTTATTTCACTCAGGCTGCAGTGGCAGGCCTGTGTAAGAATTGTCAGAGCTCCCTATGGGTGTCAAAAGAAATGCTGCAGCCCATAGGGATCTCTTGGAACCCCAATACCTGGGGGGTATATACTAGGGAATTATAAGGGTGTTCCAGTATGCCAATGTGAATTGGTAAAATTGGTCACTAGCCTGTTAGTGACAATTTGGAAAGCAGAGAGAGCATAACCACTGAGGTTCTGGTTAGCAGAGCCTCAGTGAGACAGTTAGTCATCACACAGGGAACACATACAGGGCACACTTATGAGCACTGGGGCCCTGGCTGGCAGGGTCCCAGTGACACATACACTAAAACAACATATATACAGTGAAATATGGGGGTAACATGATGCCAGGCAAGATGGTACTTTCCTACACCTAGGAAGGCAGAACAAAGCATTTCCTCTGAGAGCAGGGTGTTATACCCTCTTCCTTTGGAAATAGGTGTTAGAGGCTGGGGAGGGGTAGCCTCGCCTAGCCTCTGGAAATGCTTTGAAGGGCACAGATGGTGCCCTCCATGCATAAGCCAGTCTACACTGGTTTAGGGAACCCCAGTCCCTGCTCTGGCACGAAACTGGACAAAGGGAATGGGAGTGACCACTCCCCTGTCCATCACCACCCCAGGGGTGGTGCCCAGAGCTCCTCCAGTGTGTCCCAGACCTCTGCCATCTTGTTTTCAGAGGTGTGAAGACACTCTGGAGGCCTCTGAGTGGCCAGTGCCAACAGGTGACGTCAGAGACCCCTCCTAATAGGTACATATCTGGGTAGGTAGCCAATCCTCCTCTGAGGGCTATTTAGGGTCTCTCCTGTGGGCTTCTCCTCTGATTACGACTTGCAAGAATCCAGCAGGACTCCTCTGCACTTCTCTCTTCAACTTCTGCCAAGGATCAACCGCTGACTGCTCCAGGATGTCTGTAAAACTGCAACAAAGCAGCCAGAAGACTACCCGCGACATTGTAGTGCCTAATCCGTCTGGCTTTCTCGACTGTTTCCTGGTGGTGCATGCTCTGGGGGCTGCCTGGCTTCACCCTGCAACGGAAGCCACAAGGAAATCTCCAGTGGGTCGACGGAGTCTTCCCCCTGCTTCAGCAGGCACTAAACTTCAGCTTCACCGGTACTATGAGACCCCTCTCATCCTGATGAGCATGGCCCCTGTAACACAGGTGGTGGAACCACTTGACCCAAACTGTCCAGATGTCCAACTGTCCAAATTTGGAGGAGGTAAATCCTTGCCTCCTGTCCGCAGACAGTTATCCTGTGCATCGTGTGATCTGCAGCTACAAGGGCTTCTGTGCACATTTTCAAGAAATCCTGCATGCACAGCCGGGCCTAGGTCCCCAGCATTCCGTCCTGTGATGCTCAGCTCCCTGAGTTGACCTTCGGTGTTGTGGGACCTCTCTTTCCAGTGTTGCGATGACCGCCATGTTCAGTCTTCTTGAACCCATGTTCAAGGACTCCTGTGGGTGCTTCCCTCCTTCCAGTGGGCTCTCTCTGTTGCTGAGGGCCCCCTCTGTCTCCTCTCCTGAGTGGCGACATCCTGGTCCTTCCTGGGCCTCGGACCGCACCCTTTTTCTCCAACCAGGACTCTAGGTAGCAAGGCTTGCTTGTGGTATTTTGCCAAGGAAACAACTCTGCATCCTCCAGCATGCCATGGGGCATCCTCTGCGCAAAGCAGAACCTCCTACCTCCTGTCGTTGGTGCAAAACCAGCATCCTCTTCCAACTGGAGGCAGTCGTTTTACACCTTCATCTGGGGTTTAGTGGGCTCCAGCCCCCCCCCCGGACACTTTAGTGACTCCTGGACTTGGTCCCCTTGCTTGCAGGTCTCCATGTCCAGGAATCCGTCTTCAGTGGTTTGGAGTCTGCTGTGGTCCTTGCAAAATCCTTTATCACGACTTTAGTGTGTTTTGGGGGAAATAGTAGTACTTTACTCCTACTTTCCTGGGTCCTGGGGTGGGGTCTCCTTTACACCCTTGGTGTTTGCTCACACTCCCAGCGACCCTCTACACACTACACTTGCCTAGGAGTGCATTTGTGGTTCACATTCCACTTACTTAGTATATGGTTTGTGTTGCCCCTAGGCCTATTGCATCCTATTGTGTTTTACAGTGTTTTCACTACTTTCTGACTGTTTTACTTACCTGATTTGGTTATTTGTGTGTATTTTGTGTATATTACTTACCTCCTAAGGGAGTATATCCACTGAGATATTTTTGCCACATTGTCACTAAAATAAAATACCTTTATTTTTAGTAACTATGAGTATTGTCTTTCTTCTGATATAGTACCTATATGATATAAGTGGTATTGCATGAGCTTTGCGTGTCTCGTAGTTCAGCCTTGGCTGCTCTGCTATAGCTACCTCTATCAGCCTAAGCTGCTGGAACACTACTACACTCTACTAATGAGGGATAACTGGACCTGGTATAAGGTGTAAGTACCATTGGTACCCACTACAAGCCAGGCCAGCCACCTACACCTGGTAAAAGGTTTATCTTGCTAGGTCGAAGTGGCAGTGAAACTGCACAGACAGGCTCTACAATGGCAGGCCTGAGACATGGTTAAGGGGCTACTGAAGTGCGTGGCACAATCAGTGCTGCAGGCCCACTACTAGCATTTCATTTACAGGGCCTGGGCACATGTAGTGCACTTTACTAGGGTCTTATGAGTAAACTAAATATGAAAATTGGGTATACGCCAATATTACCATGTTTAGAGGAGAGAGCACATGCACCTTAGTACTGGTTGGCAGTCGTAAAGTGCACAGAGTCCTAAAGCCAGCACAATTGAGGTCAGAAAATGGAGGGAGGAAAAATGTTGGATGGGGGGAGACCACCCTAAGGCTACCACTAAACATAGAACCTGTGCTCACTACCGTTCTATAGACCATTTCACCAAGAAGTGTAAGGCCTAGCAGGCCATGGGGTTGAGAGGGGCAACGTTTCCTTATACTGGAATGGCCCCCTCTCCTGCCATCTCTCCGGCCTCTGTTTGATGGTGTTGAAACAATGAACAGCAAAACTCTCTGCTCCTCAAAAGGCATTAGCAAAGCCAAAAGATTTGACTATGGCTGTCAAACGTTTGACTTTTTCAAGACAATTTATTGTTTTAAGATGGTTCTTGTTAAACTTTGTTGGAGGGGAAGCAACAGCATTCTCACCAATTTGAGAAAAACTATCTGAAAGAAAAACAATTTTTGGTCTAAAGCACACATAACCATAGTAATTTGTGGCACTGAAAGGAACGACTTTGTGTGTGGATACATTCCTCGTGAAACAGAAGCATGCTGCCACACACAGCAATGGCTGCAGTGAGCTGACCACTAATCCATACTCTATGCTGTAGTAGGGGTAGAATGCATGGAGACTGACACACCCTGTAATTTATATAATGTTGGTAAAATCAAAAGGTCTTGGTTAACTCCGCACATAAAAAGTAAACGTTTGCAAAAACAATGAATATGTTGCTAATGGTGAGAGCAGCAGGAAAAAGATGCCCATGTCCACCCTGTCGAGGAGCAGGTGTGAGGTCAGAGATGCAGCAGCCACAGAAGAGGGGTGTAGAGGCACCAGGGAAAGGGGAGAAGGCGGAGGAGATTAGATGCACACGGCAGTGAGACAGGTGAGAGACAGAGGGCGAGACAGAGAAGAAGAGAAAGGTGCGGGAGACTTATATCATACATGTTGCGTCGCAGCACTCACCCATGTATAAGCTCCTTGTTCTGTTGTGATTATTTGGTCCAAGCTGCAAGCCTCTCGTGCGAGTATCTAAATGGTGGTGTCTATTGAGCTCTGTGCTATCACCTTTATAGGTGTAGGAAACATGATTATTATTTGGGGCGGGCAACTACTCACCTCAAGGAATAAAGCCAACTCTGTAAGGATGAACCCTGAAAATCACTCAATTAACCAGAGCTCAACCCCGGGTAGCCAATGGCACAGTACGAACAGGCTTAACTTAGGTCAATGTGCACTTATATGGTAGCAAAAAAGCAAGCCAGTTAAAGTGCAAAACAGAAGAATAGCGCAACATGTAATAAACATAGCACCAACATGACAAAAATCCAATAGGTCTACCAGTGACATGAATTGTTAAAGTTTTAATGAGAAATATTAGCACAAAAGCACAAGTGCCAATGAAAGTCAATGATCGTGGTAGATGGCAGCTGGATGCTGTTTGAGGCCAGCTATGATGGAGTCCGGGCTGGATACACCAACCATGTTCATCCAGGTCTAATATTTAACCTTTTGTTTTAGGGCCATATTTATAATCTGGGGGATGGTCAGTTTCTCCTCCATGGTGACTGGGTAAACTAATCCATTGCTCTGAAGGAGGTACCGTTCACCAGATTTAGTAATTACCGCCAAGCAGGCGATCACTTCTTGAAGCATTGCCACCACCTTACTGATTCCTGTCAATGCTTTTTGAAGTTTGGTGCAGGATGGACCCCTGCACCAAATTGGTTTCTTTTTTCCAAAAGCTAGATTTTCTTTTTGAAAAAAAAGAATAAAAAGCTCCCCTTGCCATGGAAGTCCTCTCCAGCTGCGAGGGAAGCATTTAGCAGTTTTCACTGCCCTTTACCACCAAGATTTTCTTGGTGGTGATGGGCCGTGAAAACTGACCTCTAATTCCACCCATCTGTCTATGAGCTCATCAGCTCTTGGAATTGGGTGTGCATCAGTCTTGGTTACTGACTTGAGACCCCTGTAGTCCACACAAAACCTAATTTCTTTCTTCTCACCCTTGGAGATAGGTTTGGGGACTATCACTACTGGGCTGGCCCAGGGGCTCTTTGAGGGTTCAATGACACCCAAATCCATCATTTTCTTGACTTCAGTTTCTATGCTTTCTCTGACATGGTCAGACTGTTTGTAAATTTTGTTCCTGACAGGCAGGCTGTCACCAGTGTCCACATCATGGGTACACCAGTTTGTCTTCCTAGGGGTCAGAGAAAAAATCCCAGCATACTGGTTGAGAACTTTCGTGCAATCAGTCTGCTGTTGTCCTGAAATGGTGTCTGACAGGATCGCTCCATCCACAGGAAAATCTTGGGGATTGCTGGAGAGGAGATTAGGGAAAGGCTCACTCTCATCTTCCTGTCCCTCATCTGTGACCATGAGCATGGTCACATCAGCTCTGTCAAAGATTGGGTTTAGGCGGGTGACCTGAATGATCCTTTTGGAGTTTGTTTAAATGCCCAGGTCCACTAGATATGTGACTTCCCCTTTCCTTTCAAGAATAGGATAGGGCCCAGATCATTTGTCCTGGAGAGCCCTTGGAGCAACAGGCTCCAACACCCAAACTTTCTGCCCTGGTTGGAACTTCACCATAGCAGATTTCTGGTCATACCAAACCTTTTGAAGCTCTTGTCTGGCCTGAAGATTTTTGCTGGCTTTCTTCATGTACTCAGCCATTCTGGAACGTAGGCCAAGCACACAGTCTACAATGTCCTGTTTGGGATCTTTGGGAGGTCTCTCCCAGCCTTCCCTTACAAGACTCAGTGGTCCCCTAACCGGATGCTCAAACAAAAGCTCAAGGGGTGAAAAACTTATTCCATTTTGTGGCACTTCCCTGTAGGCAAACAGTAGGCAAGAAAGTAGGACATCCCATCTCCTTCTGAGTTTTTCAAGGAGTCCTCCAATCATTCCTTTCAGGGTCTAGCTAAACATTTCTACCAGCCCATTGGTCTGTGGATGATATGGGGCAGTGAACTTATAAGTCACTCCACATTCCTGGCACATATGTTTTAAGTATGCAGACATGAAGTTTGAGCCCCTGTCTGATACTACCTCCTTAGGGAACCCCACCCTGGTAAAGACACCCAGGAGGGGAATAGCTTCAGGATACCTAGTGGCATTATCCACTACCACTAGGATGTATCTTGGTACTGATGCTGTTGGAGGGGCAAGGGTGGCCCAACCACATGCAGCAGAATTAAAGGGATCTTTAAGTGCCCACCTGCTTTGCCACTGGCTTGACAGGAGGGAGAGGACTGGCAAAAGTCCTTCACTTTTTGGGACACACAGGGCCAGTAGAAGTGGTTAACCAACCTACTCCATGTCGTTTTCTGACCCAGATGCCATGCTAGGGGGATGTCATGGGCTAAAATGAGAAGGAAGTCTCTGAACCTCTGGGGCACTACCACCCTCCTGGTTGCACCAGGCTTGAGGTCTCTGGCCTCAGTGCACAGGAGCCCATCCTCCCAGTATACCCTGTGGGTACCACTGATATTTCCCAGCTCCTCCTGAGCAGCTTGCTGTCTCAGGCCTTCAAGAGTGGGACACTCTCTTTGCCCCTGCACAGATCCTCCCTGGAGGGTCCCCCTGGGCCCAAGAGCTCTGGGTGGTAAGGCCCAAATCCCCCAGGCTCAGTTCCCACTAAGGTGGGTGTCTACTTCTCCTCCTGAGGAGAGGGGTCCTGTCTTGTGATCTGTTGTGAAGCTGGTCCCCCAGTCTTCTTGCCTTTTCTCTTGGGAGGCTGGTCCACTATTTCAGGATCTAGCTCTCCGTTTTCTCTCTGAAGTTTGCTCTGTGCCCCTGTCTAGACACAAGCCCAGTCAGGGATTCCAAGCATTGCTGCATGGGTCTTTAGCTCTTCCTCAGCCCAGGGGGAATGCTCCAGATCATTACCAAGTAGGCAATCTACTAGGATGAATGAGGACACAACCACTTCTTTCTGCCCTGCTACTCCTCCCCATTCACAGTTTACCATAGCCATGGCCCAGAACTTGGTCTCATTGTCAGCATTGGTGACAGGATAAGACCTCCCTACTAGGAACTGAGTTGTGCGGACCAGGTGCTGAGACACCATAGTGATGCTGGCCCCTGTATCCCTCAAAGCTTCTATTTTCTCCCCATTAATCACAGGGTGCTGTCTGTATATGGCCATATTACTTGGCAAGGCAGCACAGGATAAATCTACCCCACCCTCAGTGACCAAGGTTGCCTCTTTGGAGACACTGACATGGTCAGGCCACACCTCTGACCCCATCTGGATATTGGCAACTGTATTTCCTACAGGTTGACTAGAGGCATTGTTCTTGTTTTTACAGCAAGGGTCTCCAGTTCAGTGTCCTTTTGTCTTACAGTCTTGGCACCAAGCCTTGCTGGGGTCAAAGTGTTTCCCTTTGTATCCTCCCCTGGACTGTGAGTAGTTTCTGGGCCACCCTCCTGTGAAGAATTTTGGTGGCCTTGAGAAGACTCTTTGTTGTTTTTACCCGGACTCCCATCTTTCCCTTGGGGGAGGGGGCTTTTGGCCTCTTTCTTTTGGTCTCCCCCACCAGTGGAAGTTTTGGTAACCCTTGTTTTGACCCAGTGGTCTGCCTTCCACCCCAACTCTAGACCCAGGTCTACAAGATGATGATGTAGTCTATCATTGGAACAGTTACTCAACAGATGCTCTTCCATAAATAAACTATACAGCCCATAATAATCTTATACCTTGTTCCCAGCTAACAAACCACTCAGCATTTTTACTGAATAGTCCACAAAGTCAACCCAGGATTGGCTCTGGGATTTTCGAGCCTCCCTGAACTTTATCCTGTACTCTTCAGTTGTAAATCCAAAAGCCTCAATTAGGGTACCCTTCATGAGGTCATAGGATTTAGAATCTGCCTCATTCACTGTCAGGAGCATATCCCTGCACTTTCCTGAGAATAACTCCCACATCAATGTGCCCCAGTGTTTATTTTCAATTTCCCACCTAATACAGGCTCTTTCGAAGGCAGAAAACCATTTCACTATATCATCCGCTTCAGTGAAGGAGGGACAACTCCTTTAAGGAGTTTAATGTTGAAAGCCTTTTCTTTCAACACTTGTATGCTGCCACCAGAAATGGGTGCCAAACTCTACTTTTTTCTCTTCTGTTCTATCTCCAAAAGCTGAGTTTCTAAACCCAGTCTTTTGGCCAACCTGGCAATTTACAGGTCTGTATCTGTGGGTGCTATAGAGCTTGTGTGAGAAGAGGAGCAACCCTCGTCTACATTTGCCACAGGATCTTCATCCACCTCAGAGTCATCATTATCAGCTGGGGGATGATCGTTTTCATACTGGGCCACCAGAAAACTAAGTTTCTCTGTTTTGGGGCTTTTTCCAGTTTGAAGCTTGTATAGTCTGCAGATTTTCCTTAATTGGTCATAGCTAAATGCCTCATAAGGCAAAGTTGAGCTCCTGGTTTCTGGACTCTGAATAGCAGACTTTTATCTTACTAAAGTTGGGACCTTTTTGGAATTTAGAACTTCCTTTTTTGGATAACCAACTAAAGCAAAAACTTTGAAACTTTTTCCAAAGTTGTAGGGACTTAGCCAGGGCCCCAACAAATACTTTTAAAACTTTGTAAAAAAATAGTTAGTCAAATAAGGACAATTTGGAGAGTTACTCGTGTGTTGACACAATTGTAAAAGTGGTTTCAGCAAACACAAAATCTTTATCCCACCGCTGATACACCAAATGTTGGAAGCTGGAGCCTCCCTTACAAGACTCAGTGGTCCCCTAACAGGATGCCGAAACAAAAGTTCAAAGGCTGAAAAACCTACTCCCTTTTGTTGCACCTCTCTGTAGGCAAACAACAGGCAAGGAGGTAGGACATCCCATCTCCTTCTGAGTTTTTCAGAGGGTCCTCCAATCATGCCTTTCGGGGTCTGGTTGAAAATTTCTACCAGCCCTTTGGTCTGTGGATGGCATGGGGTAGTGAACTTCTAAGTTCACTCTACATTCCTGCTACATATGTTTTACGTATGCAGACATGAAGTTTGAGCCCCTGTCTGATACTACCTCCTTAGGGAACCCCACCCTGGAAAAGACACCCAAGAGGGCTTTGGACACTGCAGGTGCAGTGATGGTCCTAAGGGGGAATAGCCTCAGGATACCTAGTGGCATGATCCACTACCACTAGGATGTATCTATGTCCTGATGCTGTTGGAGGGCTAAGGGGGCCAACAATGTCAACCGCTACCCTCTCAAAGGGACACCAACCACAGGCAGTAGAATTAAAGGGACCTTTAAGTACCCACCTGCTTTGCCACTGGCTTGGCAGGAGGGACAGAACTGGCAAAAGTCCTTCACTTTTTGGGACAAACCTGGACAGTAGAATTGGTTAACCAACCTACTCCATATCTTTTCCTGACCCAGATGCCCTGCTAGGGGGATGTCATGGGCTAAAGTGAGAAGGAAGTCTCTGAACTTCTGGTGCAACCCTCCTGGTTGCACCAGGCTTGAGCTCTCTGGCCTCAGTGTACAGGAGCCCATCCTCCCAGTAGACCCCGTGGGTACCTATAAAGATGATAACACAGCACAAATGTTCTCCTTCATTTTCTTTATTCAAGCTTCAACTACACGACACCTCCAGCAGAGCTCTTTCCTTAAGGTCCCTTTCTCCTCCTCTACTTCAGTCTCCAACATTCCATATCTGACCTCATAGAACCTGAACATTCCACCCCACTCCCTGATTCACAAGACATCTTCACACATCTTCCCCCTTATAATTTTGAATACTAATATAAATAATAAAAAATAAAAAAAACGTTATACTTTAATACTATACACTCATACCATATTATGTGAATCACAAAATGGGACTGCATCAACATTTAACACCTACACCATATTATATGAATCACAAAATGCAAACGCATAAATATTTAACACCTATACCATATTATATGAATCACAAAATGGAAAAGCATCAATATTGAACTTTACACACAGTCCCTAAACTCCACACCAACCCATTTTCATGGATCACTACATTATGGTTGACTTCTTTTACCTTATGAGAAGTTGAGCACTTACTTTCCCCTTTTTGGACGATATTCCCCTTCTTTACGACAACCCAATCCCCCACACGTATATGTGGCATTGTTTGGCACCCATTCTCCTAATATAATACATAGCAGCTTCTCTTTGTTTCCCTTCAACTTTCTTCCTCATAAGCTCACGATCCACCATCACCCTTCCTTTCTCCCTTAGCCACACGGGACACTCTTTCACTCCAGGCTCCCTACCTTTCAAGGATACAAACAGTGATACTCCTGTTACTGAATGAGGGGTCGTCCTGTGCGCCCATATCATTTTATTTAATTTGCGCATCCACGGAAGATGATTGGCTAGGGACAACTGAATATTCTCCATAGCAATGCTATTCACCCACTCAACTAAGCCATTAGCTTGCGGACGGAACAAGGCAACCCTTTCATGAGTTATTCTCATCCTAGCCAAGTAGTCAGTCATTTCCCTAGAGACAAATTGCACACCGTTATCCGACACAATTGTCTTAGGAATACCTTCCTCAACAAAAGCTCCCTCAAAAAATTCATTAACATTTGATGTAGTCATCTGCCCTCCAGCTTTGATCAAAAACCACTTGGAATGATAGTCCACCAAAACTATTATGTACTTGCTCCTCTCTCCAAGTTTAGCAATAGGACCTATAAAATCTATAGCCAACTTCTCCCAAGGTTTGCTCGGAAATGGCACCGCCCTCAAAGGAGGCTGCTGCACAATTTTAGTATTATCACTATTTGCACATGCGGTACAATTACTTACAATTTCCTCCACCTCCCGATCCATTCCTGGCCACCAAAAGAATTGTCTTACTTTCCTCTTCATCATCCCCCTATCCAAATGGCCTTCGTGAACAATCCTAAATCATGTGCTTACAAACTCCAACCGGCGGAATTAACTGTTTTCTTCTCATCAATCTGCCACCTTGTAAAGTCAATTGATCTTTAACTTTAAAATAGCTAGATAACTCACCCTTCAATCCATCCTCATCCTTCCAACCACACACAACTCTCTCCTCTACCTCATCCATGATTAAATCTTCCCTTCTAGCAAGTTCCCATTCTTCTTTACTAACAGCTACACTCCCCAAAACTTCTCCAATTTCCTGCACTACTGTATCTTCCTCCTCTCTTTCTCATATTTCCACTGGCATTTTTGATAGAAAATCTGCCACTACATTCTTCTTTCCTCGTAAACATTCAATTTGGAAATTATAACCAATTACCGTTAACAACCATCTCGAGATTCGTGGAGTGATACTTCCTTCCAAACCCTTACCACCTTTGAAGATATGTGTCAAGGGCTTGTGATCTGTTCTCAGCTTAAAAGGTATACCCCATATGTAAATCTTAAAAATATTGATCCCCAAGCAGCATGCCAAGGCTTCTCTCTCAATAACCGAATATGACATTTCCGCACCTTGCAACCTTCTAGAAGCAAATCCTACTACATACTCCGCCCCATCCTTGACCTGCGCTAGAATTGCACCTATGCCCACCTTGCTGGCATCCGTAGTAATATACCTTCAGGCCGTCACATCGAAATGTCCTAACGTGGGTGCATGCGCAACACATCTTTTGACTTCGCAAAAAGCACACTCACATTGCTCATCCCATACATTTTCTAAAAAAATTTCATTAGTCTCCTGAAAGGTTCCACCACCTCAGAGAAATTCTTCACAAATTTTGAAAAATATTCTGCCAGACCAAGAAATGATTTCAGTTCATCCATACTACAAGGTACTGGAGCATTTTCAATTGCAGTCACAATACTTTTTTTTGGTTTAATTCCTTCAGCACTCACAACATGTCCCAAATACATTACCTCGCGTTGTCTAATTTGACACTTTACCTTTTTTATGGTTAAGCTATATTCCTCAAATCTATTCATTACTTCCTCAAACAACGAGTCATGCTCCGTTTCATTCCTCCCCACATTCATTATGCCATCCTGAAAACAGAGCAAACGTTTAATATCTCCAAAATATTTGTCATAATTCTCTGGAAAACAGAGGATGCCGAGGCTAGACCAAAAGGCATCCTTCTATATCGGAACGCCCCCAGTGGCGTAACAAAAGATGTTAAGTGTCTGGAATGCTCTTCCAGCTCCACCTGATGATACGCGGATGACATATCCAGGACACTGAATACCTCACCTTTCCCTTCCATTGTTAGCATTTCAGAAATATTAGGGAGTGGTTTTCTGTCAACCCATATGTTTTTATTCAGGTCTCGAAGGTCAATGCATAAACAAATCTTTCCTCCATCCTTTGGCGCCACTACAATTGGCGCTAACCACTCTGAAGCTTCTATAGGTTCAATAATGCCCTCATCCAATAACCTGTCTAACTCCTGTTTCAACGGGTCCCTCATCATGTAGGGAATATTGCAGACTTTATGAAATCCTTCAATATAATCTTATGTGAAAAACCCTTCAGTAAACCTAACTTAGTAGAAAATACTTTTGGATATTTTTCAAACAAATCTTGTTGAAGTACTTCACTAATTTCCTCGCTAGCTTCAGTTAACATCACTGGTTCCTTCACATTAGGATTTAAAATTATGCCCAAGTCCTTTTGATGCCACCACCCTAATAAGTCCGCCCCGTAATCAGTAATATACACCCTTCCATAGACAGCCCTATCTTTGAAGGCAATCGTCATCCATTTCATTCCCAGAATTTCTATTTGTTTTCCAGCATACCCCACAGCCTTTATATCCGGTTTATCAAGTTGATAATTTTGTGTATTTGGCCATTTCAATTGATATGTCACCCTAGAAATAAGTGTGAACAAGCTCCCAGAATCTATCAGCACATTGACAGACACATTGTTCAGACCTCATTGAGCATGTGTTTTTTCAATTCATCACTACTCTCACTTCTTATGTTTGTCTTCTCCATTGTCGAACCACCCACACATTGAACACCTGACATACTGTCCCGAGACTCTCCATCCACACTTAAGACTATCTCACAAACATTCTGCCACCTATCTTTGGTTTCTTGATCAACTACATGAATTTTCTTACTACCACTCATCTCTGATTTGAATCTACACACTTTAGCAAAATGCCCTTTTTCCCACAGCTTCTACATAATGCATTTCTTGCTGCACACATTTTACTAGATGGATTATGTCCCGGAGCACCACACCGGTAGCATTTACTCTCCCTCCAATCAAATTTTGTCCGGCCTTCACATTCCTCATTTTTCATTTTTCCACCTTCTACACACGGTACACTCCTTCTATCCCTCATATATTTGTTCAACTCAGACTTATTTTTTATCTTTTCAACAGTACAGTATGTTCCTTGCGACGGCTTATCAAATTCTTGCATCTACATGGCTGCATGTTCCATTCTTTTTGCAATCTGTATGACTTCTTCCAAGGATGGATCCTTCATCAACAATTTTTCCCTTATCTTTTTTTCATAAGAACATCTCACAATTTGATCTCTTATCAATGAGTCAGTCAATTGTTCAAAACGGCACAATAGTGCCAATCCTCTTAATGGCGCTACAAATTATGCCATGTCCTCATCAACCTTCTGAACTTTTGTAAAACATTTGTGGCGTTCCAAAACTAAATTTGTTTTAGGAATAAATCGAATGTCCAACATTTGATCAGACATATCAAACAGATTCATAGGTTGCCCATCACCCATCCCCAAAGACACTTCAGGCAAATCCTCATAAATTCTTCTCCCTTCAACTGCCAAATGATGCTACAGAATGGCTTGCTTTCTCACTGGGCTATAGCGATCACCCCCAATTGCCAAAATGTAAGTCAGAAACATCTTCCATTGTTTCCACGGTATAGAAGGTTCACCTGGAGTTGACAGGAAAGGGGGTGGTGATGTCATGCTTTGATCCCCCATTATATTACATATATCCTCAATATATTGGCACTCATTACAACCCTAGCGGTCGTGGAGAATTGGCGGTAATACCGCAAACAGGCCGGCGGTAAAAACAATGAAATTACAAGCATGGCGGTGACTGCCAAGCCAGACCGCCACTTCTCGACTCCGACCGCCAGGGTGGTAACGACCGCTGGGCTGGAGAGTTCGGTCTCCAGCCCAGCGGGCGTAACTACACCGCCAGCGGTATCACGACCCCGCATATCACCATGGATTTCGTGGGGTTCTTTACCGCCACGCAACCCATGGCAGTAGGCACTATCAGTGCCAGGGAATTCGTTCCCCGGCACTGATAGGGGCCCCCCATCCCCCTCCCCAGAATGCTCCCCCCCAAACCCTCGAACCCCCTACCACTCCCCAAAGGTAGTAGGACCCCCTCCCCACCTCCCCAAAACATTGACACACACCCCCTACATGCACACTCAAACAACTATTACACATACACACACACATACACGCACACATACACGCACACATGCACACAGACATAAACGCACACATTTCCCATACACACAACACACTCCCCGGATGCATACACGCATTCACACGCCCCCTCTACACACGCCCATGCACACCCCCATGCATGCACACAACACCCCCCCACTCCCCTCCTCTAACGGACGATCACCTTACCTGGTCCGGTGATCCTCCGGGAGGGAACGGGATCCGTGGGGGCTGCTCCGCCGCCAGCTCCCCACCACCAGAACACCGCCACACTGAATCTTGGGACATGATTCGGTGGGCGGTGTTCTGATGACGTGGCGGTAGAGGTGGAGCAGCCTCCACTTCACTGCCAACCTCCAGTATGGGTGCTGGCAGCTCTCTGTCCAGAAAAGGGTGGAGGGCTGCCAGCAGTCATGATACGCTGTGCGGAAAACCGCCTGCACTGGCGATCTTCAGCACGGCCAGTGCAGGTAGTCTTTTTGAGGCCCATTGTCCCTTTTACCTAAATAATATAATGAATAGAAAAAACTAACAAAATTAATTAAAATAAAAAATTTATATAATAAATTCTTATAACAAGCTAAAAAAAATAACTAATTTAATAAACTCCTTAGTCGTCTTCTTTTTATGACTATTTCCTGTTATTATTCATAGTCCTCTTTCCATGTTCACTTCCTTGTTTCACTTCCTGGATGATGAAGCTCATGTTACTCCGGATACTGTGCTGTTGTTTTAACTTCGAGGCATTAATTTCTAATGATTTTCCTAGCTCCGCGACATAGAAAGTACTGATCCTCTGTATATTTTTTCCTGTATAAGCCGCGCCCCTCGAGTACCGTAACTCACTGTTACACGACTGCTCTCTAACCCGAGGTAACTTCACATGGCCGCGGCCCCGCTCGAGTGCATGGCAACCGTTGCCACAGCAGCGCAGCTACTCTCATCTTGAGGTTTAGCAATGGCGCTGCACACGCGGAGAGCTGTCAGCTGTGCTCCGATGTTTATTAAAAAATAAAACAATTGCTATTTTAAACAAGCGCACCAGATACAACGCATCCAAAATGCTTTAGCAGTAGTTTTTTGCGTATCCAAAACGTTTCAACTGTAGCTTGCCAAAACAAAGCAGCGCTGAACGCATTTTCAAAATATAATAACAACAATAAAGTGAATGTCAGTTATTGATGATCCTCAATAATGTCATTAGGGTTTCAATCAAGTGTTCCACAGCACGCCACGTTATAGGTATTTAATAGACTTGCCTTTAATCTTCAGGTTCAACGGTTTCAGTGTAGATTTGTAAGGATAATATTTCCAGGGGTGAAGGTGTCCCTTGTAATTAATCCGCCCCTTGCGCAGACTGTTCCCTCGTCACCCGTATAAAGATGATAACACAGCAGAAATGTTCTCCTTCTTTTTCTTTATTCAAGCTTCAAGTACACGACACCTCCAGCATAGCTCCTTCTTTAAGCTCCCTTTCTCCTCCTCTCCTCCAGTCTCCAACATTCCACATCTGACCTTATAGAACCCGAACATTCCACCCACTCCCTGATTCACAAGAGATCTTCACAGTACCACTGACATTTCCTAGCTCCTCCTGAGCAGCTTTCTGTCTCAGGCCTTCTAGAGTGGGACACTCTCTTTGACCCTGGCACAGATCTTCCCTAGAGGGTCCCCAAGTGTAATGAAGAGTCACACAACAGTATCTGAGTTCAACAAAGTACTTTACTTTCATTAGCAAAAGAGCCCATCAGATACGCCTCCTCATGTGAAACCTTCAGAGCAACTGTCAGTGTTAACCGTTGCTCAGAATCTTACCCATTTAAAGATTCGAATGTACTCATGACCTCGTGGTAACACGTGCCCATGAATAGATTCAGTACACATAACACACCTTCCCCTTTTGAACAATAACAATTAACATTCTTATGCATCAGTTCTTATATAACTAAATAGTCAATACAAATAAAAGACTTTCAATTTTGAAGGTACTGACATATTGTGAGTAGGTATGATAAACCTAGGACTGACATGTCCCGTACAAGTATCTAAATTCAAACGTGAGTCTGAGTCAATAACAGTAGGACTGACACATCCAGTACAAGCATCAAAATTCAAACATGAGTTTGTATCAAAAACAGTAGAGTCTTCATCTGTAGTTTCTTCATTTACAGATGATCTTGTACGAAAAGAAAAAACTGATGAAGTTTGCCTAGCATTATTTACAGAAGATCCTGGAAGAAAAGAAACAACTTAAGAAGTTTTACTATTAATACCATCATGCCTTACTTCATTGTGAAATGCAGAATCAGTAACCCACATATAATTATTTTCTTCTTTTTTAACATCAACTATTTTTTTTGCTTGTAACTCTGTCAATTTTATTAAATCCCTTTTACTCCGCCAGCCATTTTGCAACAGAAACACAGAACTTGTAGATACCCTCACAATTTGTGCAGGGCCCATAAATTTTGAATCTCCTTTTTTCACTCTAAATGTTTCTTTAATCAAAGCCCAATACCCCATATTATAGATTACATCCTTCACCTTAAATGTGTTTATCAAAATAAACTTTGGTTTTACTTTGAGATTTGACAACCCTATCCAAGATTTCATTCATTTTACTTTTTGACTTTGTTTTTTGCATCCTTAACTCCTGCACCCAATCAGGGTTCACTAGTATCTTAGGCGATCTGCCCCTGATTAATTCAAATTGGGAAATCCCAGTGGTGGTATGAGGAGTTGTAAAATAGTTCCATAACTTTTGTTTGACAAAACTTTCTACATTGAAATTATTAGCTACTGCTGTTTTAACACCTTCCTTTAGAACTCTATTAACTCTATCTACTAAACCATTTTAGGATGTTGAATATAAAGCCACTTGAAGATGCTTAATATCTGACGATTTTACAAAACGTTTCATACTTCTAGATGTAAAGTGTGTGCCATTATCCGTGACCAAACATTTAGGTGGACCCTCAATCTCAAATATAAAAAAAAAAAATCTAATTACACTGTCAGTGGTTGGAGCTGGTACAAAATCCATATACATCCATTTTGCGAAATGATCTACTAGTACAGTCATGTGCTTATTATCCCAATTTGAACACTCAAACGGACCGGCAAAATCAAGTGCCACTTTGTCCCATACAGCTTCTGGCATTGGTACAACCTTTTGAGGTGTTTCCGAAGTTCTCCAATGCTTATCTGAAAGCAAACAAGTAGGACTGGAATTTATGCTTTCAGCTATTTGAGAATCTAAACCTGGCCACCAATAAAATAGTTTCAAGTATTTAGCAGTACTAGTAATACCTAAATGACCTTTATGGGTTAATTCAATTAATAGGTTTCTGATTTTATATGGAGGAATGCATTTATCATTTCGCATGAGTACTCCTTTCATGATGTACAACTCGTGTGATACTTGAGAATATTTTCTAACCTCTTTGCTCACATTTTTGTCCTTTGGTCATCCAACATTCATGAATTGAACCACCTCTTGTAATATTTTATCTTCGTAATGAGCTTCTACCCAATGTTGGTATGACACACTACTATTACTTTGCACTACATCTTCTACCATAGCTACAACACTTTCAACTTTTTCAACATATTCTTTTTCATCACTATCTGGAATTGGTTTTCTTGACAAACAGTCAGCACGTACATTTTTAATCAAAGAAATGTGCTTAACATCAAAACTAAATTCCTGTAACCGTGACAACAACCTCACAAGACGTGTAGAAGCTTTACCTGTCCCAGAACCATTGAGAAGATAAACTAGGAATTTGTGATCAGTGTATAAAGTGAATCTATCACCCCACAAAAACTTTTTTACATTTCTCCACAACCCAAACACAAGCATGAGTTTCTTTCTCAATGGTACTGTAACTGCACTCTGCTCCTTTTAAACACCTAGAAGCAAAGCCAAGAGTAACTTCCTTTCCATCAATCCATTGAGATAATACTGCACCAAGACCTATTTGGCTTGCATCTACTGTAAGTAAACATTGTCCACCAGCACTAAAAGGTGTCAAAGCCGGTGCTGAGATTATCATGTTTTTAATTTTGTTGAAAGCTTCTAACTCTTCTCTATTCCAACTGAATGTTGCACCTTTTTAAAGTAAGGCTCTAAGGGGTTGAATCGCAAAAGCATACTGTAGGAGGCTGGACTGGCTTGTAGTGAGAACCAAGGGGTACTTGCACCTTGCACCAGGCCCAGTTATCCCTTATTAGTGTATAGGGTGTCTAGCAGCTTAGGCTGATAGATAATGGTAGCTTAGCAGAGCAGCTTAGGCTGAACTAGGAGACGTGTGAAGCTACTACAGTACCACTTAGTGTCATATGCACAATATCATAAGAAAACACAATACACAGTTATACTAAAAATAAAGGTACTTTATTTTTATGACAATATGCCAAAGTATCTTAGAGTGTACCCTCAGTGAGAGGATAGGAAATATACACAAGATATATATACACAATAGCAAAAATATGCAGTATAGTCTTAGAAAACAGTGCAAACAATGTATAGTTACAATAGGATGCAATGGGGAAACATAGGGATAGGGGCAACACAAACCATTTACTCCAAAAGTGGAATGCGAACCACGAATGGACCCCAAACCTATGTGACCTTGTAGAGGGTCGCTGGGACTATTAGAAAATAGTGAGAGTTAGAAAAATAACCCTCCCCAAGACCCTGAAAAGTGAGTGCAAAGTGCACTAAAGTTCCCCTAAGGACAAAAGAGTCGTGTTAGAGGAATAATGCAGGAAAGACACAAACCAGCAATGCAACAACTGTGGATTTCCAATCTAGGGTACCTGTGGAACAAGGGGACCAAGTCCAAAAGTCACAAGCAAGTCGGAGATGGGCAGATGCCCAGGAAATGCCAGCTGCGGGTGCAAAGAAGCTTCTACTGGACAGAAGAAGCTGAGGTTTCTGCAGGAACGAAAAGGGCTAGAGACTTCCCCTTTAGTGGACGGATTCCTCTCGCCTCGGAGAGTCGTGCAGACGTGTTTTCCCGCCAAAAGGACGCCAACAAGCCTTGCTACACGCAAATCGTGCATTTGGCGTTTTTGGACGCTGCTGGGGCCCAGGTGAGACCAGGAGGTCGCAAATTGGACCTGCAAAGAGAGGGGACGTCGAGCAAGACAAAGAGCCCTCACAAAAGCAGATAGCACCCGGAGAAGTGCCAGAAACAGGCACTACAAGGATGCGTGAAACGGTACTCGCCGAAGTTGCACAAAGGAGTCCCACGTCGCCGGAGACCAACTTAGAAAGTCGTGCAATGCAGGTTAGAGTGCCGTGGACCCAGGCTTGGCTGTGCACGAAGGATTTCCGCCGGAAGTGCACAGGGGCCGGAGTAGCTGCAAAGTCGCGGTTCCCAGCAATGCAGCCCAGCGAGGTGAGGCACGGACTTACCTCCACCAAACTTGGGCTAAAGAGTCACTGGACTGTGGGGGTCACTTGGACAGCGTCGCTGGATTCGAGGGACCTCGCTCGTCGTGCTGAGAGGAGACCCAAGGGACCGGTAATGCAGCTTTTTGGTGCCTGCGGTTGCAGGGGGAAGATTCCGTCGACCCACGGGAGATTTCTTCGGAGCTTCTGGTGCAGAGAGGAGGCAGGCTACTCCCACAGCATGCACAAGCAGGAAAACAGTCGAGAAGGCGGCAGGATCAGCGTTACAGAGTTGCAGTAGTCGTCTTTGCTACTATGTTGCAGGTTTGCAGGCTTCCAGCGGGGTCAGCGGTCGATTCCTTATCAGAAGGTGAAGAGAGAGATGCAGAGGAACTCGGCTGAGCTCATGCATTCGTTATCTCAAGTTTCCCCAGAGACAGAGACCCTAAATA
Source organism: Pleurodeles waltl (assembly GCF_031143425.1). Taxonomy (NCBI): domain Eukaryota; kingdom Metazoa; phylum Chordata; class Amphibia; order Caudata; family Salamandridae; genus Pleurodeles; species Pleurodeles waltl. Next base: position 1,720,540,704 of record NC_090445.1, on the reverse strand, counting down.
GCCAGAAAAGAGGGTTTGGCTACCTAGGAGAGAGGAAAGGCTACTAACACCTGAAGGAGCCTATCAGCAGGAGTCTCTGACGTCACCTGGTGGCACTGGCCACTCAGAGCAGTCCAGTGTGCCAGCAGCACCTCTGTTTCCAAGATGGCAGAGGTCTGGAGCACACTGGAGGAGCTCTGGACACCTCCCAGGGGAGGTGCAGGTCAGGTGACGTCAGAGACGTCACCTGGTGACGTCAGAGACTCCTGCTGATGGTCACTCCCCTTTCCTTTGTCCAGTTTCGCGCCAGAGCAGGGGCTAAGGGGTCCCTGAACCGGTGTAGACTGGCTTATGCAGAATTGGGCACATCTGTGCCCAACAAAGCATTTCCAGAGGCTGGGGGAGGCTACTCCTCCCCTGCCTTCACACCATTTTCCAAAGGGAGAGGGTGTCACACCCTCTCTCAGCGGAAGTTCTTTGTTCTGCCATCCTGGGCCAGGCCTGGCTGGACCCCAGGAGGGCAGCTGCCTGTCTGAGAGGTTGGCAGCAGCAGCAGCTGCAGTGAAACCCCAGGAAGGGCAGTTTGGCAGTACCAGGGTCTGTGCTACAGACCACTGGGATCATGGGATTGTGCCAACTATGCCAGGATGGTATAGAGGGGGCAATTCCATGATCATAGACATGTTACATGGCCATATTCGGAGTTACCATGGTGAAGCTACATATAGGTAGTGACCTATATGTAGTGCACGCGTGTAATGGTGTCCCCGCACTCACAAAGTTCAGTGAATTGGCTCTGAACAATGTGGGGGCACCTTGGCTAGTGCCAGGGTGCCCTCACACTAAGTAACTTTGCACCTAACCTTTACCAGGTAAAGGTTAGACATATAGGTGACTTATAAGTTACTTAAGTGCAGTGTAAAATGGCTGTGAAATAACGTGGACGTTATTTCACTCAGGCTGCAGTGGCAGGCCTGTGTAAGAATTGTCAGAGCTCCCTATGGGTGGCAAAAGAAATGCTGCAGCCCATAGGGATCTCCTGGAACCCCAATACCCTGGGTACCTCAGTACCATATACTAGGGAATTATAAGGGTGTTCCAGTAAGCCAATGTAAATTGGTAAAAGTGGTCACTAGCCTGTCAGTGACAATTTGGAAAGAAATGAGAGAGCATAACCACTGAGGTTCTGATTAGCAGAGCCTCAGTGAGACAGTTAGTCACTACACAGGTAACACATTCAGGCACACTTATGAGCACTGGGGCCCTGGGTTACCAGGGTCCCAGTGACACATACAACTAAAACAACATATATACAGTGAAAAATGGGGGTAACATGCCAGGCAAGATGGTACTTTCCTACACAACCCCCCCCCAAACGAAGGACAATAAGACTAGCCATTACCTGATGAGTCTTCATTGTCTAAGTGGAAATATCTGGAGAGTCCATCTGCATTGGAGTGGCTACTCCCAGGTCTATGTTCCACTGTATAGTCCATTCCCTGTAGGGATATGGACCACCTCAACAATTTAGGATTTTCACCTTTCATTTGTTTTAGCCAAAGTAGAGGTTTGTGGTCTGTCTGAACAATGAAGTGAGTGCCAAACAGGTATGGCCTCAACTTCTTCAGAGCCCAGACCACAGCAAAGGCCTCCCTCTCAATGGCAGACCAACGCTTTTCTCTAGGGGTCAACCTCCTACTAATAAAAGCAACAGGTTGATCCTGGCCCTCAGAATTAAGTTGTGATAGGACTGCCCCTACTCCTAATTCAGATGCATCAGTTTGGACATAGAATTTTTTAGAGTAACAAGGGCTTTTCAGGACAGGTGCAGAGCACATGGCCTGCTTCAGCTCCTCAAAAGCTTTCTGACAGCTTGCTGTCCATAATACCTTTTTAGGCATTTTCTTGGATGTGAGGTCATTAAGAGGGGCTGCAATGGAGCCTTAGTTCTTAATGAACCTCCTGTAATACCCAGTGAGGCCTAGGAAGGCTCTCACCTGAGTTTGAGTGGTAGGGGGAACCCAATCAATAATAGTTTGGATTTTCCCCTGAAGTGGTGCAATCTGTTCCCCACCAACAAGGTGTCCCAGATAAACCACCTTACCCTGCCCTATCTGGCACTTTGAAGCCTTGATAGTGAGGCCTGCCTTTTGCAGGGCCTCCAAAACTTTCCAAAGGTGGACCAGGTGATCATCCCAGCTGGAGCTAAAGACAGCTATATCGTCCAAATATGCTGCACTGAAAGCTTCCAGCCCTTGCAGGACTGTGTTCACCAACCTCTGAAAAGTGGCAGGTGCATTTTTCAAACCAAAAGGCATTACAGTAAACTGGTAATGTCCTCCAATGGTAGAAAATGCAGTCTTAGGTTTAGCATCTTCTGACAATTTGATCTGCCAATACCCTGCAGTCAAATCAAAAGTGCTTAGATACTTGGCAGATGCCAGTGTATCTATAAGCTCATCTGACCTGGGTATAGGGTGAGCATCAGTTTTGGTTACCAAGTTGAGACCTCTATAGTCTACACAAAACCTAATTTCCTTCTTTCCATGTTTAGAATTTGGTTTTGGTACCAGTACCACAGGAGAAGCCCATGGACTGTCAGAGTGCTCAACCACTCCTAGTTCCAACATTTTCTGAACTTCTTGCTTTATGCAGTCCCTGACATGGTCAGGCTGCCTATAGATCTTACTTTTGACAGGTAAACTGTCTCCAGTATCTATAGTGTGCTCACACCAAGAAGTGGTGCCTGGCACAGTAGAGAAGAGTTCTGAAAATTGTCCTAGGAGATTTATGCAATTATCTTTCTGCTCAGCAGTAAGACAATCAGCCAAAACTACACCTTCCACAAGAGCATCTTGTTCTGTGGAAGAGAAGAGATCAGGTAGAGGATCACTGTCTTCTTCCTGTCCCTCATCTGTTGCCATGAGCAGGGTGAGATCAGCCCTGTCATAGTAGGGTTTCAGGCGGTTGACATGGAGCACCCTAAGGGGACTCCTGGCAGTGCCTAAGTCAACCAAGTAGGTGACTTCACCCTTCTTTTCAACAATTGTGTGGGGTCCACTCCATTTATCTTGGAGTGCTCTTGGGGCCACAGGCTCCAAGACCCACACTTTCTGCCCTGGTTGGTACTGAACCAAAACAGCCTTCTGATCATGCCATTGCTTCTGGAGCTCTTGGCTGGCCTGAAGGTTTTTACTGGCCTTTTTCATGTACTCAGCCATCCTTGATCTGAGGCCAAGTACATAATCCACAATATCCTGCTTAGGAGCTTTTAAAGGTTGTTCCCAACCCTCCTTTACAAGTGTGAGTGGACCCCTAACAGGGTGTCCAAAAAGAAGTTCAAAGGGGCTGAAGCCCACTCCTTTCTGGGGTACCTCCCTGTAGGCAAAAAGGAGGCATGGTAGAAGGATATCCCATCTCCTGCGGAGTTTTTCAGGGAGACCCATAATCATGCCTTTGAGAGTTTTATTAAATCTCTCCACCAGTCCATTTGTTTGTGGATGATAGGGTGTTGTGAACTTGTATGTTACACCACACTCCTTCCACATGGCCTTTAAGTATGCAGACATGAAATTGCTTCCCCTGTCTGATACCACTTCCTTTGGGAAGCCCACCCTGGAAAATATTCCCAGGAGGGCCTTTGACACTGCAGGTGCTGTAGTGGTCCTTAAAGGAATAGCTTCAGGATATCTTGTGGCATGGTCCACTACCACCAAGATAAACCTATTGCCTGAAGCAGTAGGAGGGTCAAGGGGGCCAACTATGTCAACCCCTACCCTTTCAAAGGGAACCCCAACCACAGGCAGTGGGATAAGGGGTGCCTTTGGAGTGCCACCTGTCTTGCCACTGGCTTGACAGGTTTCACAGGACTTACAAAATTCCTTTGTGTCCTCAGACATCCTAGGCCAATGAAACAATGGAACCAATCTGTCCCAAGTTTTCATTTGACCCAGGTGTCCAGCTAGGGGAATGTCATGTGCCAGTGTTAGGAGGAACTTTCTGTACTCCTGAGGAATCACTAATCTCCTGGCAGCTCCAGGTTTAGGATCCCTATGCTCAGTGTACAAGAGGTTGTCCTCCCAGTAAACTCTGTGAGAGTCACTGACTTCCACTTTAGCTTGTTTGACAGCTTGCTGTCTGAGACCCTCTAATGTGGGACAGGTTTGCTGTGCCACACTCAGCTCCTCTCTGGCAGGCCCCCCTTCACCCAAAAGCTCAGCAGTGTCTGCTTCCAGCTCCTCTGGTGTAGGTTCTGCACAGGGAGGGAATTCTTCTTCCTCAGAAGTAGAATCCACTGTAGAGGGAGGGATAGTAGGAAGTGGTTTGCTTCTACTAGCCCTAGCTTTAGGGAGCACTTGGTCCATTGTTCCAGGATCCAAGCTTCCCTGTCCTTTTTGCTTTTTGGCCTGAGCCCTTGTCAAAGCAAAAATATGCCCTGGAATGCCCAGCATTGCTGCATGGGCCTCCAACTCCACATCTGACCAAGCTGATGTCTCCAAATCATTCCCTAATAGACAGTCTACAGGTAAATCTGAAGCTACCACAACTTTCTTTGGACCAGTTACCCCCCCCCAGTTGAGATTTACAACAGCCATGGGGTGGCTTTGTGTTATGTTGTGAGCATCGGTTACTTGGTACTGGTGTCCAAGTATGTGTTGTTCAGGGTGCACCAGTTTCTCAATCACCATTGTGACACTGGCACCTGTGTCCCTGTAGGCCTGGACCTCAACACCATTTATTAGGGTTAGTTGCTTGTACTTCTCCAAGTTATGGGGGCAAGCAACCAAAGTGGCTAAATCAATAGCCCCTTCAGAGACTAAAGTAGCCTCTGTGGTCTCCCTAATCAGACCAACCCCAACTAAATTACCAAAAGTGAGCCCAGCTACTCCCTTGGATTGGCTATTAGTAGGTTTGCTCCCACCACCACTGCTATTAGTAGGGACACTAGGTGTAGCAGTAGGGGTTGTAGTGGTAGGAGCTGTGGTGCCTTTCTTTGGACAACTGGGATCTGTTGTCCAATGGCCTTTTATTTTACATAAATAGCACCATGGTTTCTTTTCCTTGTTCTGATTAAAGGAGGATTTGGACCCACCACCCCCACCAGAGTGTTTTTGTGGGCCTGATGAAGACTCATTTTTAGATTTGTCCCCACCCTTGTCAGAAGACTTACCATCCTTCTTTTTGTTGCCATCTTTGTCACCCCCTGTATGAACTTTTCTGTTCACTCTTGTTCTGACCCATTTGTCTGCCTTCTTTCCCAATTCTTGGGGAGAGGTCAGATCAGAGTCCACCAAGTACTGGTGCAACAAATCAGACACACAATTATTAAGAATATGCTCTCTCAGGATCAAGTTATACAGGCTTTCATAATCAGTAACTTTACTGCCATGTAACCACCCCTCCAAGGCCTTCACTGCCTGGTCAATGAAATCAACCCAGTCTTGTGAAGACTCCTTTTTGGTCTCTCTGAACTTTATCCTGTACTGTTCAGTGGTTAAGCCATAACCATCCAGGAGTGCATTCTTAAGAACTTGGAAATTATTAGCATCATTTTCTTTTACAGTAAGGAGCCTATCCCTACCTTTTCCACTAAATGATAGCCATAGGATAGCAGCCCACTGCTTTTGAGGGACATCCTGTACAGCACAGGCCCTCTCAAGTGCAGCAAACCACTTGTTAATGTCATCCCCCTCCTTATAAGGGGGAACTATCTTGTGCAGATTCCTGGAATCATGCTCTTTTGCAGGATGACTATGGGGAATACTGCTGCTGCCACCATGGGTATCTAAACCCAACTTCTGTCTTTCCTTCTCTAATTCTAAAGACTGTCTATCCAAATCCAGCTGTTGCTTCTTGAGCTTCAGTCTGGTTTGTTCCACTCTCAATCTATTGAGCTCCCTTTCTAACAATCTGTCATCAGGGTGGGTGGGAGGGACATTTCTAGATACAGAGGTATGATGGGAATGAACAGAAGGAGACCTGTCCCTTACAGAGGGCACCCTAACAGCTTGGCTAACAGTATAATGTGAGAGCACACCATCAGTATGGTGTGATTCAACCTCTGTACCAACTATGCTAGACTGTCTAGTAATGGGCAGGCTGAGAAGTTTCTTTCCTGACTCTTTTCCTGGGGGAGTCCCTGGATCAGATTGAGAACCATTAGCTACTTTTTCACCAGATTGGGCACTTATGGCCTTATCCTGTACTCTAAGCATGTTAATTAACAGTTCTAAGGAAGGATTCTTCCCTACACTCAAACCTCTCTCTATGCAGAGACTCCTTGCTCCTTTCCAGCTAAGGTGATCATATGCAAGTTTGGACAGTTCAACATTTTGGCCTGTGCCAGACATTTTTAGAGAGAGTTAAAGTGATAGAAAAAGAGAAAAAAGTTTTCAGAACTTTTTGGAAAGACAGAAAAAAACGTTTTAAACTTTTAAGAACTTTTTGAAAGTTTAGAAGTACTTTTCAGCACTTAGAAAAGAGTGAAAAGAGGAAATGCAAAACTTTTTGGCTATGTGTATATACACTGACCTTGTTTTGTATATTTTTCTCTTATGAAAAGTACAATGACAAGAGTGGTAAGTAGTCTCAAGCACTTATCCCACCACTGCACAACCAATGTAGGAGGCTGGACTGGCTTGTAGTGAGTACCAAGGGGTACTTGCACCTTGCACCAGGCCCAGTTATCCCTTATTAGTGTATAGGGTGTCTAGCAGCTTAGGCTGATAGATAATGGTAGCTTAGCAGAGCAGCTTAGGCTGAACTAGGAGACGTGTGAAGCTACTACAGTACCACTTAGTGTCATATGCACAATATCATAAGAAAACACAATACACAGTTATACTAAAAATAAAGGTACTTTATTTTTATGACAATATGCCAAAGTATCTTAGAGTGTACCCTCAGTGAGAGGATAGGAAATATACACAAGATATATATACACAATAGCAAAAATATGCAGTATAGTCTTAGAAAACAGTGCAAACAATGTATAGTTACAATAGGATGCAATGGGGAAACATAGGGATAGGGGCAACACAAACCATATACTCCAAAAGTGGAATGCGAACCACGAATGGACCCCAAACCTATGTGACCTTGTAGAGGGTCGCTGGGACTATTAGAAAATAGTGAGAGTTAGAAAAATAACCCTCCCCAAGACCCTGAAAAGTGAGTGCAAAGTGCACTAAAGTTCCCCTAAGGACAAAAGAGTCGTGTTAGAGGAATAATGCAGGAAAGACACAAACCAGCAATGCAACAACTGTGGATTTCCAATCTAGGGTACCTGTGGAACAAGGGGACCAAGTCCAAAAGTCACAAGCAAGTCGGAGATGGGCAGATGCCCAGGAAATGCCAGCTGCGGGTGCAAAGAAGCTTCGACTGGACAGAAGAAGCTGAGGTTTCTGCAGGAACGAAAAGGGCTAGAGACTTCCCCTTTGGTGGACGGATCTCCCTTGCCTTGGAGAGTCGTGCAGAAGTATTTTCCTGCCAAAAGGACGCCAACAAGCCTTGCTACACGCAAATCGTGCGTTTGACGTTTTTGGACGCTGCTGGGGCCCAGGAGGGACCAGGAGGTCGCAAATTGGACCTGCAGAGAGAAAGGACGTCGAGCAAGACAAAGAGCCCTCACTGAAGCAGGTAGCACCCGGAGAAGTGCCAGAAACAGGCACTACGAGGATGCGTGAAACGGTGCTCGCCGAAGTTGCACAAAGGAGTCCCACGTCGCCGGAGACCAACTTAGAAAGTCATGCAATGCAGGTTAGAGTGCCGTGGACCCAGGCTTGGCTGTGCATGAAGGATTTCCGCCGGAAGTGCACAGGGGCCGGAGTAGCTGCAAAGTCGCGGTTCCCAGCAATGCAGCCCAGCGAGGTGAGGCACGGACTTACCTCCACCAAACTTGGGCTGAAGAGTCACTGGACTGTGGGGGTCACTTGGACAGCGTCGCTGGATTCGAGGGACCTCGCTCGTCGTGCTGAGAGGAGACCCAAGGGACCGGTAATGCAGCTTTTTGGTGCCTGCGGTTGCAGGGGGAAGATTCCGTCGACCCACGGGAGATTTCTTCGGAGCTTCTGGTGCAGAGAGGAGGCAGGCTACCCCCACAGCATGCACAAGCAGGAAAACAGTCGAGAAGGCGGCAGGATCAGCGTTACAGAGTTGCAGTAGTCGTCTTTGCTACTATGTTGCAGGTTTGCAGGCTTCCAGCGTGGTCAGCGGTCGATTCCTTATCAGAAGGTGAAGAGAGAGATGCAGAGGAACTCGGCTGAGCTCATGCATTCGTTATCTCAAGTTTCCCCAGAGACAGAGACCCTAAATAGCCAGAAAAGAGGGTTTGGCTACCTAGGAGAGAGGAAAGGCTACTAACACCTGAAGGAGCCTATCAGCAGGAGTCTCTGACGTCACCTGGTGGCACTGGCCACTCAGAGCAGTCCAGTGTGCCAGCAGCACCTCTGTTTCCAAGATGGCAGAGGTCTGGAGCACACTGGAGGAGCTCTGGACACCTCCCAGGGGAGGTGCAGGTCGGGGGAGTGGTCACGCCCCTTTCCTTTGTCCAGTTTCGCGCCAGAGCAGGGGCTAAGGGGTCCCTGAACCGGTGTAGACTGGCTTATGCAGAATTGGGCACATCTGTGCCCAACAAAGCATTTCCAGAGGCTGGGGGAGGCTACTCCTCCCCTGCCTTCACACCATTTTCCAAAGGGAGAGGGTGTCACACCCTCTCTCAGAGGAAGTTCTTTGTTCTGCCATCCTGGGCCAGGCCTGGCTGGACCCCAGGAGGGCAGCTGCCTGTCTGAGGGGTTGGCAGCAGCAGCAGCTGCAGTGAAACCCCAGGAAGGGCAGTTTGGCAGTACCAGGGTCTGTGCTACAGACCACTGGGATCATGGGATTGTGCCAACTATGCCAGGATGGTATAGAGGGGGCAATTCCATGATCATAGACATGTTACATGGCCATATTCGGAGTTACCATGGTGAAGCTATATATAGGTAGTGACCTATATGTAGTGCACGCGTGTAATGGTGTCCCCGCACTCACAAAGTTCAGTGAATCGGCTCTGAACAATGTGGGGGCACCTTGGCTAGTGCCAGGGTGCCCTCACACTAAGTAACTTTGCACCTAACCTTTACCAGGTAAAGGTTAGACATATAGGTGACTTATAAGTTACTTAAGTGCAGTGTAAAATGGCTGTGAAATAACGTGGACGTTATTTCACTCAGGCTGCAGTGGCAGGCCTGTGTAAGAATTGTCAGAGCTCCCTATGGGTGGCAAAAGAAATGCTGCAGCCCATAGGGATCTCCTGGAACCCCAATACCCTGGGTACCTCAGTACCATATACTAGGGAATTATAAGGGTGTTCCAGTAAGCCAATGTAAATTGGTAAAAGTGGTCACTAGCCTGTCAGTGACAATTTGGAAAGAAATGAGAGAGCATAACCACTGAGGTTCTGATTAGCAGAGCCTCAGTGAGACAGTTAGTCACTACACAGGTAACACATTCAGGCACACTTATGAGCACTGGGGCCCTGGGTTACAAGGGTCCCAGTGACACATACAACTAAAACAACATATATACAGTGAAAAATGGGGGTAACATGCCAGGCAAGATGGTACTTTCCTACACATACCCCTTTACAAATCGTGAATAATATTCGCTAAGTCCTAAAAAGGACCTAAGAGAATCTTTATCTTTAAGAACAGGTGCCTCTTTAATCACCTTAATAAGACTGTCAATTGGTTTAATGCCTTCTGAAGTTATTTTATGCCTTTAGTAGCCAATTTCTTTTGTTAAAGTTTTACATTTATCAGACCTTAAAGTAATACCCTGTGCATTGAAAACCGACAAAACTTTACATTATGTACTAATGTGTGCTTGTCTGCTGCCTGCAAATAATAGAACATCATCTTGAAAGGCATGAGCACCCTTAATACCCTTAAGCACAGCATCCATGTGTTTCTGAAAAACACGGGCAGCTAAAGCTAGTCCGAATGGCATTCTCCAAAATGTATAAGCTCCAAAAGGTGTGATAAACGTTGTTAATTCTTGTGAAACTGAATCCAAGGGAATTGGATGATACGCAGATTTCCAATCTAGTATACTGAAGTATTTAGCTTGTCCCATATTCACTAATAATTCTTGGATTCTAGGCAGAGGATGACAATAAATTTTGATATATTTGTTTAGTGAACGTAAATCTGCACAGAAACAAAACTCTCCTGTTTTTTTTTACAAGAACAATTGGACTAACCCACTCAGAAGAATCAGTCTCAACAATAATACCTTTGTCACACAAATTCCTCAACATCTTTCTTAAACCATCTTGTGCACTTAAAAGAACACGTCTCACCTTGTGAACCATTGGAACTGTATCCCTTTTCAGTCTGATGTGATGTTCAAATGTCTTAATTAAACCAATTTTGTTTGAAAATACTTCAGGAAATTCTTTAATAATTGAATTAGCCTCATTTTCTGAAAAATGTTCAATATAGGAAATGTGCTTGGACGCTATTTTCACTGGTATAGATGCTCCGGGTACTAACATTAATCCAAGTTTGGCCAAATCCTGCCATCCGACAAGATTACGGCCTTTCAATGCTACATAAATTTTTGTTGTGGTTTTTTTACCTAAACATGCCAACTCATCCACAAAGTAACCAAGCATATGAATTTCTTGCTCCCCAAAAGCTTTTGGATTAACATCTGGAGTGTGCAATTTCTTATTATGCCCCCACTTGTCAAAAAATAAAACATCAGATATAATGGCAATAGGGGCACCAGAATCTGCCATCATAGGGACCAACACATTTCCCACACGTACATCACATAACGGGCCTTTTCACTTTACTTTCACTTACTGTTACATTCAGTAATATTTTCGAAAACTCATTCTCTAAATCATTCTTAGTATCATCATTCCCTTCAACATCAACATTATTAATTCTTAATTGTCTCTTTCCTCCTTTACACACACCTTGAAAATGTCCTATTTACCTCCACTTGTTACACCGTTTACCAATGGCAGGACAATTATCATTGTTTCCTCGATGTACTTTGTTTTCTTTCTTTTACATGCACTAAACCTATGGTGTCAATGTCTTTGTTTTTAAAAGAAATGTGTTCTTGGGAAATGAGTTTACTTGAAATTAAAGAGCGCTCAATGCCTTTTGCTATATTTATAACTTCCCCCAATGTTGGATCCCTGCAAGCTAATAATCGCTCTTGTATTTTTTTTCACCTCAACCATAAACTAACTGATCTCTGATGTACACATCTAATGTTTCCCCAAAATTACAAGAAGAAGCTAATTGTCTAAGAGCAGAAACAAACTTTTCAATAAGTTCACAATCCAGTTGTTTCCTTTAAAAAAAATCTTTCTAATAATACACTGGGTTCCTCCGCAAATTTCCTAGCCAATCTGTTAATGGCTTCTGTATACTCATCCCATTGACCAAAGTTATCCAGAGGGGCATCTAATTCTGGTAAATTGCCAAATATTTGTTGCCCCTCTTGCCACAAATGACTGAACAGAAAAGCCAATTTCCTCTTTGGTTCGAATTCCATGGTGTCTACTACAACCAAATAGTTTTCAAAACACCTTAACCAATTTTTCCATTTTATTGGTGGTTTCCCTGGATGTTGCAAAAATGGTGTAATTTGAATCAAATACTGATTGGAAGCCACGTTGTAATGAGTGTCCAAAACAACACGTTGTTTATAAATTATGTTAGTAAATAGAAATAACTGAATAATAAAACCAAAAATATACTGTTCTTTTGAATATTTTAGACCAATGTGAGTAAATGTTCTGCTGAGAATATATGTATTTCTTGTTCAAAGATGGTCAACATTGTAAAACATGTCAACTCAACAAATACTGGGCACTCAGCTTCTTTATAAAGGCTCCCAATTCGAATTAGACTGGCTGAACGCACGTCGGATGAACTTAAAATAGAAGTTTCCTATTTAATTGTTTGATTCTGACCCAAAAGATGGCTGCCGGAAAACATCACAAGCATGTAGCGTGAACAGTGTCTTTGCGCCTGGCATGCTCAAATTTAATGCCTGAGTGACATTAAAGATGGCCGCCAAACACGTCAAATTGTGCAGCATGAATAACGTCCTTGCGCACGTAGCTTGCTTGAAGAAAATGCCTGGCCTTGTCAAGCAACAAAGATGGCCGCCAAAAACGTGACAACGTGCAGCGTAGGTAGTGTGCAGATGCGCCTGGCCTTAATGAAGAATTATGCCTGACCTGTGCCAACGTCACTCATCCGGAAAACAAACACGCCAACAAAGTAAGGCTGAAGAAGTCGAAGGCTGGACCGGTCCGAAGGTATCTGGACCTATTTGAAGCACCCGCACTCCGACCGAAAAATCTTCCTAGAAACCAGCAACATCTGTCAATCCGATCCAGCAACAGGAAATCTGCCGGCCGTCGGAAATCAACTGATGGGCTCTATACGAACCATTTTCCTTGTCGCCAATATGTAATGAAGAGCCACACAACAGTATGTGCGTTCAACGAAGTATTTTACTTTCATTAGCAAAAGAGCCCATCAGATACGCCTCCTCATGTGAAACCTTCAGAGCAACTGTCAGTATTAACTGTTGCTCAGAATCTTACCCATTGAAAGATTCAAATGTACTCATGAGCTCGTGGTAGCACGTGCTCATGAATAGATTCAGTACACATAGCACCAAGGGCCCAAGAGCTCCTGGTTGTAAGGCCCAAGCTCCTCAGGCTCCGTTCCCTCTAAGGTGGGTGTCTCTGTTGTGAAGCTGGTCCCCCAGTCTTCTTGCCTTTTCTCTTGAAAGGCTGGTCCACCATTTCAGGATCAAGCTCTCCTTTATCTCTCTGAAGTTTTCTCTGTGCCCTTGTCTTGACTCAGGCCCACTCAGGGATTCCAAGCATTGCTGCATGGGTCTTTAGCTCTACCTCAGCCGAGGGGGAATGTTCCAGATCATTACCAAGTAGGCAATCTACAGGGATGTATGAGGACACAACCACTTCTTTCTTCCCCGCTACTCCTCCCCATTCAAAGGTTGCCATAGCCAGGGGGTGGAACGTGGTCTCATTTGTCAGCATTGGTGACAGGATAAGACCTCCCTACTAGTAACTGAGCTGTGGGGACCAGGTGCTGAGACACCATAGTGATGCTAGCCCCTGTATCCCTCAAAGCTTCTATTTTCTCCCCATTTATCACAGGGTGCTGTTTGTATTTGGTCATATTACTTGGCCAGGCAGCACAGGATAAATCTACCCCACCCCCAGTGACTAAGGCTGCCTCTGTGGGGACACTGACATGGTCAGGCCACACCTCCGTCCCCATCTGGATATTGGCAACTGCATTTACTACAGGTTGACTAGAGGCATTCTTCTTGTTTTTACAGCCAGGGTCTCCAGTTCAGTGCCCTTTTGCCTTAAGGTGTTGGCACCATGCCTTATTGGGGTCAAAGTGTTTCCCTTTGTATCCTCCCCTGGACTGTGAGTAGTTTCTGGGCCCACCCACCTGTGGAGATTTTTGGGGGCCTTGAGAAGACTCTTTGCTGTTTTTACCCTGGCTCCCATCTTTCCCTTGACAGGGCTTTTTGTCCTCTTTCTTTTAGTTTACCCCTCCAGTGGTAGTTCTGGTAACCCTTGTTTTGGCCCAATGGTCTGCCTTCCTCCCCAACTGTTGAGGGGAAAGTGGACACAGGTCTACCAGATGTTGACGTAGTCTATCATTGGAACAATTACTCAGCAAATGCTCTTTCATAAATAAACTATACAGCCCATTGTAATCTTGTACCGTGTTCCCAGCTAACCAACCACCCAGCATTTGTACTGAATAGTCCACAAAGTCTACCCAGGTCTGGCTCTGGGATTTTCGAGCCTCACTGAACTTTATCCAGTACTCTTCAGTTGTAAATCCAAAGGCCTCAATTAGGGTACCCTCCGTGAGGTCACAGGATTTAGAATCTGCCTCATTCACTTTTCAATTTCCCACTCAATACAGGCTCTTTCAAAGGCAGAAAACCATTTCACTATATCATCCCCTTCAGTGAAGGGAGGGACAACTCCTTTTGGGAGCTTAATGTTGAAAGCCTTTTCTTTCAACACATGAATGCTGCCACCAGAGATGGGTGCTGTAGTAAGTTGGCTCTGTATATACCATCTCAAAGTGAGAAATAGTGTGCACAGAATCCAAGGATTCCCTTTAGAGGTTGATAGTAGCAAAATTAGATAATAGTAATGCTCTATTTTGTTGTAGTGTTGTCGAGCAGTAGGCTTATCAGAGGGTAGTGTTAAGCATTTGTTGTACACACAGGCAATAAATAAGAACACACACTCAAAGACTTAACTCCAGGCAAATAGGTTGTTACATAGAAAAATGTTATTTTCTTAAATTATTTTAGAACCACAAGATTCAGAATTTAAGTAAGTACATAAATTGTAAGGTACTTCACACAGGTAAGTATGGAACTTTGAAGTAAAACGGTGCTATACACAGTTTTGGCAAAAATGGCAATAAGCTATTTTAAAAGTGGACTACAAAAATCAACAGTTCCCGGGGGAGGGAAGTATTGGTTAGTTTCTCAGGTAAGTAACCACTTACAAGTTCAGTCTCATGGGCATAGGCAGCCCCCCGTTGGGGGGTTCAAGTCAACCCCAAACATCCAGCACCAGCAACACAGTGCCGGTCAGGTGCAGAGGTCAAAGTAGGGCCCAAATAGCATAGGTGCCTATGGAGAACAGGGGTGCTCCGGTTCCAGTCTGCGAGTAGGTAAGTACCTGCGTCCTCGGGGAGCAGACTTGGGGGGGGTTGTATAGCACTGGTCGGGTCCTAAATAGGCACACAAAATACACCTGCAGCGGCACAGGGGTGGCCGGGTGCAGTGTGCAAAGTAGGTGTCTGGTTGTAGACAGGAATCAAGGAGAGACCTGAGGGTCTCTCTGGCGATGCAGGCAGGGTACAGGGGGCGTCTCGGCTAGCCACTGACTAGGCTAGGATGAGGGCTGTCTGCTGGTCACTCCTGCACCGGTAGTTGGTTCCTCTCAGTCATGGGTGCTGCGGGTGCAGTGCCTCTTCCAGGCGTTGTGTTCCTTTGTTACCGGGCAGTTGCGGTCAGGAGGAGCCTCTGGATCCTCTCTGCAGGCATCACTGTGGGGGTGCAGGGAGGTCGGCTCAGGGTGTCCACAACGTTGGACTGGCCTGGGGTCCTCTCTGCGTTGTTAGTTCTTCTGGACAGAAGCCCGGGGTGTCGAGTGCAGAGTGTGAAGTCTCACGCTTCCGGAGTGAGACTTGAGTCTCTTTAAAGATGCTTTCTTTGTTGCTGTTTTGGACAGAGCTACTTTCCTCTGGACTTTCTTGGTCCTTTAGGTTCAGGTCAGTCCTCTGAGTCCTGGGTCCTGCTGGATGCATTGCTGTGCAGGTTCTCTGAGTCTGGAGACAGACCTGAAGGGCTGGGACCAAGTCAGTTGTCGTCTCTGTTGTCTCTGCGGGGCTTTCAGGTCAGAAGTCCTTCTTCTTGTTGTAGGTTGCTGGAATCTGATTTCCTGGGTTCAGGGTCACCCCTAAATACTCAATTTAGGGGTGTGTTTAGGTCTGCGGGGCAGTAGCCAATGGCTACTGTCCTGGAAGGTGGCTACACCCTCTTTGTGCCTCCTCCCTGTGGGGAGGGGGGGACATCCCTAATCTTATTGGGGGGAATCCTCCAAAGCAAAATATAGGATTTCTTAGGGAAGGGATCACCTCAGCTCAGGACACCTTAGGGGCTGTCCTGACAGGTGGGTGACTCCTCCTTGTTTTTCCCATTATCTCCTCCGGACTTCCCACCAAAAGTGGGGGCTGCGTCCGGAGGGGCGGGCATCTCCACTAGCTGGAGTGCCCTGGGGCGCTGTAACAAAGGGGGTGAGCCTTTGAGGCTCACTGCCAGGTGTTACAGTTCCGGCAGGGGGAAGTGTGAAGCACCTCTACCTAGTGCAGGATTCGGTCCTGGCCACAGAGTGACAAAGGCACTCACCCCATGTGGCCAGAAAGCCGTCTGGATGTGGCAGGCTGGAAGAAACTGGTCAGCCTAACACTAGTAGTTGGACTGGTAGACAGGAGCTATCTCTAAGATGCCCTCTGTGTGCATTTTTCAATAAATCCCACACTGGCATTAGTGTGGATTTATTGTGCTGAGAAGTTTGATACCAAACTTCCCAGTATTCAGTGTAGCCATTATGGAACTGTGGAGTCCGTATTTGACAGACTCCCAGACCATATATTCTTTATGGTACCCTGCACTTAACAATGTATACAATTTGGCTTAGACACTGTAGGGGCATAGTGCTCATGCAACTATGCCCTCACCTGTGCTATAGTGCACCCTGCCTTAGGGCTATAAGGCCTGCTAGAGGGGTGACTTACTTATGCCATAGGCAGTGCGTTGTGGGCATGGCACTCTGAGGGGAGTGCCATGTCGACTTCGTCATTTTATCCCCACCAGCACACACAAGCTGTGAGGCAGTGTGCATGTGCTGAGTGAGGGGTCCCCAGGGTGGCATAATACATGCTGCAGCCCTCAGAGATCTTCCCTGGCCACAGGGCCCTTGGTACCAGGGGTACTATTTACAAGGGACTTATCTGTGTGCCAGGGCTGTGCCAATTGTGGAGACAAAGATATAGTTTAGGAAAAGAACACTGGTGCTGGGGCCTGGTTAGCAGGGTCCCAGCACACTTTCAATCATAACTAGCATAAACAAAAGGCGAAACATTAGGGGTTAACCATGCCATGAGAGGCATTTTCCTACACAACCCCCCCCCCCCCAAATGAAAGAGGAAGAGACTAACCTTTCCCAAAAGAGTCTTCATTTTATAAGTGGAAGAACCTGAAGAGGCCATCTGCATTGGCATGGGCAGTCCCAGGTCTGTGTTCCACTACAAAGTCCATTCCCTATATGGATATGGACCACCTCAACAGTTTAGGGTTCTCTCCTTTAATTTGCATTAGCCATCCGAGAGGTCTGTGGTCAGTTTGAACTGTGAAGTAAGTACCAAACATGTATGGTCTCAACTTCTTCAGGTACCAAACCACAGCAAAGGCCTCCCTCTCAATGGTACTCCAATGCTGCTCCCTGGGGAGTAACCTCTTGATAATAAAAGCAACAGGCTGGTCAAGGCCATCATCATTGGTTTGGGATAGAACTGCTCCTATCCTATGCTCAGAGGCATCAGTCTGCACAATGAACTGCTTTGAATAATCTGGAGCGTTCAAAACTGGTGCTGAGCACATAGCTTCTTTCAGGGTGTCAAAGGCCTTTTGGCAGTCCAATGTCCAGTTAACTTTTCTGGGCATTTTCTTGGAGGTAAGTTCTGTGAGGGGTGTCACTATGGATCCATATCCCTTCACAATCCTCCTATAGTAGCCAGTCAAGCCAAGGAATGCCCTGAGTTGAGTCTGGGTTTTTGGAGCTTCCCAATCCAGAATAGTTTGGATCTTGGGTTGGAGTGGCTGAATTTGGCCTCCACCTACAAGGTATCCACTGTACCATGCCCTATTTGGCATTTAGATGCCTTGATAGAGAGGCCTGCTGCTTGCAGGGCCTGCAAAACCTTCCTCAGGTGGACCAGGTGATCCTGCCAGTTGGAGCTAAGGACAGCAATATCATCTAGATATGCTGTACTAAAGGACACCAAGCCAGCAAGGTCTTGATTCACCAACCTTTGGAAAGGTGGCAGTGGCATTCTTTAAGCCAAAGGGCATAACAGTAAACTGATAATGCCCGTCAGGTGTAGAGAATGCTGTCTTTTCTGTTGCTCCAGGTGCCATTTTGATCTGCCAGTATCCCGCTGTCAAGTCAAAGGTACTTAAAAATTTGGCTGCACCTAATTTGACAATTAATTCATCTGCCCCTGTTATGGGGTGAACATCTGTCTTGGTGACAGAGTTGAGGCCTCTGTAGTCCACACAAAACCTCATCTCTGTCTTTCCATCCTTGGTGTGAGGTTTGGGGACCAAGCCCACTGGGCTAGCCCAGAGACTGTCAGAGTGCTCTATCACTCCCAATTCCAGCATCTTGTGGACTTCCACTTTGATGTTTTCCTTGACTTTGTCAGACTGTCTGAATAGTTTATTCTTGGCCGGTAAACTGTCTCCTGTGTCCCCATCTTGGGTACACAGGTGTGTCTGACCAGGGATCAAAGAAAAGAGCTCAGCAAACTGCTGGAGGACCTTCCTGCAGTCAGCTTGCTGTTGGCCCGAGAGGGTGTCTGAGTAGACAACTTTATCTACTGAGCCATCTTTAGGGTCAGTTGAGAGGAGGTTAGAGAGAGGTTCACTCTCTCCTTCCTGATCCTCATCAGTAACCATCAGCATGGATACATCTGCCCTATCATCATAGAGCTTAAGGTGGTTAACATGGATCACCCTCTTGGGTGTCCTGCTAGTGCCCAGGTTCATTAAGTACTGGCTGTTTTTCTCTAGCACTGGGTAAGGGCCACTCCATCTGTCCTGAAGTGCCCTGAGAGCCACAGGCTCCAGAACCCAGATTTTCTGCCCTGGCCAAAACTCAACCATAGCAGCCTTTTGGTCATACCACAACTTCTGGAGTTGTTGGCTGGCCTCACGGTTTTTGCTTGCCTTTTCCGTGTACTCTGCCATCCTTGTGCGGGGGCCTCATACATAGTTCACTTCATCTTGTTTAGGCTCATGGAGAGGTCTCTCCAAGCCTTCTTTCACAAGTGCCAGTGGTCCCCTTGCAGGATGGCCAAACAGAAGCTCAAAGGGGAAGAACCCTGCTCCCTTCTGTGGCACCTCTCTGTAGGTGAAAATCAGTCATGGCAAGAGGACATCCCATCTCGTTTTGTGTTTTTCAGGGAGCCCCATGATCATGCCCTTCTAAGTCTTGTTAAACCTTTCTACAAGACCATTGGTTTGTGGATGATATGGTGTGGTGAACTTATGAGTCACCCCACACTCATTCCACATATGCTTTAGGTAAGCTGACGTGAAATTGGTAACTGTCAGAAACCACCTCCTTAGGAAATCCCACTCTGGTAAAAAAAAAACATGCGTGCTTTAGCTACTGCAGGGGCAGTAGTGAACCTAAGGGGAATTACCTCAGGATACCTGGTAGCATGATCCACTACTACCAGTATATATTGGTTCCCTGATGCTGTGGGAGGTTCAAGTGGACCTACTATGTCCACACCCACTCTCTCAAAAGGGACCCCCACCACTGGAAGTGGATTGAGGGGGGCCTTTGGATGGCCACCTATCTTACCACTGGCTTGACAGGTGAAACAGGAGCTGCAAAACGCCTTAACCTTCTGGGACATATTGTGCCAATAGAATTGGTTGACTAATCTCTCCCAAGTCTTGGTTTGTCCCAAATGCCCAACAAGGGGAATATCATGAACTAAGGTCAGAATGAACTCCCGAGGAGGCACTACCACTCTCCTAGTGGCACCAGGTTTGGAATATCTTGCCTCAGTGTAAAGGAGTCCATCTTCCCAATAGACCCTGTGGGTTCCACTGACATTACCCTTTTCTTGCTCAGCTGCTTGCTGTCTTAGGTCTTCAAGAGTGGGACAACTCCTTTGTCCCTGACACAGCTGTTGCCTTGAGGGTCCCCTGGGCCCAAGAGATCTACCTGAAAAGGCTCCAGCTCCATGGACTCAGTTTCCTTAGTGGACAGAACATCTTCCTGAGAAGAGAGGTTCTGTTTCCTTTGCCGTGAGGAAGCTGGTCCACTCAAGAAAAGTAAGAAACCTGTAAAGGACCAACAAACCAGTGAGGGTCCCTTCACTGGATTGCCATTATCTCCGAGATTGGAAGTCACAGCCAGACCCAATGACACACCAACAACTGCCCAGAAGTGCCCCACAACTGTGCCAAGCTTGGTAGCACTACGCCCCCTAGTGGCTTTGACACACCTATATCCTGGGTACTGGTCAGCTGACGTCAGACTAGCAGAAAACCAGCTCCACCAGAGCTAAAAAGGATCAGGAGGAAGCCCCAGTCGAGGGACTTTTGGAACACCCTGACCTCTGACCAGAGTGTCCCCGTTGTCCTGTAAGCCGCCCTCAAAGAGACTCGCCTCCAGCTCCAGTGGACTCTCTTGTGCATAGCATCCAAGACCTCCAAAACTCCCAGCACCAGGCCACCCTGGGCCTTGCATCACAGGATCTGCTGTGTGCCACGGGTCCCCAACCCCTTGCGACCTCAACAGCCCAAGGGGACTCCAGGCACCAACTTTAAATCTGCAAACCAGCTCCTTTTCCAAGTGGCCCATCCAAGTGGCCCTGTGCCAAGAACTTTTCCAATGCTGCTCCCACCGGAACCGGGAGCTGCCAGAGGCTCTCCAGCTGGCATGAGGTGCCCACCGACTGCTGTGTCCACCCTGCAAAAGAAGAGACAGGTAACACAACTGTGCGATTTTTAAAAGTGACTGCCTATTGAGTCCTATGGTGCGTAATTATGCACAGAAAGACTAACTTTATTAAAACTTCAAAAGTCATAACTCAAAAAGTACTTAACGTATTCTAAAGATTTTGGTCTTAAAAATTATATAGTAGTCTGAAATATTTTTATGAATTCTGGTCTCGAGTGATGCATAGAGTGTGTGTGGTGCATGATCCGATTTGTGAGTACAGCAAATACTAAGCACATCTCCTGGATTAGCCTAACTGCTCGACCAGCTACCTTTGGAGCATTAGGTGGTCTCATTTTTACCTCTGGAAACCAACATGTGGTTGCCTGAACTCTCTGCATAGTGTGCTTGGTTTTGCACACTGCATAGAGGGCCAGCCTCCGACAGGGCTCTTCTCAGGTCTCAGACAGCAGGTATGCTCCTTTTCTGATCTTCCTCAGGCCTAGGAGTGTTCCCAAGTGGGTTCCAGGTGATAACGCATTTATGTCTGGAATGAGCTAGTGGGTGGGAATGATTCCTTGGCATGTCCTAATCAATGGGATTAAAGTTCTGGGGGGCAACCGTACCCACTTTGAGCATTTTCAAGATGGCAAAAGTCTTTGGCCACACTAATCTTGGGCTCTGTGAACTGGGTGTGTGTGTGGCAAATGCACTGTAGTAATCCAAGTGCCATCCCCCATCTAACACAAAAATCCAGTTTGGGAAACTAACCCTACCCACAATAAATCCAGGCAGTAGTCTGGTAGAACATAAGTAGGGGTTTCCAGGCAACCAGACAGTGGATACACAATAATTGTTTTGGTAGTTTCATATGTAAAACCCAAAGACAGAAGTTTGATGGGATAAAGCAGATCCTTCAGCAACCTGACAGTGGATACACAAGAAGTACCAGGGCATCCTGTTCTCTGCTTTTCAGGTGATCCCCAAAGTGGTATATGGAAACCCAGCAGACCTGTCAGGCAGGTTTTGACACTCAAACAAGATGTGACACTGTAATATCAAAAAGGATGCTCACAGCCCACTCCCTGCAAATTCTGGGAGGTTCAGAATGTAGGAAACTAGCCTCTTCTTGACATGGTTATCCCAATTTTTGCCTGCTCTCAGTGTGTTTTTGACTGTGTTCACTGAGATCCTGCTAACCAGGACCCTGGTGACTGTGCTCTCTCCCTCTAAATGTTGTTGCTTAGTGTAGGAGGCTGGACTGGCTTGTAGTGAGTACCAAGGGGTACTTGCACCTTGCACCAGGCCCAGTTATCCCTTATTAGTGTATAGGGTGTCTAGCAGCTTAGGCTGATAGATAATGGTAGCTTAGCAGAGCAGCTTAGGCTGAACTAGGAGACGTGTGAAGCTACTACAGTACCACTTAGTGTCATATGCACAATATCATAAGAAAACACAATACACAGTTATACTAAAAATAAAGGTACTTTATTTTTATGACAATATGCCAAAGTATCTTAGAGTGTACCCTCAGTGAGAGGATAGGAAATATACACAAGATATATATACACAATAGCAAAAATATGCAGTATAGTCTTAGAAAACAGTGCAAACAATGTATAGTTACAATAGGATGCAATGGGGAAACATAGGGATAGGGGCAACACAAACCATATACTCCAAAAGTGGAATGCGAACCACGAATGGACCCCAAACCTATGTGACCTTGTAGAGGGTCGCTAGGACTATTAGAAAATAGTGAGAGTTAGAAAAATAACCCTCCCCAAGACCCTGAAAAGTGAGTGCAAAGTGCACTAAAGTTCCCCTAAGGACAAAGAAGTCGTGTTAGAGGAATAATGCAGGAAAGACACAAACCAGCAATGCAACAACTGTGGATTTCCAATCTAGGGTACCTGTGGAACAAGGGGACCAAGTCCAAAACTCACAAGCAAGTCGGAGATGGGCAAATGCCCAGGAAATGCCAGCTGCGGGTGCAAAGAAGCTTCTACTGGACAGAAGAAGCTGAGGTTTCTGCAGGAACGAAATAGGCTAGAGACTTCCCCTTCGGTGGACGGATCCCACTCGCCGTGGAGAGTTGTGTAGAAGTGTTTTCCCGCCGGAAGAATGCCAACAAGCCTTGCTAGCTGCAAATTGTGCGGTTAGCGTTTTTGGACGCTGCTGAGGCCCAGGAGGGACCAGGAGGTCGCAAATTGGACCAGCAGAGAGAGGAGACGTCGAGCAAGACAAGGAGCACTCTCTGAAGCAGGTAGCACCCGGAGAAGTGCCAGAAACAGGCACTACAAGGATGCGTGAAACGGTGCTCGCCGAAGTTGCACAAAGGAGTCCCACGTCGCCGGAGACCAACTTAGAAAGTCGTGCAATGCAGGTTAGAGTGCCGTGGAACCAGGCTTGGCTGTGCACAAAGGATTTCCGCCGGAAGTGCACGGGGGCCGGAGTAGCTGCAAAGTCGCGGTTCCCAGCAATGCAGCCCAGCGAGGTGAGGCAAGGACTTACCTCCACCAAACTTGGACTGAAGAGTCACTGGACTGTGGGGGTCACTTGGACAGAGTCGCTGGATTCGAGGGACCTCGCTCGTTGTGCTGAGAGGAGACCCAAGGGACGGGTAATGCAGCTTTTTGGTGCCTGCGGTTGCAGGGGGAAGATTCCGTCGACCCACGGGAGATTTCTTCGGAGCTTATGGTGCAGAGAGGAGGCAGACTACCCCCACAGCATGCACAGACAGGAAAACAGTCGAGAAGGCGACAGGATCAGCGTTACAGAGTTGCAGTAGTCGTCTTTGCTACTATGTTGCAGGTTTGCAGGCTTCCAGCGCGGTCAGCAGTCGATTCCTTATCAGAAGGTGAAGAGAGAGATGCAGAGGAACTCGGATGAGCTCTTGCATTCGTTATCTAAAGTTTCCCCAGAGACAGAGACCCTAAATAGCCAGAAAAGAGGGTTTGGCTACCTAGGAGAGAGGATAGGCTAGCAACACCTGAAGGAGCC
This sequence comes from Pleurodeles waltl, assembly GCF_031143425.1. NCBI lineage: Eukaryota > Metazoa > Chordata > Amphibia > Caudata > Salamandridae > Pleurodeles > Pleurodeles waltl. Next base: position 1,720,517,393 of record NC_090445.1, on the reverse strand, counting down.
TATCACAAGGAGTCTCTGACGTCACCTGGTGGCACTGGCCACTCAGAGCAGTCCAGTGTGCCAGCAGCACCTCTGTTTCCAAGATGGCAGAGGTCTGGAGCACACTGGAGGAGCTCTGGACACCTCCCAGGGGAGGTGCAGGTCAGGGGAGTGGTCACTCCCCTTTCCTTTGTTCAGTTTCGCGCCAGAGCAGGGGCTAAGGGGTCCCTGAACCGGTGTAGACTGGCTTATGCAGAATTGGGCACCTCTGTGCCCAACAAAGCATTTCCAGAGGCTGGGGGAGGCTACTCCTCTCCTGCCTTCACACCATTTTCCAAAGGGAGAGGGTGTCACACCCTCTCTCAGAGGAAGTTCTTTGTTCTGCCATCCTGGGCCAGGCCTGGCTGGACCCCAGGAGGGCAGATGCCTGTCTGAGGGGTTGGCAGCAGCAGCAGCTGCAGTGAAACCCCAGGAAGGGCAGTTTGGCAGTACCAGGGTCTGTGCTACAGACCACTGGGATCATGGAATTGTACCAACAATGCCAGGATGGCATAGAGGGGGCAATTCCATGATCATAGACATGTTACATGGCCATATTCGGAGTTACCATTGTGAAGCTACATATAGGTAGTGACCTATATGTAGTGCACGCGTGTAATGGTGTCCCGCACTCACAAAGTTCAGGGAATTGGCTCTGAACAATGTGGGGGCACCTTGGCTAGTGCCAGGGTGCCCTCACACTAAGTAACTTTGCACCTAACCTTTACCAGGTAAAGGTTAGACATATAGGTGACTTATAAGTTACTTAAGTGCAGTGTAAAATGGCTGTGAAATAACGTGGACGTTATTTCACTCAGGCTGCAGTGGCAGGCCTGTGTAAGAATTGTCAGAGCTCCCTATGGGTGGCAAAAGAAATGCTGCAGCCCATAGGGATCTCCTGGAACCCCAATACCCTGGGTACCTCAGTACCATATACTAGGGAATTATAAGGGTGTTCCAGTAAGCCAATGTAAATTGGTAAAAATGGTCACTAGCCTGTTAGTGACAATTTGGAAAGAAATGAGAGAGCATAACCACTGAGGTTCTGATTAGCAGAGCCTCAGTGAGACAGTTAGTCACTACACAGGTAACACATTCAGGCACACATATGAGCACTGGGGCCCTGGGTTACCAGGGTCCCAGTGACACATACAACTAAAACAACATATATACAGTGAAAAATGGGGGTAACATGCCAGGCAAGATGGTACTTTCCTACAGAACCCCCCCCCCCCCAAACGAAGGACAATAAGACTAGCCATGACCTGATGAGTCTTCATTGTCTAAGTGGAAATATCTGGAGAGTCCATCTGCATTGGAGTGGCTACTCCCAGGTCTATGTTCCACTGTATAGTCCATTCCCTGTAGGGATATGGACCACCTCAACAATTTAGGATTTTCACCTTTCATTTGTTTTAGCCAAAGTAGAAGTTTGTGGTCTGTCTGAACAATGAAGTGAGTGCCAAACAGGTATGGCCTCAACTTCTTCAGTGCCCAGACCACAGCAAAGGCCTCCCTCTCAATGGCAGACCAACGCTTTTCTCTAGGGGTCAACCTCCTACTAATAAAAGCAACAGGTTGATCCTGGCCCTCAGAATTAAGTTGTGATAGGACTGCCCCTACTCCTAATTCAGATGCATCAGTTTGGACATAGAATTTTTTAGAGTAACAAGGGCTTTTCAGGACAGGTGCAGAGCACATGGCCTGCTTCAGCTCCTCAAAAGCTTTCTGACAGTTTGCTGTCCATAATACCTTTTTAGGCATTTTCTTGGATGTGAGGTCATTAAGAGGGGCTGCAATGGAGCCATAGTTCTTAATGAACCTCCTGTAATACCCAGTGAGGCCTAGGAAGGCTCTCACCTGAGTCTGAGTGGTAGGGGGAACCCAATCAATAATTGTTTGGATTTTCCCCTGAAGTGGTGCAATCTGTTCCCCACCAACAAGGTGTCCCAGATAAACCACCTTACCCTGCCCTATCTGGCACTTTGAAGCCTTGATAGTGAGGCCTGCCTTTTGCAGGGCCTCCAAAACTTTCCATAGGTGGACCAGGTGATCATCCCAGCTGGAGCTAAAGACAGCTATTTCGTCCAAATATGCTGCACTGAAAGCTTCCAGCCCTTGCAGGACTGTGTTCACCAACCTCTGAAAAGTGGCAGGTGCATTTTTCAAACCAAAAGGCATTACAGTAAACTGGTAATGTCTTCCAATGGTAGAAAATGCAGTCTTAGGTTTAGCATCTTCTGATAATTTGATCTGCCAATACCCTGCAGTCAAATCAAAAGTGCTTAGATACTTGGAGATGCCAGTGTATCTATGAGCTCATCTGCCCTGGGTATAGGGTGAGCATCAGTTTTGGTTACCAAGTTGAGACCTCTATAGTCTACGCAAAACCGCATTTCCTTCTTTCCATCTTTGGAATGGGGTTTTCGTACCAGTACCACAGGAGAAGCCCATGGACTGTCAGAGTGCTCAACCACTCCTAGTTCTAACATTTTCTGGACCTCTTGCTTTATGCCGTCCCTGTCATGGTCAGGCTGCCTATAGATCTTACTTTTGACAGGTAAACTGTCTCCAGTATCTATAGTGTGCTCACACCAAGAAGTGGTACCTGGCACAGTAGAGAAGAGTTCAGAGAATTGATCTAGGAGATTTATGCAATTATCTTTCTGCTCAGCAGTAAGACAATCAGCCAAAACTACACCTTCCACAAGAGCATCCTGTTCTGTGGAAGAGAAGAGATCAGGTAGAGGATCACTGTCTTCTTCCTGTCCCTCATCAGTTGCCATGAGCAGGGTGAGATCAGCCCTGTCATAGTAGGGTTTCAGGCGGTTGACATGGAGTACCCTAAGGGGACTCCTGGCAGTGCCTAAGTCAACTAAATAGGTGACTTCTCCCTTCTTTTCAACAATTGTGTGGGGACCACTCCATTTATCTTGGAGTGCTCTTGGGGCCACAGGCTCCAAGACCCACACTTTCTGCCCTGGTTGGTACTGAACCAAAACAGCCTTCTGATCATGCCATTGCTTCTGGCGCTCTTGGCTGGCCTGAAGGTTTTTACTGGCCTTTTTCATGTACTCAGCCATCCTTGATCTGAGGCCAAGTACATAATCCACAATATCCTGCTTAGGAGCTTTTAAAGGTTGTTCCCAACCCTCCTTTACAAGTGTGAGTGGACCCCTAACAGGGTGTCCAAAAAGAAGTTCAAAGGGGCTGAAGCCCACTCCTTTCTGGGGTACCTCCCTGTAGGCAAAAAGGAGGCATGGTAGAAGGATATCCCATCTCCTGCGGAGTTTTTCAGGGAGACCCATAATCATGCCTTTGAGAGTTTTATTAAATCTCTCCACCAGTCCATTTGTTTGTGGATGATAGGGTGTTGTGAACTTGTAAGTTACACCACACTCCTTCCACATGGCCTTTAAGTATGCAGACATGAAATTGCTTACCCTGTCTGATACTACTTCCTTTGGGAAGCCCACCCTGGAAAATATTCCCAGGAGGGCCTTTGCCACTGCAGGTGCTGTAGTGGTCCTTAAAGGAATAGCTTCAGGATATCTTGTGGCATGGTCCACTACCACTAAGATGAATCTATTGCCTGAAGCAGTTGGAGGGTCAAGGGGGCCAACTATGTCAACCCCTACCCTTTCAAAGGGAACCCCAACCACAGGCAGTGGAATAAGGGGTGCCTTTGGAGTGCCACCTGTCTTGCCACTGGCTTGACAGGTTTCACAGGACTTACAAAATTCCTTTGTGTCCTCAGACATCCTAGGCCAATGAAACAATGGAACCAATCTGTCCCAAGTTTTCATTTGACCCAGGTGTCCAGCTAGGGGAATGTCATGTGCCAGTGTTAGGAGGAACTTTCTGTACTCCTGAGGAATCACTAATCTCCTGGCAGCTCCAGGTTTAGGATCCCTATGCTCAGTGTACAAGAGGTTGTCCTCCCAGTAAACTCTGTGACAGTCACTGACATCCCCATTAGCCTGTTTGACAGCTTGCTGTCTGAGACCCTCTAATGTGGGACAGGTTTGCTGTGCCACACTCAGCTCCTCTCTGGCAGGCCCCCCTTCACCCAAAAGCTCAGCAGTGTCGGCTTCCAGCTCCTCTGGTGTTGGTTCTGCACAGGGAGGGAATTCTTCTTCCTCAGAATTAGAATCCGCTGTAGAGGGAGGGATAGTAGGAAGTGGTTTGCTTCTACTAGCCCTAGCTTTAGGGAGCACTTGGTCCATTGTTCCAGGATCCAAGCTTCCCTGTCCTTTTTGCTTTTTGGCCTGAGCCCTTGTCAAAGCAAAAATATGCCCTGGGATGCCCAGCATTGCTGCATGGGCCTCCAACTCCACATCTGACCAAGCTGATGTCTCCAAATCATTCCCTAATAGACAGTCTACAGGTAAATCTGAAGCTACCACAACTTTCTTTGGACCAGAAACCCCCCCCCAGTTGAGATTTACAACAGCCATGGGGTGGCTAAGTGTGTTGTTGTGAGCATCGGTTACTTGGTACTGGTGACCAAGTAGGTGTTGTTCAGGGTGGACCAGTTTCTCTATGACCATAGTCACACTGGCACCAGTGTCCCTGTAGGCCTGAACCTCAACACCATTTATTAGGGGTAGCTGCTTGTACTTATCCATATTAAGGGGACAAGCAACTAAGGTGGCTAAATCAATAGCCCTCTCAGAGACTAACACAGCCTCTGTGGCCTCCCTAACAAGGCCAACCCCAACTAAGTTACCAATAGTGAGCCCAGCTACTCCCTTGGATTGGCTATTAGTAGGTTTGCTCCCACCACCACTGCTATTAGTAGGGACACTAGGTGTAGCAGTAGGGGTTGTAGTGGTAGGAGGCTTGGTGCCTTTCTTTGGACAACTGGGATCTGTTGTCCAGTGGCCTTTTATTTTACATAAATAGCACCATAGTTTCTTTTCCTTGTTCTGATTAAAAGAGGATTTGGGCCCACCACCCCCACCAGAGTGTTTTTGTGGGCCTGATGAAGACTCATTTTTAGATTTGTCCCCACCCTTGTCAGAAGACTTACCATCCTTCTTTTTGTTGCCATCTTTGTCACCCCCGGTATGAACTTTTCTGTTCACCCTTGTTCTGACCCATTTGTCTGCCTTCTTTCCCAATTCTTGGGGAGAGGTCAGATCAGAGTCCACCAAGTACTGGTGCAACAAATCAGACACACAATTATTAAGAATATGCTCTCTCAGGATCAAGTTATACAGGCTTTCAAAGTCAGTAACCTTACTGCCATGTAACCACCCCTCCAAGGCCTTCACTGAATGGTCAATGCAATCAACCCAGTCTTGTGAAGACTCCTTTTTGGTCTCTCTGAACTTTATCCTGTATTGTTCAGTGGTTAAGCCATAACCATCCAGGAGTGCATTCTTAAGAACTTGGAAATTATTAGCATCATTTTCTTTCACAGTAAGGAGCCTATCCCTAACTTTTCCACTAAATGATAGCCATAGGATAGCAGCCCACTGCCTTTGAGGGACATCCTGTACCACACAGGCCCTCTCAAGTGCAGCAAACCACTTGTTAATGTCATCCCCCTCCTTATAAGGGGGAACTATCTTGTGCAGATTCCTGGAATCATGCTCTTTTGCAGGATGACTATGGGGAATACTGCTGCTGCCACCATGGGTTTCTAAACCCAGTTTCTGTCTCTCCTTCTCTACTTCTAAAGTCTGTCTATCCAAATCCAGCTGTTGCTTCTTGAGCTTCAGTCTGGTTTGTTCCACTCTCAATCTATTGAGCTCCCTTTCCAACAATCTGTCATCAGGGTGGGTGGGAGGGACATGCCTTGAAACAGAAGTATGGTGAGAATGGACAGAAGGAGACCTGTCACTTACAGAAGCCACCCTAACAGCTTGGCTAACAGAAACATCACTACCAGTATGGTGAGAATAAATGCTTTTGCTATGATGTGAGACAACACTATTTATATGGTGTGGCTCATCATCATTACCAACTATGCTAGACTGTCTAGTAATGGGCAGGCTAGGAAGTTTCTTTCCTGAATCTTTTCCTGGGGGAGTCCCTGGATCAGATTGAGAACCATTAGCTACTTTCTCTACAGATTGGGTACTTATGGCTTTATCCTGTACTCTAAGCATGTTAATTAACAGTTCTAAGGAAGGATTCTTCCCTACACTCAAACCTCTCTCTATGCAGAGATTCCTTGCTCCTTTCCAGCTAAGGTGATCATATGCAAGTTTGGACAGATCAACATTTTGGCCTGTGCCAGACATTTTTAGAGAGAGTTAAAGTGATAGTAAAAGATAAAAAGTTTGTCAGAGCTTTTAGAAAGACAGAGAAAAAAACTTTTAAAACTTTTTAGAACTTTTTAGAAAGTTAGAAGTACTTTTCAGCACTTAGAAAAGAGTAAAAAGAGGAAATGCAAAACTTTTTGGCTATGTGTATATACACTGATCTTGTTTTGTATATTTTTCTCTTATGAAAAGTACAATGACAAGAGTGGTAAGTAGTCTCAAAGCACTTATCCCACTGCTGCACAACCAATGTAGGAGGCTGGACTGGCTTGTAGTGAGTACCAAGGGGTACTTGCACCTTGCACCAGGCCCAGTTATCCCTTATTAGTGTATAGGGTGTCTAGCAGCTTAGGCTGATAGATAATGGTAGCTTAGCAGAGCAGCTTAGGCTGAACTAGGAGACGTGTGAAGCTACTACAGTACCACTTAGTGTCATATGCACAATATCATAAGAAAACACAATACACAGTTATACTAAAAATAAAGGTACTTTATTTTTATGACAATATGCCAAAGTATCTTAGAGTGTACCCTCAGTGAGAGGATAGGAAATATACACAAGATATATATACACAATAGCAAAAATATGCAGTATAGTCTTAGAAAACAGTGCAAACAATGTATAGTTACAATAGGATGCAATGGGGAAACATAGGGATAGGGGCAACACAAACCATATACTCCAAAAGTGGAATGCGAACCACGAATGGACCCCAAACCTATGTGACCTTGTAGAGGGTCGCTAGGACTATTAGAAAATAGTGAGAGTTAGAAAAATAACCCTCCCCAAGACCCCGAAAAGTGAGTGCAAAGTGCACTAAAGTTCCCCTAAGGACAAAGAAGTCGTGTTAGAGGAATAATGCAGGAAAGACACAAACCAGCAATGCAACAACTGTGGATTTCCAATCTAGGGTACCTGTGGAACAAGGGGACCAAGTCCAAAAGTCACAAGCAAGTCGGAGATGGGCAAATGCCCAGGAAATGCCAGCTGCGGGTGCAAAGAAGCTTCTACTGGACAGAAGAAGCTGAGGTTTGTGCAGGAACGAAAAGGGCAAGAGACTTCCCCTTTGGTGGACGGATTCCACTCGCCGTGGAGAGTCGTGCAGAAGTGTTTTGCCGCCGGAAGAACGCCAACAAGCCTTGCTAGCTGCAAATCGTGCAGTTAGTGTTTTTGGACGCTGCTGAGGCCCAGGAAGGACCAGGAGGTCGCAAATTGGACCAGCAGAGAGAGGGGACGTCGAGCAAGACAAGGAGCCCTCTCTAAAGCAGGTAGCACCCAGAGAAGTGCCAGAAACAGGCACTACGAGGATGCGTGAAACGGTGCTCGCCGAAGTTGCACAAAGGAGTCCCACGTCGCCGGAGACCAACTTAGAAAGTCGTGCAATGCAGGTTAGAGTGCCGTGGACCCAGGCTTGGCTGTGCACAAAGGATTTCCGCCGGAAGTGCACAGGGGCCGGAGTAGCTGCAAAGTCGCGGTTCCCAGCAATGCAGCCCAACGAGGTGAGGCAAGGACTTACCTCCACCAAACTTGGACTGAAGAGTCACTGGACTGTGGGGGTCACTTGGACAGAGTCGCTGGATTCGAGGGACCTCGCTCGTCGTGCTGAGAGGAGACCCAAGGGACCGGTAATGCAGCTTTTTCGTGCCTGCGGTTGCAGGGGGAAGATTCCGTCGACCCACGGGAGATTTCTTCTGAGCTTCTGGTGCAGAGAGGAGGCAGACTACCCCCACAGCATGCACAAGCAGGAAAACAGTCGAGAAGGCGACAGGATCAGCGTTACAGAGTTGCAGTAGTCGTCTTTGCTACTATGTTGCAGGTTTGCAGGCTTCCAGCGCGGTCAGCAGTCGATTCCTTATCAGAAGGTGAAGAGAGAGATGCAGAGGAACTCGGATGAGCTCTTGCATTCGTTATCTAAAGTTTCCCCAGAGACAGAGACCCTAAATAGCCAGAAAAGAGGGTTTGGCTACCTAGGAGAGAGGATAGGCTAGCAACACCTGAAGGAGCCTATCACAAGGAGTCTCTGACGTCACCTGGTGGCACTGGCCACTCAGAGCAGTCCAGTGTGCCAGCAGCACCTCTGTTTCCAAGATGGCAGAGGTCTGGAGCACACTGGAGGAGCTCTGGACACCTCCCAGGGGAGGTGCAGGTCAGGGGAGTGGTCACTCCCCTTTCCTTTGTCCAGTTTCGCGCCAGAGCAGGGGCTAAGGGGTCCCTGAACCGGTGTAGACTGGCTTATGCAGAATTGGGCACCTCTGTGCCCAACAAAGCATTTCCAGAGGCTGGGGGAGGCTACTCCTCCCCTGCCTTCACACCATTTTCCAAAGGGAGAGGGTGTCACACCCTCTCTCAGAGGAAGTTCTTTGTTCTGCCATCCTGGGCCAGGCCTGGCTGGACCCCAGGAGGGCAGCTGCCTGTCTGAGGGGTTGGCAGCAGCAGCAGCTGCAGTGAAACCCCAGGAAGGGCAGTTTGGCAGTACCAGGGTCTGTGCTACAGACCACTGGGATCATGGAATTGTACCAACAATGCCAGGATGGCATAGAGGGGGCAATTCCATGATCATAGACATGTTACATGGCCATATTCGGAGTTACCATTGTGAAGCTACATATAGGTAGTGACCTATATGTAGTGCACGCGTGTAATGGTGTCCCCGCACTCACAAAGTTCAGGGAATTGGCTCTGAACAATGTGGGGGCACCTTGGCTAGTGCCAGGGTGCCCTCACACTAAGTAACTTTGCACCTAACCTTTACCAGGTAAAGGTTAGACATATAGGTGACTTATAAGTTACTTAAGTGCAGTGTAAAATGGCTGTGAAATAACGTGGACGTTATTTCACTCAGGCTGCAGTGGCAGGCCTGTGTAAGAATTGTCAGAGCTCCCTATGGGTGGCAAAAGAAATGCTGCAGCCCATAGGGATCTCCTGGAACCCCAATACCCTGGGTACCTCAGTACCATATACTAGGGAATTATAAGGGTGTTCCAGTAAGCCAATGTAAATTGGTAAAAATGGTCACTAGCCTGTTAGTGACAATTTGGAAAGAAATGAGAGAGCATAACCACTGAGGTTCTGATTAGCAGAGCCTCAGTGAGACAGTTAGTCACTACACAGGTAACACATTCAGGCACTCTTATGAGCACTGGGGCCCTTGGTTGCCAGGGTCCCAGTGACACATACAACTAAAACAACATATATACAGTGAAAAATGGGGGTAACATGCCAGGCAAGATGGTACTTTCCTACACTTAGGACTTTGCACACCCCACAATTGGCATACTGGTGCCCCCATATAACTCCCTAGCATATGGTACAGAGGCACCCCGGGCAATGAGGCATCAGGGGTTCCCCTTGGGCTGTAACATGTATTGTGCCACTCATGGGAGCCCATGGAAATGTGTCTGCAAGGCCTGCCATGGCAGCCTGTGTGAAAAGGTGTGTTCACCCTTTCACTACAGGTCAATGCACCAGATCACTGTAAGTTACCCCTATGGTAGGACCTCTTAGCCTAGAGGGCAGGGTGCAGCTACCTGTGTGTGGGGGCACCCCTGAATTAGCAGAGGTGCCCCTACGAACTCCAGCTCCTTTACACTGGATTGCAGGGAAGCCGTTTTACATGTGTGCTGGACACAGGTCACTACCTATGTCCAGCTACATAACAGTAACTCCCAACCTGGGCATGTTTGGTATCAAACATGTCAGAATCATACCCCAATACTGATGCCAGTACTGGTTGTATGATTCCATGCACTCTGGGGGCTCCTTGGAAGACCCCCAGCATTGCTCCTACCTGTGTTCTGGGGATTTCTAGGCAACCCATGCTGCTGCCACCCCTCAGACAGGTTTCTGCCCTCCTCCTGCTGCTTGAACAGCTCAGGCAGAACAAAGGGTTTCCTGTGGGAGAGGGAGATAACACCCTCTCCCTTCGAAAAAGGTGTTACATGGATTGGGAGAGATAGCCCCCCAAGCCACCGGTATGCTTTGAATGGCACATTTAGTGCCCTCCTTGCATAAACCGGTTTGCATGAGTCCAGGAACCCCCAGTCATTGCTCTGGTGCGAAACTGGACAATGGAAAGGGGAGTGACTACTCCCCTGTCCTTCACCACCTAGGGTTGGGGCCCAGAGCTCCTCCAGGTAGGCACTTAATTCTGCCATCTTGGGAGCATCTGAATGGCCAGGTCAGGCAGGGGACGTCAAAGCCCCCTCCTGATAAGTGTTCACCCTGGTAGGTGACCAATCCCCCTTCCTGGGCTATTTGGGATCTCCCACTTGGGGGGACCTCAGATTTGCTATGTATGATTCTAGCAGGACTCCTCTGCATCATTTACTTCCTCTTCTGGCCACCAGGACAGCAACTGTAACCTCCGGGAACCGACAATTAGCAACTCCAGAGATGACTCCGCTCTGCAACATTGTTTCTCCGGCTCCTTCCACCAACTGCAACATTTCCCTGGCTATGCCTTCTCTGAGGGCAATGAGTCTTCAGCCTGCACAAGAAGCAAGAAGGAATCTCCATTGGAGTAAAGGAGTCAGTCCTCTGCATCCACAGGAACCAACTGCAACGACGACGGGCTGCGTGAATCTTCTTTCCTCTGAAGCTGTGTGGATCCTGCATCACAGGTGGTAATCTGGAGTGGCCCCCCTTTGTCTTCTCTACCAGCTTTCCAACTTGGGAGACAGTGAGCCCTTGTCTGTCCTTACAGGAGTGTGCCCCTGAGCACTGCAACTTTTGCAGCTACCAAGGCTTGTTTGTTCCTTCTCCAAGGGATCTTAGGCTCCCTGTGGCCCCACCCTCCAGCATTCTTCCCTGCAAAGCACAGTCTCCTGCCCGCGGCTCCAGTGACGTGAGACTCCTCACCAGGTGTGCTGAGTGGGCCTCTCCGCGACTCCGGTACCCGCTGCCTGTGGGTCACCTGTGGTGGCTGCCTCCTCTTCTTGTGACTGTAGGAGGCTGGCCTGGCTTGTAGTCGGTACCAAGGGGTACTTACACTCTGTACCAGGTCCAGTTATCCCTTATTAGTGTAGAAGAGGTGTTTCTAGCAGCTTAGGCTGATAGAAGGTAGCTGTAGCAAAGCAGCTTAGGCTGAACTAGGAGACATGCAAAGCTCCTACTATATCACTGGTGTCATATGCACAATATCATAAGAAAACACAATACACAGATATACTAAAAATAAAGGTACTTTATTTTTATGACAATATGCCAAAAGTATTTCAGTGAGTACCCTCAGTATGAGGATGCCAAATATACACAAGATATATGTACACAATACCAAAAATATGCAGTAATAGCAAAAGGAAATAATGCAAGCAGTGTAAAGTTACAGTAGATTGCAATAGGAGCACATAGGTATAGGGGCAACACAAACCATATACTCCAAAAGTGGAATGCGAACCACGAATGGACCCCAAACCTATGTGAGCTTGTAGAGGGTTGCTGGGACTGTAAGAAAACAGTGAGGGTTAGAAAAATAGCCCACCCCAAGACCCTGAAATTAGGTGTAAAGTGCACCTATAACCCCCAGAGAGCACAGAAGTCGTGATAGGGGGTTTCTGCAAGGAAGACCAACACCAGCAAAGCAACAACAGTGGATTTTCAGACCTGAGTACCTGTGAAACAAGGGGATAAAAGTCCAAGAGTCGCGACAATGTCGAGAGTGGGCAGATGCCCAGGAAATGCCAGCTGAGGATGCAAGGAAGCTGCCACCGGATGGAAAAAGCTTTGGTTTCTGCAAGAACGAAGAGGACTAGGAACTTCCTGTAGGAGGTTGGACTGGCTTGTAGTGAGTACCAAGGGGTACTTACACTTTGCACCAGGCCCAGGTATCCCTTATTAGTGTATAGGGTGTCTAGCAGCTTAGGCTGATAGATAATGGTAGCTTAGCAGAGCAGCTTAGGCTGAACTAGGAGAGGTGTGAAGCTACTACAGTACCACAAGTGTCACTTGCACAATACCATGAGAAAACACAATACACAGTTATACTAAAAATAAAGGTACTTTATTTTTATGACAATATGTCACAGTATCTCAGAGTGTACCCTCAGAGTGAGGATAGCAAATATACACAAGTTATATGTACACAGTACTAAAAATATGCAGTATAGTCTTAGAAAACAGTGCAAACAATGTAAAGTTACAATAGGATGCAATGGAGACACATAGGGATAGGGGCAACACAAACCATATACTCCAAAAGTGGAATGTGAACCACGAATGGACCCCAAACCTATGTGACCTTGTAGAGGGTCGCTGGGACTATTAGAAAATAGTGAGAGTTAGAAAATTAGCCCTCCCCAAGACCCTGAAAAGTGAGTGCAAAGTGCACTGAAGTTCCCCAAAAGACAAAGAAGTCGTGATAGAGGAATAATGCAGGAAAGACACAAACCAACGATGCAACAACTGTGGATTTCCAATCTAGGGTACCTGTGGAACAAGGGGACCAAGTCCAAAAGTCACAAGCAAGTAGGAGATGGGCAGATGCCCAGGAAATGCCAGCTGCGGGTGCAAAGAAGCTTCTACTGGACAGAAGAAGCTGTGGTTTCTGCAGGAATAAAAAGGGCTAGAGACTTCTTCTTCGGTGGACGGATTTTACTCGCCTGGGAGAGTTGTGCAGAAGTGTTTTCCCGCCAAAAGGACGCCAACAAGCCTTGCTAGCTGCAAATTGTGCGGTTAGCGTTTTTGGAGGCTGCTGAGGCCCAGGACGGACCAGGAGGTCGCAAATTGGACCAGAAGGGAGAAGGGACGTCGAGCAAGGCAAGGAGCCCTCTCTGAAGCAGATAGCACCTGGAGAAGTGCCAGAAACAGGCACTACAAGGATGCGTGAAACGGTGCTCGCCGAAGTTGCACAAAGGAGTCCCACGTCGCCGGAGACCAACTTAGAAAGTCGTGCAATGCAGGTTAGAGTGCCGTGGACCCAGGCTTGGCTGTGCACAAAGGATTTCCGCCGGAAGTGCACAGGGGCCAGAGAAGTTGCAAAAGTCGCGGTTACCAGCAATGCAGTCTGGAGTGGGGAGGCAAGGACTTACCTCCACCAAACTTGGACTGAAGAGTCACTAGACTGTGGGAGTCACTTGGACAGAGTTTCTGGATTCAAGGGACCTCGCTCGTCGTGCTGAGAGGAGACCCAAGGGACCGGTAATGCAGCTTGTTGGTGCCTGCGGTTGCAGGGGGAAGATTCCGTCGACCCACGGGAGATTTCTTCTGAGCTTCTGGTGCAGAGAGGAGGCAGACTACCCCCACAGCATGCACAAGCAGGAAAACAGTCGAGAAGGCGGCAGGATCAGCGTTACAGAGTTGCAGTAGTCGTCTTTGCTACTATGTTGCAGGTTTGCAGGCTTCCAGCGCGGTCAGCAGTCGGTTCCTTATCAGAAGGTGAAGAGAGAGATGCAGAGGAACTCGGATGAACTCTTGCATTCGTTATCTAAAGTTTCCCCAGAGACAGAGACCCTAAATAGCCAGAAAAGTTTGGCTACCTAGGAGAGAGGATAGGCTACTAACACCTGAAGGAGCCTATCAGAAGGAGTCTCTGACGTCACCTGATGGCACTGGCCACTCAGAGCAGTCCAGTGTGCCAGCAGCACCTCTGTTTCCAAGATGGCAGAGGTCTGGAGCACACTGGAGGAGCTCTGGACACCTCCCAGGGGAGGTGCAGGTCAGGGGAGTGGTCACTCCCCTTTCCTTTGTCCAGTTTCGCGCCAGAGCAGGGGCTAAGGGGTCCCTGAACCGGTGTAGACTGGCTTATGCAGAATTGGGCACATCTGTGCCCAAGAAAGCATTTCCAGAGGCTGGGGGAGGCTGCTCCTCCCCTGCCTTCACATCATTTTCCAAAGGGAGAGGGTGTAACACCCTCTCTCAGAGGAAGTCCTTTGTTCTGCCATCCTGGGACAAGCCTGGCTTGACCCCAGGGGGGCAGAAACCTGTCTGAGGGGTTGGCAGCAGCAGCAGCTGCAGTGAAACCCCAGAAAAGGCAGTTTGGCAGTACCAGGGTCTGTGCTACAGACCACTGGGATCATGAAATTGTCCCAATAATGCCAGGATGGCATAGAGGGGGCAATTCCATGATCTTAGACATGTTACATGGCCATATTCGGAGTTACCATCGTGAAGCTACATATAGGTAGTGACCTATATGTAGTACACACGTGTAATGGTGTCCCCGCACTCACAAAGTTCAGGGAATTGGCTCTGAACAATGTGGGGGCACCTTGGCTAGTGCCAGGGTGCCCTCACGCTTAGTAACTTTGCACCTAACCTTTACCAGGTAAAGGTTCGACATATAGGTGACTTATAAGTTACTTAAGTGCAGTGTAAAATGGCTGTGAAATAACGTGGACGTTATTTCACTCAGCTGCAGTGGCAGGCCTGTGTAGGGGATTGTCAGAGCTCCCTATGGGTGGCAAAAGAAATGCTGCAGCCCATAGGGATCACCTGGAACCCCAATACCCTGGGTACCTAAGTACCATATACTAGGGAATTATAAGGGTGTTCCAGTATGCCAATGTGAATTGGTGAAATTGGTCACTAGCCTGATAGTGACAATTTGAAAGAAATGAGAGAGCATAACCACTGAGGTTCTGATTAGCAGAGCCTCAGTGAGACAGTTAGGCACTACACAGGGAACACATACATATAGGCCACAAACGTATGAGCACTGGGGTCCTGCCTAGCAGGGTCCCAGTGACACATAACAAACATACTGAAAACATAGGGTTTTCACTATGAGCACTGGGCCCTGGCTAGCAGGATCCCAGTGAGACAGTGAAAACACCCTGACATACACTCACAAACAGGCCAAAAGTGGGGGTAACAAGGCTAGAAAGAGGCTACTTTCTCACACTTCCCCTTTGGAGAATGGATGTCCCACGTCGTGAAGAAGCTTGCAGAGGTGTTCCCACGCAGAAAGACTGCAAACAAGCCTTGCTAGCTGCAAGGGTCGCGGTTAGGGATTTTGAATGCTGCTGTGGCCCAGGAGGGACCAGGATGTCGCCACTTGGAGGAGGAGACAGAGGGGGCGCCCAGCAAGTCAGGGAGCCCTCACAGAAGCAGGCAGCACGTGCAGAAGTACCGGAACATGCACTTAGAAGAGGAGTGAACCGGAGTCCACTCGAAGTCAGAAAAAGGAGTCCGACGACGCCGGAGGACAACTCAGAAGGTTGTGCACTGCAGGTTAGAATGTCGGGGACCCAAGCTTGGCTGTGCACAAAGGAAATCCTGGAAGAGTGCACAGGAGCCGGATCAGCTGCAAGTCACATGGTACCCAGTAATGCAGTCTAGCATGGGGAGGCAAGGACTTACCTCCACCAAACTTGGACTGAAGAGTCACTGGACTGTGGGAGTCACTTGGACAGTGTTGCTGAGTTCCAGGGACCACGCTCGTCGTGCTGAGAGGAGACCCAGAGGACTGGTGATGCAGTCTTTTGCTGCCTGTGGTTGCAGGGGGAGGATTCCGTCGACCCACGGGAGATTTCTTCAGAGCTACTGGTGCAAGAAGGAGGCAGGCTACCCCCAGAGCATGCACCACCAGGAAACAGTCGAGAAGGCGGCAGGATGAGCGATACAAGGTTGCAGTAGTCGTCTTTGCTACTTTGTTGCAGTTTTGCAGGCGTCCTGAGCAGTCAGCGGTCAATCCTTTGCCAGAAGGTGAAGAGAGAAGTGCAGAGGAACTCTGGTGAGCTCTTGCATTCGGTATCTCAAGAATTCCCCAAAGCAGAGACCCTTAATAGCCAAAAAAGGAGGTTTGGCTACCTAGGAAGGAGGATAGGCTAGTAACACAGGTAAGAGCCTATCAGAAGGAGTCTCTGACATCACCTTTTGGCCCTGGCCACTCAGAGCAGTCCAGTGTGCCAGCACACCTCTGAATCCAAGATGGCAGAGGTCTGGGGCACACTGGAGGAGCTCTGGACACCTCCCAGGGGAGGTGCAGGTCAGGGGAGTGGTCAATCCCCTTTCCTTTGTCCAGTTTCGCGCCAGAGCAGGGCTGGGGGATCCGATGAACCGATGTAGACTGGCTTATGCAGAGATGGGCACCATCTGTGCCCATCAAAGCATTTCCAGAATCTGGGGGAGGCTACTCCTTCCCAGCCGTGACACCTTTATCCAAAGGGAGAGGGTGTAACACCCTCTCTCTGAGGAAGTCCTTTGTTCTGCCTTCCTGGGCCAGGCCTGGCTGGACCCCAGGAGGGCAGAAACCTGTCTGAGGGGTCTGCAGCAGCAGCAGCTGCAGTGAAACCCCAGGAAAGGCAGTTTGGCAGTACCCGGTCTGTGCTAGAGACTCGGGGGATCATGGAATTGTCTCCCCAATGCCAGAATGGCATTGGGGTTACAATTCCATGATCTTAGACATTTGGAACCAGAGAGAGCAAAAGCACTGGAGTGTAGCGGGACTCCAGTGACACAGTCAAGCATACTGACAAAAAAAGTGAAACGTACTGATAAGTAGGCCACAAACCAAACCATAAACCAAGGGGTCCTGACTAGCAGGATGCCAGTGACACAGTAAAAACACACTGACACACACTCACAGGCCAAAAATGGGGGTGACCATGCTAGAAAGAGGCTACCTTCTCACACCATGGTACTTACATTGTGGGCTTCCTAGTTCCTCCAGCTTCCCTCCCCCCGATTCCACATCCTTGGGTGGGGCCTGACTTTCACATTCTACTTAGTAAATCGTTTGGTCCCCCCCAGGGCCTTCATTATTATCTATTGCATTTGCCAAAGCCTATTGCTTTCTATGCTAATCACTGACTTCCAGTGTGTATGTAATAGTGTGTTTACTCACCTGCTAGCAGAGCATTGCAAGTACAGTATTTTAGTATTGGTGTTACTCTGATAAAGTACCTTTATTGTTGTAACTCTGAGTGTTTTCTTTCATGTGTGTAAGTGCTGTGTGTAGAAGGCTGGCCTGGCTTGTAGTGGGTACCAGTGGTACTTACACCTTATACCAGGTCCAGTTATCCCTTATTAGTAGAGTATAGTAGTGTTCTAGCAGCTTAGGCTGATAGAGGTAGCTACAGTAGGGCAGCCAAGGCTGAGCTAGGAGACACGCAAATCTCATGCAATACCACTTATATCATATAGGTATTATGTCATAAGAAAGACAATATTCATAGTTACTAAAAATAAAGGTACTTTATTTTAGTGACAATGTGCCATAAATATCTCAGAGGATATACTCCCTTAGGATGTAAGTAACATAAACAAAATATACACAACTAACCAAATCAGGTAAGTAAAACAGTCAGAAAGCAGTGCAAACACAGTAAAACACAATAGGATGCAATAGGCCTACGGGCAACACAAACCATATACTAAGTAAGTGGAATGCGAACCACAAATGCACCCCTAGGCAAGTGTAGTGTGTAGAGGGTCGCTGGAAGTGTGAGAAAACACTAAGGGTGTAAAGGAGACACCACCCCAGGACCCAGGAAATTAGGAGTAAAGTACTACAAATGCCCCCAAAACACACTAAAGTGATAAAGGATTTTGCAAGGACCACAACAGACTGCAAAGCACTGAAGACGGATTCCTGGACCTGAAGACCTGTAAAGGAAGGGGACCAAGTCCAAGAGTCACTAGAGTGTCCAGGGTGGTTAGGAGCTGTAGGAGGCTGGACTGGCTTGTAGTGAGTACCAAGGGGTACTTGCACCTTGCACCAGGCCCAGTTGTCCCTTATTAGTGTATAGGGTGTCTAGCAACATAGGCTGATAGATAATGGTAGCTTAGCAGAGCAGCTTAGGCTGAACTAGGAGACGTGTGAAGCTACTACAGTACCACAAGTGTCACTTGCACAATATCATAAGAAAACACAATACACGGTTATACTAAAAATAAAGGTACTTTATTTTTTATGACAATATGCCAAAGTATCTCAGAGTGTACCCTCAGAGTGAGGATAGCAAATATACACAAGTTATATGTACACAGTACTAAAAATATGCAGTATAGTCTTAGAAAACAGTGCAAACAATGTATAGTTACAATAGGATGCAATGGAGACACATAGGGATAGGGGCAACACAAACCATATACTCCAAAAGTGGAATGCGAACCACGAATGGACCCCAAACCTATGTGACCTTGTAGAGGGTCGCTGGGACTATTAGAAAATAGTGAGGGTTAGAAAAATAGCCCACCCCAAGACCCTGAAAAGTGAGTGCAAAGTGCACTAAAGTTCCCCAGAAGACAAAGAAGTCGTGATAGAGGAATAATGCAGGAAAGACTCAAACCAACAATGCAACAACGATGGATTTCCAATCTAGGGTACCTGTGGAACAAGGGGACCAAGTCCAAAAGTCACAAGCAAGTCGGAGATGGGCAAATGCCCAGGAAATGCCAGCTATGGGTGCAAAGGAGCTTCTACTGGACAGAAGAAGCAGAGGTTTCTGCAGGAACGAAAAGGGCTAGAGACTTCCCCTTTGGTGGACGGATCCCACTCACCGTGGAGAGTCGTGCAAAAGAGTTTTCCCGCCAAAAGAACGCCAAAAAGCCTTACTAGTTGCAAATTGTGCGGTTAGCGTTTTTGGGTGCTGCTATGGCCCAGCAAGGACCAGGATGTCGCAAATTGCGTCAGGAGAGAGAGGGGACATCGAGCAAGAAAAGGAGCCCTCTCAGCAGCAGGTAGCACCCCGAGAAGTGCCAGAAACAGGCACTATAAGGATGCGTGAAACGGTGCTCACCGAAGTTGCACAAAGGAGTCCCACGTCGCCGGAGACCAACGTAGAAAGTTGTGCAATGCAGGTTAGAGTGACGTTGACCCAGGCTTGGCTGGGCACAAAGGATTTCCGCCGGAAGTGCACAGGGGCCGGAGTAGCTGCAAAAGTCAAGGTTCCCAGCAATGCAGTCTAGCGAGGTGAGGCAAGGACTTACCTCCACCAAACTTGGACTGAAGAGTCACTGGACTGTGGGGGTCACTTGGACAGAGTTGCTGGAGTCGAGGGACCTTGCTCGTTGTGCTGAGAGGAGACCCAAGGGACCGGTAATGCAGCTTTTTGGTGCCTGCGGTTGCAGGGGGAAGATTCCGTCGACCCACGGGAGATTTCTTCGGAGCTTCTAGTGCAGAGAGGAGGCAGACTACCCCCACAGCATGCACCACCAGGAAAACAGTCGAGAAGGCGTCAGGATCAGCGTTACAGAGTTGCAGTAGTCGTCTTTGCTACTATGTTGCAGGTTTGCAGGCTTCCAGCGCAGTCAGCAGTCGATTCCTTGGCAGAAGGTGAAGAGAGAGATGCAGAGGAACTCTGATGAGCTCTTGCATTCGTTATCTAAAGTTTCCCCAGAGACAGAGACCCTAAATAGCCAGAAAAGAGGGTTTGGCTAGCTAGGAGAGAGGATAGGCTAGTAACACCTGAAGGAGCCTATCAGAAGGAGTCTCTGACGTCACCTGGTGGCACTGGCCACTCAGAGCAGTCCAGTGTGCCAGCAGCACCTCTGTTTCCAAGATGGCAGAGGTCTGGAGCACACTGGAGGAGCTCTGGACACCTCCCAGGGGAGGTGCAGGTCAGGGGAGTGGTCACTCCCCTTTCCTTTGTCCAGTTTCGCGCCAGAGCACGGCTAAGGGGTCCCTGAACCGGTGTAGACTGGCTTATGCAGAATTGGGCACATCTGTGCCCAAGAATAATTTCCAGAGACTGGGGGAGGCTACTCCTCCCCTGCCTTCACACCATTTTCAAAAGGGAGAGGGTGTAACACCCTCTCTCAGAGGAATTCCTTTGTTCTGCCATCCTGGGACAAGCCTGGCTTGACCCCAGGGGGGCAGAAACCTGTCTGAGGGGTTGGCAGCAGCAGCAGCTGCAGTGAAACCCCAGGAAAGGCAGTTTGGCAGTACCAGGGTCTGTGCTACAGACCACTGGGATCATGGGACTGTACCAACTATGCCAGGATGGCATAGAGGGGGCAATTCCATGATCATAGACATGTTACATGGCCATATTCGGAGTTACCATTGTGAAGCTACATATAGGTAGTGACCTATATGAAGTGCACGTGTGTAATGGTGTCCCCGAACTCACAAAGTCCGGGGAATTGGCCCTGAACAATGTGGGGGCACCTTGGCTAGTGCCAGGGTGCTCTCACACTAAGGCCCTCATTCTGACCTTGGCGGGCGGCGGAGGCCGCCCGCCAAAGTCCCGCCGTCAGGTTACCGTTCCGCGGTCGAAAGACCGCGGCGGTAATTCTGACTTTCCCGCTGGGCTGGCGGGCGGTCGCCTTCAGACCGCCCGCCAGCCCAGCGGGGAAAGAGGCTTCCACGATGAAGCCGGCTCGGAATCGAGCCGGCGGAGTGGAAGCTGTGCGACGGGTGCAGTTGCACCCGTCGCGTATTTCACTGTCTGCGCAGCAGACAGTGAAATACATTTAGGGGCCCTCTTACGGGGGCCCCTGCAATGCCCATGCCAGTGGCATGGGCACTGCAGGGGCCCCCAGGGGCCCCGCGACCCCCCCTACCGCCATCCGGATCCCGGCGGTCGGACCGCCGGGATCTGGATGGCGGTAGGGGGGGTCGGAATCCCCTCGGCGGCGCAGCAAGCTGCGCCGCCTTGGAGGATTCGATGGGGCGGCGGTACACTGGCGGGAGCCCGCCAGTGGTGCCGGTCCGACCGCGGCTTTACCGCCGCGGTCGGAATCCCCATTGGAGCACCGCCGGCCTGTCGGCGGTGCTCCCGCGGTCCTCCGCCCTGGCGGTCAAAGACCACCAGGGTCAGAATGAGGGCCTAAGTAACTTTGCACCTAACCTTTACCAGGTAAAGGTTAGACATATAGGTGACTTATAAGTTACTTAAGTGCAGTGTAAAATGGCTGTGAAATAACGTGGATGTTATTTCACTCAGGCTGCAGTGGCAGGCCTGTGTAAGAATTGTCAGAGCTCCCTATGGGTGGCAAAAGAAATGCTGCAGCCCATAGGGATCTCCTGGAACCCCAATACCCTGGGTACCTCAGTACCATATACTAGGGAATTATAAGGGTGTTCCAGTAAGCCAATGTAAGTTGGTAAAATTGGTCACTAGCCTGTTAGTGACAATTTGGAAAGAAATGAGAGAGCATAACCACTGAGGTTCTGATTAGCAGAGCCTCAGTGAGACAGTTAGTCACTACACAGGTAACACAGTCAGGCACACTTATGAGCACTGGGGCCCTGGATACCAGGGTCCCAGGGACACATACAACTAAAACAACATATATACAGTGAAAAATGGGGGTAACATGCCAGGCAAGATGGTACTTTCCTACACAACCCCCCCAAACGAAGGACAATAAGACTAGCCATTACCTGATGAGTCTTCATTGTCTAAGTGGAAATATCTGGAGAGTCCATCTGCATTGGAGTGGCTACTCCCAGGTCTATGTTCCACTGTATAGTCCATTCCCTGTAGGGATATGGACCACCTCAACAATTTAGGATTTTCACCTTTCATTTGTTTTAGCCAAAGTAGAGGTTTGTGGTCTGTCTGAACAATGAAGTGAGTGCCAAACAGGTATGGCCTCAACTTCTTCAGTGCCCAGACCACAGCAAAGGCCTCCCTCTCTATGGCAGACCAACGCTTTTCTCTAGGGGTCAACCTCCTACTAATAAAAGCAACAGGTTGATTCTGGCCCTCAGAATTAAGTTGTGATAGGACTGCCCCTACTCCTAATTCAGATGCATCCGTTTGGACATAGAATTGTTTAGAGTAACAAGGGCTTTTCAGGACAGGTGCAGAGCACATGGCCTGCTTTAGCTCCTCAAAAGCTTTCTGACAGTTTGCTGTCCATAATACCTTTTTAGGCATCTTCTTGGAAGTGAGGTCATTAAGAGGGGCTGCAATGGAGCCATAGTTCTTAATGAACCTCCTGTAATACCCAGTGAGGCCTAGGAAGGCTCTCACCTGAGTCTGTGTAGTAGGGGGAACCCAATCAATAATTGTTTGGATTTTCCCCTGTAGTGGTGCAATCTGTTCCCCACCAACAAGGTGTCCCAGATAAACCACCTTACTCTGCCCTATCTGGCACTTTGAAGCCTTGATAGTGAGGCCTGCCTTTTGCAGGGCCTCCAAAACTTTCCATAGGTGGACCAGGTGATCATCCCAGCTGGAGCTAAAGACAGCTATATTGTCCAAATATGCTGCACTGAAAGCTTCCAGCCCTTGTAGGACTGTGTTCACCAACCTCTGAAAAGTGGCAGGTGCATTTTTCAAGCCAAAAGGCATTACAGTGAACTGGTAATGTCCTCCATTGGTTGAAAATGCTGTTTTAGGTTTAGCATCTTCTGATAATTTGATCTGCCAATACCCTGCCGTCAAATCAAAAGTGCTTAGATACTTTGCAGATGCCAGTGTATCTATGAGCTCATCTACCCTGGGTATAGGGTGAGCATCAGTTTTGGTTACTAAGTTGAGACCTCTATAGTCTACACAAAACCGCATTTCCTTCTTTCCATCTTTGGAATGGGGTTTTGGTGCAAGTACCAGAGGAGAAGCCCATGGACTTTCAGAGTGCTCAACCACTCCTAGTTCTAACATTTTCTGCATCTCTTGCTTTATGCAGTCCCTGACATGGTCAGGCTGCCTATAGATCATACTTTTGACAGGCAAGCTGTCTCCAGTATCTATAGTGTGCTCACACCAAGAAGTGGTACCTGGCACAGTAGAGAAGAGTTCAGAGAATTGATCTAGGAGATTTATGCAATGGTCTTTCTGCTCAGCAGTAAGACAATCAGCCAAAACTACTCCTTCCACAAGAGCATCTTGTTCGGTGGAAGAGAAGAGATCAGGTAGAGGATCACTGCCTTCTTCCTGTCCCTCATCAGTTGCCATGAGCAGGGTGAGATCAGCCCTGTCATAGTAGGGTTTCAGGCGGTTTACATGGAGTACCCTAAGGGGACTCCTTGCAGTGCCTAAGTCAACTAAATAGGTGACTTCACCCTTTTTCTCAATAATTGTGTGGGGTCCACTTCATTTATCTTGGAGTGCTCTTGGGGCCACAGGCTCCAAGACCCACACTTTCTGCCCTGGTTGGTACTGAACCAAAACAGCCTTCTGATCATGCCATTGCTTCTGGAGCTCTTGGCTGGCCTGAAGGTTTTTACTGGCCTTTTTCATATACTCAGCCATCCTTGATCTGAGGCCAAGTACATAGTCCACAATATCCTGCTTAGGAGCTTTTAAAGGTTGTTCCCAACCCTCCTTAACAAGTGTGAGTGGACCCCTAACAGGGTGTCCAAAAAGAAGTTCAAAGGGGCTAAAGCCCACTCCTTTCTGGGGTACCTCCCTGAAGGCAAAAAGGAGGCATGGTAACTGGATATCCCATCTCCTGCGGAGTTTTTCAGGGAGACCCATAATCATGCCTTTGAGAGTTTTGTTAAATCTCTCCACCAGTCCATTTGTTTGTGGATGATAGGGTGTGGTGAACTTGTAAGTTACCCCACACTCCTTCCACATGGCCTTTAAGTATGCAGACATGAAATTGCTTCCTCTGTCTGATACTACTTCCTTTGGGAAGCCCACCCTGGAAAATATTCCCAGGAGGGCCTTTGCCACTGCAGGAGCTGTAGTGGTCCTTAAAGGAATAGCTTCAGGGTATCTTGTGGCATGGTCCACTACCACCAAGATGAATCTATTGCCTGAAGCAGTAGGAGGGCCAAGGGGGCCAACTATGTCAACCCCTACCCTTTCAAAGGAACCCCAACCCCAGGCAGTGGAATAAGGGGTGCCTTTGGTGTGCCACCTGTCTTGCCACTGGCTTGACAGGATTCACAGGACTTACAAAACTCTTTTGTGTCCTCAGACATCCTAGGCCAATGAAACAAGGGAACAAGCCTGTCCCAAGTTTTCATTTGTCCCAGATGTCCTGCTAGGGGAATGTCGTGAGCAAGAGTTAGGAGGAACTTTCTGTACTCCTGAGGGATCACTAATCTCCTGGCAGCTCCAGGTTTAGGATCCCTTGCCTCAGTATACAAGAGATTGTCCTCCCAGTAAACTCTGTGAGAGTCATTGACATCCCCATTAGCCTGTTTGACAGCTTGCTGTCTGAGTCCCTCTAATGTGGGACAGGTTTGCTGTGCCACACTCAGCTCCTCTCTGGCAGGCCCCCCTTCACCCAAAAGCTCAGCAGTGTCTGCTTCAAGCTCCTCTGGTGTAGGTTCTGCACAGGGAGGGAATTCTTCTTCCTCAGAAGTAGAATCCACTGTAGAGGGAGGGATAGTAGGAAGTGGTTTGCTTCTACTAGCCCTAGCTTTAGGGAGCACTTGGTCCATTGTTCCAGGATCCAAGCTTCCCTGTCCTTTTTGCTTTTTGGCCTGAGCCCTTGTCAAAGCAAAAATATGCCCTGGGATGCCCAGCATTGCTGCATGGGCCTCCAACTCCACATCTGACCAAGCTGATGTCTCCAAATCATTTCCTAGTAGACAGTCTACAGGTAAATCTGTGGCTACCACAACTTTCTTTGGACCAGTAACCCCCCCCCCCCCAGTTGAGATTTACAACAGTCATGGGGTGGCTAAGTGTGTTGTTGTGAGCATCGGTTACTTGGTACTGGTGACCAAGTAGGTGTTGTTCAGGGTGGACCAGTTTCTCTATGACCATAGTCACACTGGCACCAGTGTCTCTGTAGGCCTGAACCTCAACAACATTTATTAGGGGTAGCTGCTTGTACTTATCCATATTAAGGGGACAAGCAACTAAGGTGGCTAAATCAATAGCCCCCTCAGAGACTAACACAGCCTCTGTGGTCTCCCTAACAAGACCAACCCCAACTAAGTTACCAATAGTGAGCCCAGCTACTCCCTTGGATTGGCTATTAGTAGGTTTGCTCCCACCACTATTAGTAGGGACACTAGGTGTAGCAGTAGGGGTTGTAGTGGTAGGAGCCTTGGTGCTTTTCTTTGGACAACTGGGATCTGTTGTCCAATGGCCTTTTATCTTACATAAATAGCACCATGGTTTCTTTTCCTTGTTCTGATTTGAAGAGGATTTGGGCCCACCACCCCCACCAGAGTGTTTTTGTGGACCTGATGAAGACTCATTTTTAGATTTGCCCCCACCCTTGTCAGAAGACTTACCATCCTTCTTCTTGCCATCTTTGTCACCCCCTGTGTGAACTTTTCTGTTCACCCTTGTTCTGACCCATTTGTCTGCCTTCTTTCCCAATTCTTGGGGAGAGGTCAGATCAGAGTCCACCAAGTACTGGTGCAACAAATCAGACACACAATTATTAAGAATATGCTCTCTCAGGATCAAGTTATACAGGCTGTCATAATCAGTAACTTTACTGCCATGTAACCACCCCTCCAAGGCCTTCACTGAATGGTCAATGAAATCAACCCAGTCTTGTGAAGACTCCTTTTTGGTCTCTCTGAACTTTATCCTGTATAGTGGTTAAGCCATAACCATCCAGGAGTGCATTCTTAAGAACATGAAAATTATTGGCATCACTTTCTTTCACAGTAAGGAGCCTATCCCTACCTTTTCCACTAAATGATAGCCATAGGATAGCAGCCCACTGCCTTTGAGGGACATCCTGTACAACACAGGCCCTCTCAAGTACAGCAAACCACTTGTTAATGCCATCCCCCTCCTTATAAGGGGGAACTATCTTGTGCAGATTCCTGGAATCATGCTCTTTTGCAGGATGACTATAGGGAATACTGCTGCTGCCACCATGGGTTTCTAAACCCAATTTCTGTCTTTCCTTCTCTACTTCTAAGGATTGTCTATCTAAATCCAGCTGTTGCTGTTTAAGTTTCAGTCTGGATTGCTCCACTCTCAATCTATTGAGCTCCCTTTCTAACAATCTGTCATCAGGGTGGGTGGGGGGGACATTCCTAGACGCAGAAGTATGGTGAGAATGGACAGAAGGAGACCTGTCCCTTACAGAGGGCACCCTAACAGCTTGGCTAACAGTGTAATGTGAGAGCACACCATCTGTATGGTGTGACTCCACCTCTGTACCAACTATGCTAGACTGTCTAGTAATGGGCAGGCTGAGAAGTTTCTTTCTTGAACCTTTTCCTGGGGGAGTCCCTGGATCAGATTGGGAACCATTAGCTACTTTTTCAACAGATAGGGCACTTTTAGCCTTATCTTGTTCTCTAAGCATGTTAATTAACAATTCCAAGGAAGGATTCTTCCCTACACTCAAACCTCTCTCTATGCAGAGACTCCTTGCTCCTTTCCAGCTAAGGTGATCGTATGCAATCTTAGACAGGTCAACATTTTGGCCTGTGCCAGACATTTTTAGAGAGAGTTAAAGTGATCGAAAAAGAGAAAAATGTTTTCAGAACTTTTTGGAAAGACAGAAAAAAACTTTTGAAACTTTTAAGAACTTTTTGAAAGTTTAGAAGTACTTTTCAGCACTTTGAAAACAGTGAAAAGAGGAAATGCAAAACTTTTTAGCTATGTGTACACACACTGAACTTGTTTTGTATATTTTTCTCTTATGAAAAGTACAAGCTGCTTTGCACCCACAGCTGGCATTTCCTGGGCATCTGCCCATCTCCGACTTGCTTGTGACTTCTGGACTTGGTCCCCTTGTTCCACAGGTACCCTAGATTGGAAATCCACCGTTGTTGCATTGTTGGTTTGTGTCTTTCCTGCATTATTCCTCTATCACGACTTCTTTGTCTTTGGGGGAACTTTAGTGCACTTTGCACTCACTTTTCAGGGTCTTGGGGTGGGCTATTTTTCTAACCCTCACTATTTTCTAATAGTCCCAGCGACCCTCTACAAGGTCACATAGGTTTGGGGTCCATTCGTGGTTCGCATTCCACTTTTGGAGTATATGGCTTGTGTTGCCCCTATCCCTATGTGTTCCCATTGCATCCTATTGTAACTATACATTGTTTGCACTGTTTTCTAAGACTATACTGCATATTTTTGGTATTGTGTACATATAACTTGTGTATATTTGCTATCCTCACTCTGAGGGTACACTCTGAGATACTTTGGCATATTGTCATAAAAATAAAGTGCCTTTATTTTTAGTTTAACTGTGTATTGTGTTTTCTTATGATATTGTGCAAGTGACTCTTGTGGTACTGTAGTAGCTTCACACGTCTCCTACTTCAGCCTAAGCTGCTCTGCTAAGCTACCATTATCTTTCAGCCTAAGCTGCTAGACACCCTATACACTAATAAGGGATACCTGGGCCTGGTGCAAGGTGCAAGTACCCCTTGGTACTCACTACAAGCCAGTCCAGCCTCCTACAACCTCCACCAAACTTGGACTGAAGAGTCACTGGACTGTGGGGGTCACTTGGACAGAGTTGCTGGATTCGAGGGACCTCGCTCGTCGTGCTGAGAGGAGACCCAAGGGACCGGTAATGCAGCTTTTTGGTGCCTGCGGTTGCAGGGGGAAGATTCCGTCGACCCACGGGAGATTTCTTCGGAGCTTCTAGTGCAGAGAGGAGGCAGACTACCCCCACAGCATGCACCACCAGGAAAACAGTCGAGAAGGCGGCAGGATCAGCGTTACAGAGTTGCAGTAGTCGTCTTTGCTACTATGTTGCAGGTTTGTAGGCTTCCAGCGCGGTCAGCAGTCGATTCCTTGGCAGAAGGTGAAGAGAGAGATGCAGAGGAACTCTGATGAGCTCTTGCATTCGTTATCTAAAGTTTCCCCAGAGACAGAGACCCTAAATAGCCAGAAAAGAGGGTTTGGCTACCTAGGAGAGAGGATAGGCTACTAACACCTGAAGGAGCCTATCAGAAGGAGTCTCTGACGTCACCTGGTGGCACTGGCCACTCAGAGCAGTCCAGTGTGCCAGCAGCACCTCTGTTTCCAAGATGGCAGAGGTCTGGAGCACACTGGAGGAGCTCTGGACACCTCCCAGGGGAGGTGCAGGACAGGGGAGTGGTCACTCCCCTTTCCTTTGTCCAGTTTCGCGCCAGAGCACGGCTAAGGGGTCCCTGAACCGGTGTAGACTGGCTTATGCAGAATTGGGCACATCTGTGCCCAAGAATAATTTCCAGACGCTGGGGGAGGCTACTCCTCCCCTGCCTTCACACCATTTTCCAAAGGGAGAGGGTGTAACACCCTCTCTCAGAGGGATTCCTTTGTTCTGCCATCCTGGGACAAGCCTGGCTTGACCCCAAGGGGGCAGAAACCTGTCTGAGGGGTTGGCAGCAGCAGCAGCTGCAGTGAAACCCCAGGAAAGGCAGTTTGGCAGTACCAGGGTCTGCGCTACAGACCACTGGGATCATGGGATTGTGCCAACTATGC
Source organism: Pleurodeles waltl (assembly GCF_031143425.1). Taxonomy (NCBI): domain Eukaryota; kingdom Metazoa; phylum Chordata; class Amphibia; order Caudata; family Salamandridae; genus Pleurodeles; species Pleurodeles waltl. The sequence continues at coordinate 1,720,488,918 of NC_090445.1, read as the reverse complement.
CAGGATGGCATAGAGGGGGCAATTCCATGATCATAGACATGTTACATGGCCATATTCGGAGTTACCATTGTGAAGCTACATATAGGTAGTGACCTATATGTAGTGCACGCGTGTAATGGTGTCCCCGCACTCACAAAGTCCGGGGAATTGGCCCTGAACAATGTGGGGGCACCTTGGCTAGTGCCAGGGTGCCCTCACACTAAGTAACTTTGCACCTAACCTTTACCAGGTAAAGGTTAGACATATAGGTGACTTATAAGTTACTTAAGTGCAGTGTAAAATGGCTGTGAAATAACGTGGACGTTATTTCACTCAGGCTGCAGTGACAGGCCTGTGTAAGAATTGTCAGAGCTCCCTATAGGTGGCAAAAGAAATGCTGCAGCCCATAGGGATCTCCTGGAACCCCAATACCCTGGGTACCTCAGTACCATATACTAGGGAATTATAAGGGTGTTCAAGTAAGCCAATGTAAATTGGTAAAATTGGTCACTAGCCTGTTAGTGACAATTTGGAAAGAAATGAGAGAGCATAACCACTGAGGCTTCTGATTAGCAGAGCCTCAGTGAGACAGTTAGTCACTACACAGGTAACACAGTCAGGCACACTTATGAGCACTGGGGCCCTGGATACCAGGTTCCCAGTGACACATACAACTAAAACAACATATATACAGTGAAAAATGGGGGTAACATGCCAGGCAAGATGGTACTTTCCTACAGGAGCCCACTAAACCCCGGATGAAGGTCCAACGAAAGGAGGTAGGAGGTTCTGCTTCGTGCAGAAGATGTTACACGGCGTGCTGGAGGATGCAGTGTTGTTTCCTTAGCAAAATACCGCAAACAATCCTTGCTACCTGTAAGAGTCGCGGTGGAATAAAAAGGGTGCTCCCCAGGCCCAGGAAGGACCAGGATGTCACCATTCAGGTGAGGAGACAGAGGGGGCCCTCAGCAACATAGAGAGCCCACTGAAAGGAGGGAAGCACCCGCAGAAGTCCTTGAACACGGGTTCAAGAAGACTGAACATGGCGGTCGTCTCATCACTGCAAAGAGAGATCCCACAACACTGGAGGTCAACTCAGGGAGCTGAGCATCACAGGACAAAGTGCTGGGTACCTAGGCTCAGCTGTGCATGCAGGATTTCTTGGAAATGTGCATAGAAGCCCTTGTAGCTGCAGATCACATGGTGCACAGGATTACTATCTGGGGAGGGGAGCCAAGGACTTACCTCCTCCAAACTCAGACATTTGGACCACTGGACAGTCTGGGTCACTTGGGACCACCACCTGTGCTCCAGGGGCCACGCTTATCAGGATGAGAGGGGACCCAGAGTACAGGTGAAGCTGACATTTGGTGCCTGCTGAAGCAGAGGGAAGATTCCGTTGACCCACTGGAGATTTCTTCGGAGCTTCTGGTGCAGGGTGAAGGCAGACAGCCCTCAGAGCATGCACCACCAGGAAACAGTTGAGAAAACCGGCAGGATTAGGCGCTACAATGTCGCTGGTAGTCTTCTGGCTTTTTTTTTGCAGTTTTGCAGGCGTCCTGGAGCAGTCAGCGGTCGATCCTTGGCAGAAGTTGAAGAGAGAAGTGTAGAGGAGCCCTGATGGATTCTTGCAAGTCGTAATCTGAAGAGAAGCCCACAGAAGAGACTCTAAATAGCCCCCAGAGGAGGATTGGCTAACTAGTCAGGTATGCACCTATCAGGAGGGTTCTCTGACGTCAGCTTCTGGCACTGGCAACTCAGAGGCCTCCAGAGTGCTCTCACACCTCTGAAAACAAGATGACTGAAGTCTGGGACACACTGGAGGTGGCTGGGCACCACCCCCGGGGTGGTGATGGACAGGGGAGTGGTCACTCCCCTTTCCTTAGTCCAGTTTCGCACCAGAGCAGGGACTGGGGGCTCCCTGGACCGGTGTAGACTGGCTTATGCAGGGAGGGCACCATCTGTGCCCTTCAATGCATTTCCAGAGGCTGGGGGAGGCTACTCCACCCCAGCCATTAACACCTATTTCCAAAGGGAGAGGGTGCAACACCCTCTCCCAGAGGAAATTCTTTGTTCTGCCTTCCTGGGACTGGGCTGCCCAGACCCCAGGAGGGCATAACCCGGTCTGTGAGGTGGCAGCAGCTGTAGCTGCAGTGCAAGCCTCGGAGAGCTGGTTTGGCAGTACTGGGGGTCCATAGTTGAGCCCCCAGGATGCATGAAATTGGCTCCCCAATACCTGATTTGGAATTGGGGGACAATTCCACGATCTTAGCCTTGTTACATGGCCATATTCAGAGTTACCATTGTGAAGCTACATATAGGTATTGACCTATATGTAGTGCACGTGTGTAATGGTGTCCCCGCACTCACAAAGTCTGGGTTAATGGCCCTGAACTATGTGGGGGCACCTTTGCTAGTGCACGGGTGCCATCACACTTAGTAACTTGGCACCTAACCTTCAGCAAGTGAAGGTTAGACATATAGGTGACTTATAAGTTACTTAAGTGCAGTGGTAAATGGCTGTGAAATAATGTGGGCGTTATTTCACTCAGGCTGCAGTGGCAGGCCTGTGTAAGAATTGTCTAAGCTCCCTATGCGTGGCAAAAGAAATGCTGCAGCCCATATGGATCTCCTGGAACCCCAATACCCTGGGTACCTAGGTACCACATACTAGGGAATTATAAGGGGGGTCCAGTGTGCCAATTGAAATTGATTAATGTAATCACTAGCCTGTAGTGACAAATATAAAGGCAGAGAGAGCATAAGCTCAGAGGTTCTGGTTAGCAGAGCCTCGGTGACACAGTCACTACACAGGGACACACATTCAGGCCACAGACTATGAGCACTGGGGTCCCCGCTAGCAGGATCCCAGTGAGACAGGCAAAAACACACTGACATACATATAAAATTGGGGGTAACATGCCAATAAAGATGGTACCTTCCTTCCCTGTGTGACTACAGTGGTATTGCATGAGCTTTGCATGTCTCTTGGATAAGCTTTGGCTGCTCAGGTACAGCTACCTCCAGAGTGCCTGGCTTCTAGGCATGCCTACACTACAGTAATGAGGGATAACTGGACCTGGTATAAGGTGTAAGTACTTTGGGTACCCACCACACACCACGCCAGCCTCCTACAAACATAACCTAACCTAACATAACTTAACTTAACCTAAGCTAAGATAACATGGTAAAATAGCATAACATGACCTAGTGTAACCGAGCACCACGTGTCACACCGCAAGGTGAGGTGAAGCTGCACCAGGGGCCCTGGCAGGGACCAGGCAGTAACATGTCAAGTTCTCATGTTCCTGGATGTTTCACGCGTGTATCCTTCCTGCCAGGTGAGGTAAGGCTGCACAAGGGCCCTGGCAGGGACCAGGCAGTAACATGTCAAGTTCTCATGTTCCTGGATGTTTCACGCCTGTATCCTTCGTGCCAGGTGAGGCTGCACCAGGGGCCCTGGCAGGGACCAGGCAGTAACATGTCAAGCTCTCATGTACCTGGATGTTTCATGCGTGTATCCTTCGTGCCAGGTGAGGTAAGGCTGCACCAGGGGCCATGGCAGGGACCAGGCGGTAACATGTCAAGCTCTCATGTTCCTGGATGTTTCACGCGTGTATCCTTCGTGCCAGGTGAGGTAAGGCTGCCATGGCAGGGACCAGGCAGTAACATGTCAAGTTCTCATGTTCCTGGATGTTTCACGCGTGTATCCTTCGTGCCAGGTTAGGTAAGGCTGCACCAGGTGCACTGGCAGGGACCAGGCAGTAACATGTCAAGCTCTCATGTTCCTGGATGTTTCACACGTGTATCTTTCCTGCCAGGTGAGGTAAGGCTGCACCAGGGGACCTGGCAGGGACCAGGCAGTAACATGTCAAGTTCTCATGTTCCTGGATGTTTCACGTGTGTGTCCTTCGTGCCAGGTGAGGTAAGGCTGCACCAGGGGCCATGGCAGGGACCAGGCGGTAACATGTCAAGCTCTCATGTCCCTGGATGTTTCACACGTGTATCCTTCGTGCCAGGTAAGGCTGCATCCTTAGTGCCAGGTGAGGTAAGGCTGCACCAGGGGGCCTGGCAGGGACCAGGCAGTAACATGTCAAGCGCTCATGTTCCTGGATGTTTCACATGTGTATCTTTCCTGCCATGTGAGTTAAGGCTGCCATTAGGGGACCTGGCAGGGACCAGGCGGTAACATGTCAAGTTCTCATGTTCCTGGATGTTTCCTACGTGTATCTTTCCTGCCAGGTGAGGTAAAGCTGCACCAGGGGCCATGGCAGGGACCAGGCGGTAACATGTCAAGCTCTCATGTCCCTGGATGTTTCACACGTGTATCCTTCGTGCCAGATAAGGCTGCATCCTTAGTGCCAGGTGCGGTAAGGCTGCACGAGGGGGCCTGGCAGTTACCAGGCAGGAACATTTCAAGCGCTCATGTTCCTGGATGTTTCACGTGTGTATCTTTCCTGCCAGGTGAGGTAAGGCTGCCATTAGGGGACCTGGCAGGGACCAGGCGGTAACATGTCAAGTTCTCATGTTCCTGGATGTTTCATACGTGTATCTTTCCTGCCAGGTGAGGTAAGGCTGCACCAGGGGCCATGGCAGAGACCAGTGTGAGAAGGTAGCCTCTTTCTAGCCTTGTTACCCCCACTTTTGGCCTGTTTGTGAGTGTATGTCAGGGTGTTTGTCACTGTTTTCACTGTCTCACTGGGATCCTGATAGCCAGGCCTCAGTGCTCATAGTGAAAACATCATGTTTTCAGTATGGTTGTTATGTGTCACTGGGATCCTGCTGGTCAGGACCCCAGTGCTCATAGGTTTGTGGCCTATATGTATGTGTCACTGGGACCCTGTCACACAGGACCCCAGTGCTCATAGGTGTGCATGTATGTGTTCCCTGTGTGGTGCCTAACTGTCTCACTGAGGCTCTGCTAACCAGAACCTCAGTGGTTATGCTCTCTCATTACTTTTAAATTGTCACTAACAGGCTAGTGACCAATTTTACCAATTTACATTGGCTTACTGGAACACCCTTATAATTCCCTAGTATATGGTACTGAGGTACCCAGGGTATTGGGGTTCCAGGAGATCCCTATGGGCTGCAGCATTTCTTTTGCCACCCATAGGGAGCTCTGACAATTCTTACACAGGCCTGCCACTGCAGCCTGAGTGAAATAACGTCCACGTTATTTCACAGCCATTTTACACTGCACTTAAGTAACTTATAAGTCACCTATATGTCTAACCTTTACCTGGTAAAGGTTAGGTGCAAAGTTACTTAGTGTGAGGGCACCCTGGCACTAGCCAAGGTGCCCCCACATTGTTCAGAGCCAATTCCCTGAACTTTGTGAGTGCGGGGACACCATTACACGCGTGCACTACATATAGGTCACTACCTATATGTAGCTTCACAATGGTAACTCCGAATATGGCCATGTAACATGTCTATGATCATGGAATTGCCCCCTCTATGCCATCCTGGCATTGTTGGTACAATTCCATGATCCCAGTGGTCTGTAGCACAGACCCTGGTACTGCCAGACTGCCCTTCCTGGGGTTTCTCTGAAGCTGCTGCTGCTGCCAACCCCTCAGACAGGCAGCTGCCCTCCTGGGGTCCAGCCAGGCCTGGCCCAGGATGGCAGAACAAAGAACTTCCTCTGAGAGAGGGTGTGACACCCTCTCCCTTTGGAAAATGGTGTGAAGGCAGGGGAGGAGTAGCCTCCCCCAGCCTCTGGAAATGCTTTGTTGGGCACAGATGTGCCCAATTCTGCATAAGCCAGTCTACACCGGTTCAGGGACCCCTTAGCCCCTGCTCTGGCGCGAAACTGGACAAAGGAAAGGGGAGTGACCACTCCCCTGACCTGCACCTCCCCTGGGAGGTGTCCAGAGCTCCTCCAGTGTGCTCCAGACCTCTGCCATCTTGGAAACAGAGGTGCTGCTGGCACACTGGACTGCTCTGAGTGGCCAGTGCCACCAGGTGATGTCAGAGACTCCTGCTGATAGGCTCCTTCAGGTGTTAGTAGCCTTTCCTCTCTCCTAGGTAGCCAAACCCTCTTTTCTGGCTATTTAGGGTCTCTGTCTCTGGGGAAACTTTAGATAACGAATGCATGAGCTCAGCCGAGTTCCTCTGCATCTCTCTCTTCACCTTCTGATAAGGAATCGACCGCTGACCGCGCTGGAAGCCTGCAAACCTGCAACATAGTAGCAAAGACGACTACTGCAACTCTGTAACGCTGATCCTGCCGCCTTCTCGACTGTTTTCCTGCTTGTGCATGCTGTGGGGGTAGTCTGCCTCCTCTCTGCACCAGAAGCTCCGAAGAAATCTCCCGTGGGTCGACGGAATCTTCCCCCTGCAACCGCAGGCACCAAAAAGCTGCATTACCGGTCCCTTGGGTCTCCTCTCAGCATGACGAGCGAGGTCCCTCGAATCCAGCGACACCGTCCAAGTGACCCCCACAGTCCAGTGACTCTTCAGCCCAAGTTTGGTGGAGGTAAGTCCTTGCCTCACCTCGCTGGGCTGCATTGCTGGGAACAGCGACTTTGCAAGCTACTCCGGCCCCTGTGCACTTCCGGCGGAAATCCTTCGTGCACAGCCAAGCCTGGGTCCACGGCACTCTAACCTGCATTGCACGACTTTCTAAGTTGGTCTCCGGCGACGTGGGACTCCTTTGTGCAACTTCGGCAAGCACCGTTTCACGCATCCTCGTAGTGCCTGTTTCTGGCACTTTTCCGGGTGCTACCTGCTTCAGTGAGGACTCTTTGTCTTGCTCTACGTCCCCTCTCTCTGCAGGTCCAATTTGCGACCTCCTGGTCCCTCCTGGGCCCCAGCAGCGTCCAAAAACGCCAAACGCACGATTTGCGTGTAGCAAGGCTTGTTGGCGTCCATCCGGCGGGAAAACACTTCTGCACGACTCTCCAAGGCGTGGGGGCTCCATCCTCCAAAGAGGAAGTCTCTAGCCCTTGTCGTTCCTGCAGTATTCACAGTTCTTCAGCCTAGTAAGAGCTTCTTTGCACCAACCGCTGGCATTTCTTGGGCATCTGCCCATCTCCGAGTTGCTTGTGACTTTTGGACTTGGTCCCCTTGTTCCACAGGTACCCTCAGTCAGGAACCCATCGTTGTTGCATTGCTGATTTGTGTTTTCCTTGCATTTTCCCTCTAACACGACTATTTTGTCCTTAGGGGAACTTTAGTGCACTTTGCACTCACTTTTCAGGGTCTTGGGGAGGGTTATTTTTCTAACTCTCACTATTTCCTAATAGTCCCAGCGACCCTCTACAAGGTCACATAGGTTTGGGGTCCATTCGTGGTTAGCATTCCACTTCTGGAGTATATGGTTTGTGTTGCCCCTATCCCTATGTTTCCCCATTGCATCCTATTGTAACTATACATTGTTTGCACTGTTTTCTAAGACTATACTGCATATTTTTGCTATTGTGTATATATATCTTGTGTATATTTCCTATCCTCTCACTGAGGGTACACTCTAAGATACTTTGGCATATTGTCATAAAAATAAAGTACCTTTATTTTTAGTATAACTGTGTATTGTGTTTTCTTATGATATTGTGCATATGACACTAAGTGGTACTGTAGTAGCTTCACACGTCTCCTAGTTCAGCCTAAGCTGCTCTGCTAAGCTACCATTATCTATCAGCCTAAGCTGCTAGACACCCTATACACTAATAAGGGATAACTGGGCCTGGTGCAAGGTGCAAGTACCCCTTGGTACTCACTACAAGCCAGTCCAGCCTCCTACATTGGTTGTGCAGTGGTGGGATAAGTGCTTGAGACTACTTACCACTCTTGTCATTGTACTTTTCATAAGAGAAAAATATACAAAACAAGGTCAGTGTATATACACATAGCCAAAAAGTTTTGCATTTCCTCTTTTCACTCTTTTCTAAGTGCTGAAAAGTACTTCTAAAACTTTCAAAAAGTTCTTAAAAGTTTAAAAAGTTTTTTCTGTCTTTCCAAAAAGTTCTGAAAACTTTTTTCTCTTTTTCTATCACTTTAACTCTCTCTAAAAAATGTCTGGCACAGGCCAAAATGTTGAACTGTCCAAACTTGCATATGATCACCTTAGCTGGAAAGGAGCAAGGAGTCTCTGCATAGAGAGAGGTTTGAGTGTAGGGAAGAATCCTTCTTTAGAACTGTTAATTAATATGCTTAGAGTACAGGATAAGGCCATAAGTGCCCAATCTGTAGAAAAAGTAGCTAATGGTTCTCAATCTGATCCAGGGACTCCCCCAGGAAAAGGTTCAGGAAAGAAAATTCTCAGCCTGCCCATTACTAGACAGTCTAGCATAGTTGGTACAGAGGTTGAATCACACCATACTAATGGTGTGCTCTCACATTATACTGGTAGCCAAGCTGTTAGGGTGCCCTCTGTAAGGGACAGGTCTCCTTCTGTTCATTCCCATCATACCTCTGTATCTAGAAATGTCCCTCCCACCCACCCTGATGACAGATTGTTAGAAAGGGAGCTCAATAGATTGAGAGTGGAACAAACCAGACTGAAGCTCAAGAAGCAACAGCTGGATTTGGATAGACAGTCTTTAGAAATAGAGAGGGAAAGACAGAAGTTGGGTTTAGATACCCATGGTGGCAGCAGCAGTATTCCCCATAGTCATCCTGCAAAAGAGCATGATTCCAGGAATCTGCACAAGATAGTTCCCCCTTATAAGGAGGGGGATGACATTAACAAGTGGTTTGCTGCACTTGAGAGGGCCTGTGCTGTACAGGATGTCCCTCAAAAGCAGTGGGCTGCTATCCTATGGCTATCATTTAGTGGAAAAGGTAGGGATAGGCTCCTTACAGTGAAAGAAAATGATGCCAATAATTTTACAGTTCTTAAGAATGCACTCCTGGATGGTTATGGCTTAACCACTGAACAATACAGGATAAAGTTCAGAGAGACCAAAAAGGAGTCTTCACAAGACTGGGTTGATTTCATTGACCATTCAGTGAAGGCCTTGGAGGGGTGGTTACATGGCAATAAAGTTACTGATTATGAAAGCCTGTATAACACAATCCTGAGAGAGCATATACTTAATAATTGTGTGTCTGATTTGTTGCACCAGTACCTGGTAGACTCTAATCTGACCTCTCCCCAAGAATTGGGAAAGAAGGCAGACAAATGGGTCAGAACAAGGGTGAACAGAAAAGTTCATACAGGGGGTGACAAAGATGGCAATAAGAAGAAAGATGGTGAAAAATCTCAAGATAAGCATGGGGATAAGGGTAAAACCAAACATCCCACTTCAAATCTTAAACACTCTTCAGAGGGTGGGGATAAAACAAATTCTTCCTCTTCTTCCCAACCTGCACACATTAAAAAGCCTTGGTGCTTTGTGTGTAAAAATAGAGGCCATAGGCCAGGGGATAAGTCCTGTCCAGGTAAACCCCCTGAGCCTACCACCACTAATACATCAAGCTCTAGTGCCCCTAGCAGTAGTGGTACTAGTGGTGGGACTGCTGGCAACAGTCAAGCAAAGGGTGTAGTTGGGTTCACTTATGGGTCCATAGTGGAAACTAATGTAATCAGTCCCAAGACAGTTTCTGTCACACCTAGTGGCATTGGCCTTGCCACACTGGCTGCTTGTCCCCTTACAATGGATAAGTACAGGCAGACAGTTTCAATAAATGGTGTTGAGGCCTTGGCCTACAGGGACACAGGTGCCAGTTTCACTTTGGTGACTGAAAACCTAGTGCCTCCTGAACAACACATCATTGGACAACAGTATAAGATTATTGATGTCCATAACTCCACTAAGTTTCTTCCCTTAGCTATAATTCAGTTTAGTTGGGGTGGAGTTACTGGCCCTAAGCAGGTGGTGGTATCACCTAGCTTACCTGTAGACTGTCTCTTAGGTAATGACCTAGAGGCCTCAGGTTGGGCTGATGTAGAGTTTTATGCCCATGCAGCCATGCTGGGCATCCCTGAGGAATTGTTCCCTCTCATTTCAAGTGAAATGAAAAAGCAAAGGAGAGAAGGCCTGAAAACTCAGGATCCCTCTCCATCAACAGGTAAAAAGGGTATCACAGTATCCCCTAACCACCCTACCATTCAGGATACTATTCCTGTGGTGGGAGAAACCTCTCCTGGGGTGGCACCTGTTCCAAGGGAATCATCAGCTGGCAAAGCTGGACTCCCTGAGGTGGAAGTACCTCTCTGTGGGATAACTAACATTGGTGAGAAAAACAGCACCATTTTAGTTAACATGGAGCATCCCTCCAACCCTCCCAGAGAAACTTTAGTGCAGAAACCCTGCACTACCTCACAACACTTAGGACAGCATCCCTGCCCTAGTGTGGAGCTCATAGGACAGCATCCCTGCCCTGCTCCAACTCAAGAGAAACAGCATCCCTGTTCTCTCTTCCAGCCAGAAGGACAAAGTTTTTGCCCAGCTATGGCTTTTCTGAGACAGCATCCCTGTCTGGCATTTCCATCACTACAAATAGGTTCAGTGGACAATTCCCACTGCTCTAAACTAAAACTTACTGATAGAAACTCTGAAAATACATCTTCACATTGTTGCTTAGCTAAAAAACTTCAAACAGGGTGGTTTACATCCCCACAGGGAAGTAACCATATAGTGGATGATAAAGGGAGTAACCAGTCTATTGCAGAGCTACTCTCTACTTATCACCACTTAGACAATAAAGTCTCAACTGGCCAAGGTTAGCCTTATTGTCCTTCGTTTGGGGGGGGGGTTGTGTGAGAAGGTAGCCTCTTTCTAGCCTTGTTACCCCCACTTTTGGCCTGTTTGTGAGTGTATGTCAGGGTGTTTGTCACTGTTTTCACTGTCTCACTGGGATCCTGATAGCCAGGCCTCAGTGCTCATAGTGAAAACACCATGTTTTCAGTATGGTTGTTATGTGTCACTGGGATCCTGCTGGTCAGGACCCCAGTGCTCATAGGTTTGTGGCCTATATGTATGTGTCACTGGGACCCTGTCACACAGGACCCCAGTGCTCATAGGTGTGCATGTATGTGTTCCCTGTGTGGTGCCTAACTGTCTCACTGAGGCTCTGCTAACCAGAACCTCAGTGGTTATGCTCTCTCATTACTTTTAAATTGTCACTAACAGGCTAGTGACCAATTTTACCAATTTACATTGGCTTACTGGAACACCCTTATAATTCCCTAGTATATGGTACTGAGGTACCCAGGGTATTGGGGTTCCAGGAGATCCCTATGGGCTGCAGCATTTCTTTTGCCACCCATAGGGAGCTCTGACAATTCTTACACAGGCCTGCCACTGCAGCCTGAGTGAAATAACGTCCACGTTATTTCACAGCCATTTTACACTGCACTTAAGTAACTTATAAGTCACCTATATTTCTAACCTTTACCTGGTAAAGGTTAGGTGCAAAGTTACTTAGTGTGAGGGCACCCTGGCACTAGCCAAGGTGCCCCCACATTGTTCAGAGCCAATTCCCTGAACTTTGTGAGTGCGGGGACACCATTACACGCGTGCACTACATATAGGTCACTACCTATATGTAGCTTCACAATGGTAACTCCGAATATGGCCATGTAACATGTCTATGATCATGGAATTGCCCCCTATATGCCATCCTGGCATTGTTGGTACAATTCCATGATCCCAGTGGTCTGTAGCACAGACCCTGGTACTGCCAGACTGCCCTTCCTGGGGTTTCTCTGCAGCTGCTGCTGCTGCCAACCCCTCAGACAGGCAGCTGCCCTCCTGGGGTCCAGCCAGGCCTGGCCCAGGATGGCAGAACAAAGAACTTCCTCTGAGAGAGGGTGTGACACCCTCTCCCTTTGGAAAATGGTGTGAAGGCAGGGGAGGAGTAGCCTCCCCCAGCCTCTGGAAATGCTTTGTTGGGCACAGATGTGCCCAATTCTGCATAAGCCAGTCTACACCGGTTCAGGGACCCCTTAGCCCCTGCTCTGGCGCGAAACTGGACAAAGGAAAGGGGAGTGACCACTCCCCTGACCTGCACCTCCCCTGGGAGGTGTCCAGAGCTCCTCCAGTGTGCTCCAGACCTCTGCCATCTTGGAAACAGAGGTGCTGCTGGCACACTGTACTGCTCTGAGTGGCCAGTGCCACCAGGTGACGTCAGAGACTCCTGCTGATAGGCTCCTTCAGGTGTTAGTAGCCTTTACTCTCTCCTAGGTAGCCAAACCCTCTTTTCTGGCTATTTAGGGTCTCTGTCTCTGGGGAAACTTTAGATAACGAATGCATGAGCTCAGCCGAGTTCCTCTGCATCTCTCTCTTCACCTTCTGATAAGGAATCGACCGCTGACCGCGCTGGAAGCCTGCAAACCTGCAACATAGTAGCAAAGACGACTACTGCAACTCTGTAACGCTGATCCTGCCGCCTTCTCGACTGTTTTCCTGCTTGTGCATGCTGTGGGGGTAGTCTGCCTCCTCTCTGCACCAGAAGCTCCGAAGAAATCTCCCGTGGGTCGACGGAATCTTCCCCCTGCAACCGCAGGCACCAAAAAGCTGCATTACCGGTCCCTTGGGTCTCCTCTCAGCACGACGAGCGAGGTCCCTCGAATCCAGCGACACCGTCCAAGTGACCCCCACAGTCCAGTGACTCTTCAGCCCAAGTTTGGTGGAGGTAAGTCCTTGCCTCACCTCGCTGGGCTGCATTGCTGGGAACCGCGACTTTGCAAGCTACTCCGGCCCCTGTGCACTTCCGGCGGAAATCCTTCGTGCACAGCCAAGCCTGGGTCCACGGCACTCTAACCTGCATTGCACGACTTTCTAAGTTGGTCTCCGGCGACGTGGGACTCCTTTGTGCAACTTCGGCGAGCACCGTTTCACGCATCCTTGTAGTGCCTGTTTCTGGCACTTCTCCGGGTGCTACCTGCTTCAGTGAGGGCTCTTTGTCTTGCTCGACGTCCCCTCTCTCTGCAGGTCTAATTTGCGACCTCCTGGTCCCTCCTGGGCCCCAGCAGCGTCCAAAAACGCCAAACGCACGATTTGAGTGTAGCAAGGCTTGTTGGTGTCCATCCGGCGGGAAAACACTTCTGCACGACTCTCCAAGGCGTGGGGGCTCCATCCTCCAAAGGGGAAGTCTCTAGCCCTTGTCGTTCCTGCAGTATTCACAGTTCTTCAGCCTAGTAAGAGCTTCTTTGCACCAACCGCTGGCATTTCTTGGGCATCTGCCCATCTCCGAGTTGCTTGTGACTTTTGGACTTGGTCCCCTTGTTCCACAGGTACCCTCAGTCAGGAACCCATCGTTGTTGCATTGCTGATTTGTGTTTTCCTTGCATTTTCCCTCTAACACGACTATTTTGTCCTTAGGGGAACTTTAGTGCACTTTGCACTCACTTTTCAGGGTCTTGGGGAGGGTTATTTTTCTAACTCTCACTATTTTCTAATAGTCCCAGCGACCCTCTACAAGGTCACATAGGTTTGGGGTCCATTCGTGGTTAGCATTCCACTTCTGGAGTATATGGTTTGTGTTGCCCCTATCCCTATGTTTCCCCATTGCATCCTATTGTAACTATACATTGTTTGCACTGTTTTCTAAGACTATACTGCATATTTTTGCTATTGTGTATATATATCTTGTGTATATTTCCTATCCTCTCACTGAGGGTACACTCTAAGATACTTTGGCATATTGTCATAAAAATAAAGTATCTTTATTTTTAGTATAACTGTGTATTGTGTTTTCTTATGATATTGTGCATATGACACTAAGTGGTACTGTAGTAGCTTCGCACGTCTCCTAGTTCAGCCTAAGCTGCTCTGCTAAGCTACCATTATCTATCAGCCTAAGCTGCTAGACACCCTATACACTAATAAGGGATAACTGGGCCTGGTGCAAGGTGCAAGTACCCCTTGGTACTCACTACAAGCCAGTCCAGCCTCCTACAACCAGGCAGTAACATGTCAAGCTCTCATGTTTCTGGATGTTTCACGTGTGTATCCTTCGTGCCAGGTGAGGTAAGGCTGCCATGGCAGGGACCAGGCAGTAACATGTCAAGTTCTCATGTTCCTGGATGTTTCACGTGTGTATCCTTCGTGCCAGGAGAGGTATGGCTGCACCAGGGGCCCTGGCAGGGACCAGGCAGTAACATGTCAAGCTCTCATGTTCCTGGATGTTTCACGCGTGTATCTTTCCTGCCAGGTGAGGTAAGGCTGCCATTAGGGGCCCTGGCAGGGACCAGGCAGTAACATGTCAAGCTCTCGTGTTCCTGGGTGTTTCACGCGTGTATCCTTCGTGCCAGGTGAGGTAAGGCTGCACTAGGGGCCATGGAAGGGACCAGGCGGTAACATGTCAAGCTCTCATGTTCCTGGGTGTTTCACGCGTGTATCCTTCATGCCAGGTGAGGTAAGGCTGCACCAGGGGCCATGGCAGGGACCAGGCGGTAACATGTCAAGCTCTCATGTTCCTGGGTGTTTCACGCGTGTATCCTTCGTGCCAGGTGAGGTAAGGCTGCACCAGGGGCCATGGAAGGGACCAGGCGGTAACATGTCAAGCTCTCATGTTCCTGGGTGTTTCACGCGTGTATCCTTCGTGCCAGGTGAGGTAAGGCTGCACCAGGGGCCATGGCAGGGACCAGGCGGTAACATGTCAAGCTCTCATGATCCTGGGTGTTTCACGCGTGTATCCTTCGTGCCAGGTGGGCTGTGACTCACGCCGCCCTGCCCGGAGAAGGGATGTATATAGGGGACGTCAGACTGTATAGCGCCTTGTGTGGTATCTGCAGGCTTTGGTGACATCACTCCGCCTGTATGTGCTGCTGGGAGTGAAGTACGTCCTCACCCAGCCACAGGTGCCCTGCTGTTCGTGCAAACAGGTTTGGGGTGGGGTCGCTGCCTCTGCAGGAGTGAGTTCTGTAGACATCGTTGGCTGTTTTGGGGGGCTGGTTAGGCGTGGCTGAGGTCATGTGGTCTGGAAGCCGTGGGTAACCAGCCACTCGCCATGTTTCAGTGGCCTTCGCCTGGCTCTCAGGCCCACACCTTCCTGCCGAGTTTCGCCACCTCTTCTCCACCTGCCACATATTGCTAGCGCTTCGAGCGGGCTTCGTGGCGCCTCGCGTGCGTAGAATACCTTTCAAGAGGGTAGGGCAGGTGTGCGGAGGGGTGGGGGCACCTGTCAGGTGGAAGGGACATCTGGAGTATCTCAGGCCTGTGGAAACACTGACAGCCCACACTCCGTGGGAAGGCCGGGGGAGGGGAGCCTCAGTTCTTCTCTACATGCCCCTGAAACCTGACTTTTTTGGGACCCTTTAGGGCTGTTCTCTGCTGATCCCACGATCAAGGTTAGAGAAAGAAACATGTTGTAACTTGGAAGCCTCGGAGTATCGGATCTGCGCCCTGGGGGTGGTGGGTCTGTCACTCAGAATATATGGCTCTTTTCAAAGGCAGCGGGGTGTGCAATTTACAGTAACATTTCTATCCACCTGCAGACCACGGGGTCCCGGCTGCTTTCAGTCTCGGGGCCTCCGAGGTGGGCCCTTGTCTGGAGACATTCACCGTCCGGACCTCTGAGAGGCCCTGGGAGGGACTCCAGTGTCCGCAGACAACAGCAGCGTTCAAGGGGGCCAAGGGAAGGGGACAACAGGCAACAACACACCAGGGATTAACACAACACACAGTCTTCCAACACGCTAGAGACCAACACCCACGACAAACACACTAGAGACCACACAAGCGTCCAACGCACTACAGACCAGCACACACAAGCTTCCAACACGCTAGAGACAAACAGCCACGACAGACAAACACACTAGAGACCACACAAGCGTCCAACGCACTAGAGACCACACAAGCGTCAAATGCACTAGAGAACAACACACTCAAGCTTCCAACACACGAGAGACCAACACACACAAGCTTCCAACACACTAGGGACAATACAGGTGTCAAACACACCAGAGACCAACACACACAAGCTTCCAACACACTAGGGACAATACAGGTGTCAAAAACACTAGAGACCAACACACACAGGTGTCGAAAACATTTGAGAGCAACACAGGCATCAACCACATGAGGAACCAAAACACACCAACTTCCAACACACTAGAGACCACCACACACAGCAGTCAAAGACACTAGGGACCAACACACACAGGCGTCAAACACACTAGAGACCAACACAAACATAAAACACACTAAAGACCAACACACACAGCAATCACAGACACTAGAGACCAAACACACAGGCTTCCAAGACACTAGAGACCAACACAGGTATCTAACACACTAGAGACAATACACACAGGCGTCAAGCGCACTAGAGGCCAACACACACACAGCAGTCAAAGACACTAGAGACCAACACACACAAGCTTCCAACACACTAGAGAACAGCACAGGCGTCCAACACACTAGAGACCAACACACATAGGCGTCAAATGCACTACAGACCAACACACACAGGCGTTAAAATGCATTAGAGACCAACACAGGCATCAACCACACGAGGAACCAAAACACACCAACTTCCAGCACACTAGAGACCAACACTCACAAGCGTCAAATGCACTAGAGTCCAACACACTCAAGCTTCCAACACACTAGAGACCAACACAGGCATTCAACACACTAGGGATTAACATGACACACAGGCTTCAGACACAATAGATACAATCACACATGGCAGGCAAAGACACTAGGGACCAACACACACAGGCATCCAACACACTAGAGACCAACACAGGCATCCAACACACTAGAGACCAACAAACACAAGCGTCAAACGCACTAGGGATTAACACACACAAGCTTCCAACACACTAGAGACCAATACAGGCATCCAACACGCTAGAGACTAATACACACAAGCTTCTAGCACACAGGGGACCATACAGGAGTCAAACACACTAGAGCCCAACACACACAGGCGTCAAGCGGACTAGGAACCAACACACACATGTGCCAAACACTTTAGAGACCAACACAGGCATCCAACACACTAGAGACCAACACACACAAGCTTCTAACACACTAGATAGCAACCAGTGCTTAATTTGTAAATAAAAGCTTGTCAGTGCTCAGAGCCCACCTCTGAAACATGCAGCTGCTGTAATTAAATGTGCGAGCACGGAATACTGAGGCAGCGTAATCCTGAAGCCATCTTGGGCCTCTTCAATCAATTTACAGCCCCTCCCTGTCCCTTCAGCTCACTCTTGCAGCTTTCTGCTTTCTGCCATTGTGACGCGTTTTCGTTTTTCTCTTCCTCCATCTTTCCCAAATGTGTCTTTTTCTCGCAGAAAAAGCTTGAGACAGAAAAATAAGTGCCGGCCCTCAAAAATAAGTGCGGGTGCTCAGCAATGGAAACAACAACCACAAATTAAGCACTGAGACCAACACAGGCATCCAACACACTAGGGCTTAACACGACACACAGGCTTCAGACTCAATAGAGACAATCACACACAGCAGACGAAGACACTAGGGACCAACACACACAGTCATCCAACACACTAGAGACCAACACAGGCATTCAACACACTAGAAACCAACAAATACAAGCGTCAAACACACTAGGGACCAACACACACAAGCTTCCAACACACTAGAGACCAACACAGGTATCCAACACACTAGAGACTAATACACACAAGCTTCTAGCACACAAGGGACCATACAGGAGTCAAACACATTAGAGACCGACATCCACAGGCGTCAAATGGACTAGGGACCAACACACACGTGTCAAACACTTTAGAGACCAACACAGTCATCCAACACACTAGAGACCAACACACACAAGCGTCAAATGCACTAAGGACCAACACACACAAGCTTCCAACACCCTAGAGACCAGCACAGGTGTCAAACACACTAGAGATCAACACACACAGGTGTCAAACAGACTAGAGACGAACACACACAGGCGTCAAATGCATTAGAGACCAACACACACAGGCATCAAATGCACTACAGACAAATACTCACAGCAGTCAAAGACACTAAGGACCAACACATACACGCTTCCAACACACTAGGTCCCATACAGGTGTCAAACACACTAGAGACCAACACAAACAGGTGTCAAACGCACTAGAGACCAACACACACAGGTGTCAAATGCATTTGAGACTAACACACATAGGCATCAAACGCACTAGAGACTAGAGACATTGTCAAACACATTTGAGAGCAACACAGGGATCAAGCACACGAGGAACCAAAACCCACCAACTTCCAACACGCTAGAGATCAACACACACAAGCGTCAAACACACTAGAGACCAACACACAAGGCATCAAACACACTACGGACTAACACACAGCAGTCAAAGACACTAGGGACCAACACACACAGGCATCAAACACACTAGAGACCAACACAAACATAAAACACACTAAAGACCAACACACACAGCAATCAAAGACAATAGAGACCAAACACACAGGCATCCAACACACTAGAGACCAACAAACACAAGCGTCAAACGCACTAGGGACCAACACACACACGCTTCCAACACACTAGAGACCAATACAGGCATCCAACACGCTAGAGACTAATACACACAAGCTTCTAGCACACAAGGGACCATACAGGAGTCAAACACACTAGAGCCCAACACACACAGGCGTCAAACGGACTAGGAACCAACACACACATGTGCCAAACACTTTAGAGACCAACACAGGCATCCAACACACTAGAGACCAACACACACAAGCATCTAACACACTGGAGAGCAACCAGTGCTTAATTTGTAAATAAAAGCGTGTCAGTGCTCAGAGCCCACCTCTGAAACATGCAGCTGCTGTAATTAAATGTGTGAGCACGGAATACTGAGGCAGCGTAATCCTGAAGCCATCTCGGGCCTCTTCAAGCCATTTACAGCCCCTTCCTGTCCCTTCAGCTCACTCTTGCAGCTTCCTGCTTTCTGCCATTTGGACGTGTTTTCGTTTTTTTCTTCCTCCGTCTTTCCCAAATGTGTATTTTTCTCGCAGAAAAAGCTTGAGACAGAAAAATAAGTGCCGGCCCTCAAAAATAAGTGCCAGTGCTCAGCAACGGAAACAATATCCACAAATTAAGCACTGAGACCAACACAGGCATCCAACACACTAGGGATTACCACGACACACAGTCTTCAGACACAATAGAGACAATCACACACAGCAGACAAAGACACTAGGGACCAACACACACAGGCATCCAACACACTAGAGACCAACACAGGCATTCAACACACTAGAGACCAACAAACACAAGCTTCAAACACACTAGGGACCAACACACACAAGCTTCCAACACACTAGAGACCAACACAGGTATCCAACACACTAGAGACTAATACACACAAGCTTCTAGCACACAAGGGACCATACAGGAGTCAAACACATTAGAGACCGACACACACAGGTGTCAAATGGACTAGGGACCAACACACACATGTGTCAAACACTTTAGAGACCAACACAGGCATCCAACACACTAGAGACAACACACACAAGCGTCACACGCACTAGGGACCAACACACACAAGCTTCCAACACCCTAGAGACCAGCACAGGTGTGAAACACACTAGAGATCAACACACACAGGTGTCACACACACTAGAGACAAACACACACAGGCGCCAAATGCATTAGAGACCAACACACACAGGCATCAAATGCACTACAGACAAATACTCACAGCAGTCAAAGACACTAAGGACCAACACATACAGGCTTCCAACACACTAGGTCCCATACAGGTGTCAAACACACTAGAGACCAACACAAACAGGTGTCAAACGCACTGGAGACCAACACACACAGGTGTCAAATGCATTAGAGACTAACACACATAGGCATCAAACGCACTAGAGACCAACACACACAGGTGTCAAACGTACTAGGGACCAACACAGACATCAACCACATGAGGGGCCAAAACACACCGGCTTCCAAAACACTAGGGTCCAACACACACATGCTTCAAACACAAGAGGGAACAACACACACCAACTTCAAACACACTAGGGACCAACACACACCAGCTTTAAACACACTAGGGACCAACACACACAGGCACCAAACACACCAGGGACTACCACAAACAGCACACAGGCTTCACACACACTAGGGACTAACACACACAGGCACCAAACACACAGGGACTAACACAAAGAACACACAGGCTTCAAACACACTAGGGACCGGCACACATAAGCTTCAAACAAAGTAGGAACCAACACACACAGTCTTAAAACACACTAGGAACCAACACACACAGACATAAAACACACTAGAGACCAACATACACACCGCAGTCAGAGACACTAGGGAATAAAACACACACAGGCTAAAACGCACCAGAAACCACAACACACAGGCGTCAAACGCATTAGAGACCAACACACAGGCATCAAATGCACTAGAGACCAACACACACAGACGTCAAATGCACTAGGGACCAACACAGGCATAAACCACACTAGGAACCAAAACACACAAACTTCCAACACACTAGGGACCAACACACAGAGGCATCAAACGCACTAGAAAGCACCACACACAGGCATCAAACGCATTAGAGACCAACGCACACATGCACCAAACGCACTAGAGACCAACACACACAGGCGTCAAATGCACTAGGGACCAACACACACAGGCGTCAAACACAATAGGGAACAACACACACCAACTTCTAACACACTAACGACCAACACACACAGGCACCAAACGCACCACAAACAATCACAAACTACACACAGGCTTCAAATACACTAGGGACTAACACATAGAGGCACCAAACAAACTAGCAACTAACACAAACAAAACACAGGCTTCAAATACACTAGAGACCAACACACACAGGTGTCAAATGCACTAGGGACCAACACACACAGGTGTCAAACACATTTGAGAGCAACACAGGCATCAACCACATGAGGAACCAAAACACACCAACTTCCAACACACTAGAGATCAACACACACAAGTGTCAAACGCACTAGAGACCAACACACAAGGCATCAAACACACCACAGACTAACACACACAGCAGTCAAAGACACTAGGGACCAACACACACAGCCATCAAACACACTAGAGACCAACACAAACATAAAACACACTAAAGACCAACACACACAGCAATCAAAGACACTAGAGACCAAACACACAGGCTTCTAACACACTAGAGACCAACACAGGTATCTAACACGCTAGAGACAACACACACAGGCGTCAAATGCACTAGAGGCCAACACACACACAGCAGTCAAAGACACTAGGGACCAACACACACAAGCTTCCAACACACTAGAGACAAGCACAGGCGTCAAACACACTAGAGACAAACAAACACAGGCGTCAAACGCACTACAGACCAACACACACAGGCGTCAAATGCATCAGAGACCAACACAGGCATCAACCATACGAGGAACCAAAACACACCAACTTCCAACACACTAGACACCAACACTCACAAGCGTCAAATGCACTAGAGACCAACACACTCAAGCTTCCAACACACTAGAGACCAATACAGGCATCCAACACTAGAGACCAACACACACAAGCTTCTAACACACTAGAGACCAACACAGGCATCCAACACACTAGGGATTAACACGACACACAGGCTTCAGACACAATAAAGACAATCACACACGGCAGACAAAGACACTAGGGACCAACACACACAGGCATCCAACACACTAGAGACCAACACAGGCATCTAACACACTAGAGACCAACAAACACAAGCGTCAAATGCACTAGGGATCAACACACACAAGCTTCCAACACACTAGAACCAACACAGGCATCCAACACACTAGAGACTAATACACACAAGCTTCTAACACACAAGGGACCAACACATAGCGGCATCAAATGCACTAGAAAGCACCACACACAGGCATCAAACGCATTAGAGACAAACACACACAGGCATCAAACGCACTAGAGACCAACACACTCAGGTGTCAAACATATTTGAGAGCAACACAGACATCAACCACACGAGGAACCAAAACACACCAACTTCCAACACACTAGAGATCAACACACACAAGCGTCAAATCCACTACAGACTAACACACACAGCAGTCAAAGACACTAGGGACCAACACACACAGGCATCAAACACACTAGAGACCAACACAAACATAAAACACACTAAAGACCAACACACACAGCAATCAAAGAGACTAGAGACCAAACACACAGGCTTCCAACACACTGGAGACCAACTCAGGTATCTAACACGCTAGAGAAAACACACACATGCATCAAATGCACTAGAGGCCAACACACACACAGCAGTCAAAGACACTAGGGACCAACACACACAAGCTTCCAACACACTAGAGACCAGCACAGGCGTCAAACACACTAGAGACAAACACACATAGGCATCAAACGCACTACAGACCAACATACACAGTTGTCAAATGCATCAGAGACCAACACAGGCATCAACCACACGAGGAACCAAAACACACCAACTTCCAGCACACTAGAGACCAACATTCACAAGCGTCAAATGCACTAGAGACCAACACACTCAAGCTTCCAACACACTACAGACCAACACAGGTATCCAAAACTAGAGACCAACACACACAAGCTTCTAACACACTAGAGACCAACACAGGCATCCAACACACTAGGGATTAACACGACACACAGGCTTCAGACACAATAGAGACAATCACACACGGCAGACAAAGACACTAGGGATCAACACACACAGGCATCCAACACACTAGAGACCAACACAGGCATCTAACACACTAGAGACCAACAAACACAAGCGTCAAATGCACCAGGGACCAACACACACAAGCTTCCAACACACTAGAGACCAACACAGGCATCCAACACACTAGAGACTAATACACACAAGGTTCTAGCACACAAGGGACCAACACACAGCGGCATCAAACGCACTAGAAAGCACCACACACAGGCATCAAATGCACTAGTGACCAACACACACAGGTGTCAAACACAATAGGGAACAACACACACCAACTTCAAACACACTAACGACCAACACACACAGGCACCAAACACACCATGGACTATCACAAAATACACACAGGCTTCAAATACACTAGGGACTAACACATATCGGCACCAAACAAACTAGCAACTAACACAAACAACACACAGGTTTCAAATACACTAGGGACCAACACATACAGGCACCAAACAAACTAGTGACTAACACAAAGAACACACAGTCTTCAAATACATTAGGGACCGACACACACACAAGCTTATAATACATGAGGAACCAAACACACAGGCCTCAAACACACTAGAGACTAATGCACACAGGCTCCAAACACACTAGAAACCAATGCACACAGGCTTCAAACACACTAGAGACCAACACACACAGACTTCAAACACACTAGGGACCAACACACACAGGCACCAAACACACATGGACTAACACAAACAACACACAGGCTTCAAACACACTAGGGACTGACACACATAAGCTTCGAACACAGTGGGAACCAACACACACAGTCTTCAAAGACACTAGGGACTAAAAACCACACAGGCTTCAAACGCACCAGAAACCACCACACACAGGCGTCAAACGCATTAGAGACCAACACACAGGCATCAAACGCACTAGAGACCAACACACACAGACGTCAAATGCACTAGGGACCAACACAGGCATCATCCACAAGAGGGACCAAAACACACAAACTTCCAACACACTAGGGACCAACACACAGAGGCATCAAACACACTAGAAAGCACCACACACAGGCATCAAACGCATTAGAGACCAACACACACAGGCATCAAGAACACTAGAGACCAGCATATAGAGACATTAAATGCACTAGGGACCAACACACAGAGGCGTCAAACACAATAGGGAACAACACACACCAACTTCAAACACACTAACGACCAACACACACAGGCACCAAACACACCACGGACTATCACAAACTACACACAGGCTTCAAATACACTAGGGACTAACACATAGAGGCACCAAACAAACTAGCAACTAACACAAACAACACACAGGCTTCAAATACACTAGGGACCAACACATACAAGCACCAAACAAACTAGCGACTAATACAAACAACACACAGGCTTCAAATACATTAGGGACCAACACACACAAGCTTCAAATACATGAGGAACCAACACACACAGGCCTCAAACACACTAGAGACTAATGCGCACAGGCTCCAAACACACTAGAAACCAATGCACACAGGCTTCAAACGCATTAGAGACCAACACACACAGGCATCAAACCCACTAGAGACCAATACTCACAGCAGTCAAAGACACTAGGGACCAACACACACAGGCTTCCAACACACTAGGTCCCATACAGGTGTCAAACACACTAGAGGCCAACACAAACAGGTGTCAAACGCACTAGAGACCAACAAACACAGGCGTCAAATGCATTAGAGACTAACACACATAGCCATCAAATTCACTAGAGACCAACAGACACCAGTGTCAAATGCACTAGGGACCAACACACACCAACTTCAAACACACTAACGACCAACACACACAGGCACCAAACACACCATGGACTATCACAAACTACACACAGGCTTCAAATACACTAGGGACTAACACATAGAGGCACCAAACAAACTAGCAACTAACACAAACAACACACAGGCTTTAAATACATTAGGGACCAACACACACAAGCTTCAAATTCATGAGGAACCAACACACACAGGCTTCAAACACACTAGAGACTAATGCACACAGACTCCAAACACACTAGAAACCAATGCACACAGACTCCAAACACACTAGAAACCAATGCACACAGGCTTCAAATACACTAGAGACCAACACACACAGACTTCAAACACACTAGGGACCAACACAAGTTAAATACACTAGGAACCAACACAAGCTTATAACACATCGTGCACTAACACAGGTGTCTAACTGGCCTGCACTAACAGGCATCAAATGCACTATGAACTAACATACAAAGGCTTCAAACAGACAAAAACACACAGGTATCACACACACTGTGGACCAACACACAGGCATCAAACGCATTAGAGACCAACACACACAGGCATCAAGAACACTAGAGACCAACATATAGAGACATTAAATGCACTAGGGACCAACACACAGAGGCGTCAAACACAATAGGGAACAACACAAACCAACTTCAAACACACTAACGACCAACACACATAGACTTCAAACACACCAGGGATGAACTGGAGTCAAATACACTAGAGATTCACACATGTGTCAAACCCACCAGAGACCAACACATACAGGTGTCAAAAACACCAGAGACTAACACACACACACACACACACATCAAACACAATAGTGGTTTACAAGCATCAAATACACTACGGACCGACTCAGGCTTCAAACACATCAGAGACTAACATACACAGGAGTCAAACACACTAGGGGACAAAATACACATGCCAAACACACTAGAGGCCAACATACACAGGGATTAAAGCACTGGGGGCAAAATACACAAGCAGCAAATTCACTAGGGGGCAACATATCCAGGAGTCAAACACACTTGGAGACAAAATACACATGTGCCAAACACACTAGGGGCCAACATACACAGGCATCCAATACACTAGGGGCCAACATACACAGGAGTCAAACACACTAGGGGACAAAATACACATGTGTCAAACACACTAGAGGCCAACATACACAGGCATTAAAGCACTCAGGGCCAACATACACAGACATCAAACACATTAGGGGCCAACATACACAGGCGTCAACTGTAGGGGGTCATGGGGAGTGAAGCTCAATGAATAAGTACAATTTGTAGAACAAAGTCAACCACAAAGATGAATTACTGGTTAAATGTTCCTGTATTATGTGTTGATAACAAAGGTACACATTCATGACAGTTCATAATACATGAAATCATAAGTATTGTTTCATAATCATAACAGTATTCATATTATTTCATAAATTACACAGTGGTCACATTTGTCTATAATTTTCATTCATTTGAAAAAGTATTTGAAGGATAAAATATCTGCATCAAACACACTATGGACTAACACACACAAGCATCAACCACACTACAAACTAACAAGCATCAAACACAATAGGGACCAACGCAGGTGTCAAACACACTAGAGACTAACACACACAAGCATCTAATACACTAGGATCTTACACACACACACAGGCTTCAAACAGACTTAGCACTAAAACTTCAAACACATTAGAGACTGACACACATAGGCATCAAACACTCTAGATACTAACACACAGGTTTCCAAAACATTAGGAACTAAAATACACAGGCTCCAAACACATTATAGACTAACACACTCAGGGATCAAACACACCAAGGACTAACACACACAGGCATCAAACATTCTACAAACTAACAAGTGTCAAACACAGTAGGGACCAACACAGGTGCCAAACACACTAGAGACTAACACACAAGCATCTAATACACTAGGAACTGACACACACAGACTTAAAAAAACTAAGGACTAACACACACAGGCATCAACCACACCAGTGACTACCACTCACAGGCTTTAGACACACTGCAAACCAATAAGCATAAAAAACAATAGGGACCAACATAGGCCTCAAACACACCAGAATCTAACACACAAGCGTCTAATATGCTAGGAACTAGCACACACAGGCTCCAAATACAATATGGATTAACGCACACAGGCATCAAATACACTAGGGACAAGCACACACACAGTCTTCAAACACATGGCAACAACTACACAAGAGTCAAATACAAAGGGAAGCGCTTTACAGCCAGTGACCGGGGGAAACTCTTGCAGCTGTGTGAAAGGGCAGGAGCCCTTTAAATTCAACTCGCGCTCCCGCCGTCGCGGGAAGCGCTTTACAGCCAGTGACCGGGGGAAACTCTTGCAGCTGTGTGAAAGCGCTTTACAGCCAGTGACCGGGGAAACTCTTGCAGCTGTGTGAAAGGGCAGGAGCCCTTTAAATTCAACTCGCGCTCCCGCCGTTGCGGGAAGCGCTTTACAGCTAGTGACCGGGGAAACTCTTGCAGCTGTGTGAAAGGGCAGGAGCCCTTTAAATTCAACTCGCGCTCCCGCCGTCGCGGGAAGCGCTTTACAGCTAGTGACCGGGGGAAACTCTTGCAGCTGTGTGAAAGCGCTTTACAGCCAGTGACCGGGGAAACTCTTGCAGCTGTGTGAAAGGGCAGGAGCCCTTTAAATTCAACTCGCGCTCCCGCCGTCGCGGGAAGCGCTTTACAGCTAGTGACCGGGGAAACTCTTGCAGCTGTGTGAAAGGGCTTTACAGCCAGTGACCGGGGAAACTCTTGCAGCTGTGTGAAAGGGCAGGAGCCCTTTAAATTCAACTCGCGCTCCCGCCGTTGCGGGAAGCGCTTTACAGCCAGTGACCGGGGAAACTCTTGCAGCTGTGTGAAAGGGCAGGAGCCCTTTAAATTCAACTCGCGCTCCCGCCGTCGCGGGAAGCGCTTTACAGCCAGTGACCGGGGGAAACTCTTGCAGCTGTGTGAAAGCGCTTTACAGCCAGTGACCGGGGAAACTCTTGCAGCTGTGTGAAAGGGCAGGAGCCCTTTAAATTGAACTCGCGCTCCCGCCGTCGCGGGAAGCGCTTTACAGCCAGTGACCGGGGAAACTCTTGCAGCTGTGTGAAAGGGCAGGAGCCCTTTAAATTCAATTCGCGCTCCCGCTGCGCGGGAAGCGCTTTACAGCCAGTGACCGGGGGAAACTCTTGCAGCTGTGTGAAACTCTTGCAGCTGTGTGAAAGGGCAGGAGCCCTTTAAATTCAACTCTTGCTCCCGCTGCGCGGGACGCGCGCGGGCGGCGCCCGGGCCAAGCCCGGGCCAAGGGCGGGCCCGTCCTTGCCCGTCCTTGCCCGGAAGAGGCTGGGCTGGGCCCCCCCCCTTTCACTTGCCCTCTGAGGGCCCCAGCTCATAAAGGAAAGTGAAATACTAACTGGAACGGAGAACTATCGTCCTTCCTGACCCGGCCAACAGCGTCTTTTTGGGAACTTCGGAACTCGCCTTCAGCCTTTGTTGGGATATCAAGAGCAGGAACATCTCAGGAGCGACCACACGCGGGACAAATAAGTGACAATCATTTCTTTATTCATTTTTTTTCTCATCTTCCTCCTTTTTTAATCCTAACTTATACTCTAACAGATTGGTACCCCTCGGCAAAGTGTTCTCTATACACATCACTTTCTGCTAGATTGTTTAACTACTTTAGCTGGGTTGGTGTTAACCTGGCTTACACAATTAATAAATACCCCATTTAAAAGGCGCAGTCTGGTTGAAACCATAGCTTATTAGCTTGTCGCTCTTACTCATTTGGAACTGTTTCCACTTTCACTTTTGGTTATCTAAAACCTGAAAGTCTCCTTTCACACCTCTCTTGTCTGTAAGCAACGGAACTGGAAACGTCCTGGTTGGTCACTTAGGTCACGAGGCCAAGTCAGAGATTACAGTAAATTTACCTACGCCCGCATCGTGCTGCATACCTGCGTGCCCCTGTGGTCCTCGGGACTGCTTTTCCTTCTGCTGGCCTCCACGTCTCCCCTCCGCCGTCGCCTGACATCGCGACCGCTGTGTGGGGGGAGCGTTTGACGGGACAGGACAGGACTACATTACCTAGGTCCCCTTGCACCCCGGAAGCGGAACCAACACATTTTGCTTGCCCGAAGGCGCAATTAAACTGGTCCTGCCCTTGGCTGAGCGGGACCGCGTGCGGGCCGCACCGGGCTAAGCGCGGGTAAAGGGCGGGCCGTTGTATAGCCGTTAGGGGGCCGGAAGGGGTCGGGTTGGGCCAATTCGCTAAGCTGTTAATTGCTTCTATTTTTACGCTTTAGTAAGCTGTATACTTGGGCTCCATTTAATTGAGTTATTGTGCCTTTTGGGTCATATACACCTGCTGTTCTGTGTTATTGTTGATATATGTAGGTGCCCTATACTTTGTTACGATATAAAAGCTCTGTGTAGGGCAGGGTTATAAAATACTAGACAGTCCATCGAGTATTATATCAATACTAGTAGTGGTTGTTAAATACGTGAGGGTGGTGTAGAATGGCTAAAAATATTTCAACCCTGGATAATTACTTAGTTAAAATGGTGAGCAAGATAAACATTGATAGAAGGAAATCCTTAGGGAAGGAGTCCACCTCAGAAATTTTTCCTTCTGTAGACGATGGTAGCGGTTCTATTATGGCGGATCCCCCTAATATTGAAGCTTTCCCTTTGGAAAACTCAGCCATTTTGCCCTTAGTTTTAGAACCACCAATTCAAGACCCATTGGAGCTCCCGAGTGAGTCTGTATTGTCTCACTCTCCTCCTAAGAGAGCTGTCAGAAAATGCAGAAAAACGCAAAAAAAGCAGGGGAACATACATCTTAAACCAACGATAGAATGTGGCCATAGAAGTAATGTAGCCAATAACGAGATTATAATTAGTAAGGACGATGTGAATTGTGATCTCTTGGGTCACATCACTAAGCTTTTTGAGGAAAAACTAGACCATATGACTAAACCTCTTATGGAAAAAATTGAATTGTTATCTACGGAGGTATCTAGGTTGGGTGGTCTTTTAGATAAGATGTGTAAGGAACAGACTATGAAACAGTCTGAGCTACCCGTCCAATCTGGTAACTCTGCACAATTGGTTGTAGCACAGAGGCCATGTTTACCAGAATCTAGGGAGCAACCATGTATGGTGGATAGTACCTCTCATATGAAAGCAGCTGCATCCAATACCGTGAGGTACGCTACTCCCGAGAACAGACCAAATCATATTAATCTCCCACCTGATTGTGAACCATATGTCATAGTCCTTTCGAATGTTCCTCCCTTAGACCCAACAGCAATGAATCTCCGTGAGGAATCACATGATTCTCTCAAACGGAAATCAGTTGCTTGGCTAAACAAAAATTGTGGTTTCCCCCCACATCTATCCGATCATATACTGTCTACTAGACGGGTATCATGGATCGGAAACGCGAGGAAAAAATGTAAGGGGGATTGTGTAATTGTTAATTTTAGGCACCCTCAACATGTTGCGACCGTTCTTCTTAGAGCAGCTTCTCTGGATATAGGGGAGTCTGACGTGGGTGTGCACCCTCTGGGTTATTTTTATAGACACCTAGCCAGTACATCAGAATTTTCTAAAAAACACAGACCCTTGACTAATAGAAGAAACGCAAATTTTTATGTTCCAATTGAAAATAGATTTTCGGTACTGAGTACTTTGGATGAAAACGATTGACTCCCACGAGCAGGGGAATCTATCACAGAAACGTTAGTATATACCCAGACGTGGGAACAAAAACAGAGTATAGAATATTTAGAACCGAAACTTTTAGTACCTTCGAGCCCCAGAAGCTCATGGACAGTTAAATTGGTAAATAGCGTTAAATCCCCTTATTCTATTTTGAGTGAGGTAATCAGTTTGGGCATACCTGATAAGTGCCTCACAGTGTCAATGGAGGTTAATGATGTTAGTAAAGACTATAACCAAGACAAAGAGTTAAATCCTTTAGTCGAACTACAGGATGTTACAGAAAAAGATAACTTACCTGTAGTATTAGATTCACCCTGTGTAAAAGGGAAAACAAATATTAGACTGATATCTTGGAATATAGCTGGCTTAGCCAGGAACCTTGAGGACGTGGTATGGTGTTCCTATATTGAAAATTACGATATCATATTCCTACAGGAAACTTGGATGGTAGAAACCCCCCATAGGTTGGGGTATAAAACATACTGTTCTTATGCTATTCCATCAACTAGAGGTAGAGCCTCAGGGGGGCTGGTTATCTGGGTTAAAGTGACTCTAGAAATAGTTGTCACCCAATTATCCATCCCCTCTCTGGACCTACTAGGCCTTAAAATTGATACAAGAGGGAAAGAAACTTTATATTTAATAAATATATATAATAGACCGTCCTCATCTAACAAGGAATCAGAGGTGGTAGAACTCTTGGACTCCTTTTTAGACTCATTAGGAGATAATGTAAAGGTGTTAGTTGGTGGGGATTTTAACTGTAAATATGAGCCTGTCTTGGGGTTGGAAAAATTGCTTGATGAACAAGATGCTGCTAATGATATCTTGCCCTTAGAATCTGCAAGTTCAGCTAAAAGCACAAAAGCCGCCCTACAGAATTTACAGTTGACTGTGGTACATGATCTAAGGGCTTGTAATGGTCGATTTCGATCAGACAGACCAGCAGCTCCAACCTATTTTAAGGGAAATTCCAGGTCACATATAGATTTTGTAATGGCTACCCGGAATATATGGGACCAAATAATTGATTTCAAGGTAGACCATAGGACGGAGAGTGATCATTTCCCCCTCCAACTATGGCTAGACTCTCAGCCATTTATTATTATTAGATCCGAAGAAGAGACCCTATTAAATACCACGGTCGCGGAACTAGAGGTAACCAATAACAGGCGTGCTCTAAGATGGCCATATATCTTGGGAACAGAAAAAACGCTGATAAATATTTACAATGTATTTACTGAAACGGTAGGAGACTTACAGTCAGCATTAGTGGGAACACAAGGTGTTCTTGATTTACATCTTAAGCTGGTAGATGCACTAACTCCACTAGTGAGTAAAATCTATAAAAAAGATGGTAATAGGATAAGGAACCATCTTGAGAAAGCGAACCCATGGTATAATAAAGATTGTCAAATAGCAAAATCAAGACTGATCCAGGCAGTAAAATCCGGGAACTGTTTGGATACAAAAAGCTGTAGACTAACCTACAAAAACGCTATGGCCCAAGCTAAAAAAGTATGGGATGAAAGTCTTTGGGAGGATCTCTTGAGTGCAGCTAAGTTACGGGATCAGAGCGTGTTCTGGAATTTAATCGCTAAGGGAAATAAGCAGGGTAGATCAACAAAGGATATTTTTTTAGATGAAAATACTTGGTGTGATAACTTCACTCAGCTATATGCTAACAAAAAGGAGAGTTTGCCCTTCGGGGACTATGAGACAAACTTAGAAATGAGTATCGCTCCATTATCTTTTAGTTTAGAAGAAACTAATAAGGCTTTATTAGCTGTGAAAATGGGCAAAGCCCCAGGCCCTGATAAAATTCCCGGCGATCTACTAAAATATGATGTGGATGTGTGGGGGCCTTATATAAACTACCTGAGTAATTCCATTGTGGCAGGCACACCGATCCCCGATTCATGGACAGGGGCAGAAATTACAACAATTTTTAAAAAAGGTGATCGCTATGATCCAAGCAATTATCGCCCAATAAGTTTAATAGACACTTTTCAAAAGATATATGCCAGACACATTTTAAATAGGCTTTTAGACTGGATTGAAGAGACTAAAATAATAACCAAATATCAGGCTGGTTTTAGAACAAAAATCAGTACGGTTGACCAGGTGTTTAGGTTTATGTGCATCTGTTGGAAGTACATAAACATAAGGAAGGGTAGTCTCTATGTGGCATTTGTGGATCTAAGGGCCGCCTTTGATCTTGTTCCTCGCAATTTGTTGTGGATTACACTAAGGGACATGGCGGTCCCTGGGGAACTACTTAAAGAACTTATCAAGCTACACACAGGGAACTATGCAAAAATTAGATGGGGAAAAGAAGGTGAAACCTCAAGGGCCATACCTGTAGACCGTGGTGTGCGCCAAGGTTGCGTGTTAGCACCTACACTCTTCTCATTATATGTTAATGATATTCCGAGCTACTTAAGGAATTGTGTACATGACTCCCCGAAGCTAGGTGGTGAGCCGGTTACGGCATTATTATTTGCCGATGATACCATCCTTATTTCTCAAACTCCGAGGGGTTTGCAAAACTTGGTGGATTCTTTCCAGAAGTATTGTGTGGGGAAGGGGTTAGAAATAAATCCTACCAAAACTAAGTATATGTGCATAAACCCCAAGAAATCCCTCAGGAATAATCTGTCCTTGGAGAATCAAAAACTGGAACAGGTAGGGAGTTTTAATTATTTGGGGTTAATGCTGGATAGTAACCTGTCCTGGAAAGGACAGATGGATAAAAGCATCTTATCCCTTAAACAAAACTCAATGCCTATTTTAAAAGTACACAGAGCTAGTTATTCTAAAGCAATTTCACCGGCACTTGAAGTATATAAAGCAAAGGCCCAATCGGCCGCCCTTTATGGTGCTGAACTCTGGGGCTACTATTGTAATAATAACTTTGGAAAAACGGAAAACCACTTTGTACGAAGGCTACTCAAAATACCGACAAGAACTCCTCTAGTCCCTGTTTTCCTTGATATCAACCTTAAAAGATCAGACTATCAAGCATTATTAAGACCACTGCTGTATTGGGTTAGGCTATGGGTAACCCCAGAGTTGAGTGATTACAAGAGTGGATTGACTGAATTAACTCAGATAGATGGTCATATGAATACCCCTTGGTTAAAATATGTATCTAAGTGGTATGAGAGATTGGGTTTATCACACCTATGGGAAGTTCCTCAGAATATGACAACATGTACTAGGAAATATGTAAAGGACACCTTTTGGTCTTATGTCAACGGAGAGCTATTGCATAGTTCATCGATTGGTGTTTTGACTTTGAACTTTTTGAACATAAATGATACACCTTATTTCGAACAATTTTTGGATGAGATCCGTCCTCCACTGGCAAAAACACTATACTCACAGTTTAGGTATGGGGTCTTACAGACTAATGTACACATGCAATTGGGGAGGGGCAAAAGGTTGTGAATTATGCACTCTCTGTACTTTAGGGGCTAAAGAAGATGTTGTTCATCTACTCTTCTTTTGCCCAGTATACAAGAAACCAAGGGATTGTTGGATCAAACCCGTCTGTAAATATGTGGGGGTTAGATCCTACAAAGAAGCAGAGCGCATATTCCAGTCTAATACTTCACAATTAGTGGTGTTTGGCACGAGTAGATTTTTATTCAATGTGTACCTTATTAGAAAACGACTTGGTCACAAACTGTAATATTTTGTTAGGTGGCCCGCTCTTTCCCTTCCTTGTTTAGGTATATGATGCACTGTTTCTTCGAGCCAAGTTAATTATTTTTTAGTTCTGGCTTTTAATTTATTTATAAATTGTTACCTATATTTTATATGCGGCACTGCTTAATCATGGAGACATCCATATATTCCTTGCCAATTGTATGTATTGTATCTTATATTTTAATTGTGAAATGTATATATGTATGTTGTATTTATCTCTTGTCTTGACTTTTATGGCAATATCTGCCAAAATAAAGTTTAACGGAATAAATACAAAGGCTTCACACATACAAGGGTCTAACGGGCATAGGCCTCAAACACACAGGTTTCAAACAAGGGGCTAACAACGTAGGCTTCAAAGACACAGACATCAAACACACAGGCCTCAAGCATACACAAAGGACAAGCACGCACAGGGTTCAAACACTTAGCATCAACTACACAAGAGCAAAGCACAAAGGCTGCACACACTCATAGGTCAAAAACATGAAGGACTCACACGCACAGGCATCAACTACACAGACTTCAAACACACATGCCTCAAACAAAGAGGTTGGCACAGACAAAGGAGTAACATATACAGGCTTCAAGCTCATGGTAACAATTACTCAAGAGTCAAGCACAAAGGCTTCACACATACAAGAGTCTAACAGACAAGGAAGCTGCAGAATGAGCTTAGAAAGATCAAAAAAATCAAATGTTACAATAACCATGTGCGAAAGAATAAAGCGCTTAATGAAAAACTACAAATCCCAGATATGACTCGAACGTAAAAAGGAGGAGTATTATTTCTGCTCAAAATTTCTTTTTAATTCAAAACCTGCTAATTCTAGGGCCTTCTGGGCAACAGTTAATGGTATTGATCGGATGTCAAGAGATATTAACTATTTGTCTATTCTTGAGGAAAAATAGTTATTTATTTGACCAACATATTTACTAATCAAGAATCTTCACCCGATGTAAACTCACCCCTAAAAGGTGCAAACAAGTTGTCACTATGTCTGCCAGAGCTATACAGTTATGATGCTGAAGCAGTAACTTTAGTGATCAAGAAGGGGTGCAGTAATGGTGTGCCCGGCCCCAGTGGCTTTCCTCAGGCGGTATTCAAGGCAGATCTGGAATATTGGTCCACACCACTTACAGTCCTCTTCACTGAAGTAGAACTGAGTAGAACTATACCAGACAGCTGGAGAGAATATATTATCAATCCAATATTTAAGGAGGGGGATCAATCAAATCTGGCTAATTACAGATTGATCGCGCTAAATGACTCAGAGGCAAGGTACTTTGACTCTTTGATTTTAGATGACTTGCTTGACTGGTCTAATTCTAACAACTTAGTTCCTCTGAGCTTCAGGTAGGAATATGGCATCATGATAAATATATTAGCATTAGGCAACATTGCTAATAAATCAAAAAGCCTAAAGAAAAAACTACATTTATGTTTTATAGTTTTCAAAAGTGCTTTCGATCATGTGGACAAAGCCATCCTTTGGGGAAAGTGCGAAGCTGAGGCCTGCATGAAAGAATTCTTTGAAGCATAGAAATGCTATATGACAAAGGTTCGGTGCAGATTAAGTTAGCCAATGGTACAACACGTTCGAGGATGATCCCAACAAATATTGGTCTCAAACAAGGGTGCATTCTTGCCCACATTTGTTTATTCTTTTCATGGCTCACCTTTCCCCTAAGTTGGATGCAACAAATTCACACTTCACGAAGTTGGGAACTCTGCCTATATCACATCTCTCACATGCAGACAATATAGTTTTACTGAGTCACACGAGTGGTCTACAATGGTTATTCAACAATTTGGCCAACTTTGCAGCAACAAATTAGAAATTAATATCAGCAAGTCATAAACTATGTCTATTTGGTGCACCTTTAGTCCTGCACTCAACGTCAAATTAGGTAACATAGTGTTAGAAGAGGTCAGTCAATATAAATATCTGGGCCTCAATATAAATAATCACCTGAACTTTGTAGTGCAAAAACAGCATATTATACAGAAATGCAAACCCTTGACATCTGCCTTTTGTACCCTGGCCATGAAGTTGAATGGGCCTTCATATGAACCCCTACTGACTGTCATGTCTGCAAAACTCTCACCAGCTAAAACGCATGGAAGTGCGGTACTATATGGGAAAAATTTGTTAACTTTGGACCACCAACAAATTAAAATATATAAACAAGTCTTTTTTCTGCCTCGCACCGCCTCTCCCTCACAAGTTAGACTATAATTCGGTCTTAAACAGCAGCAGTTAGCCAGAAAATCTCACACGATTAAGACCTGGTATAAAATTAAGGGAAATAAAACAAGCCTGTTAGTTGCTGCATAATGAAATTCTGTGGCCAGCAGTCCCTGCAAGAGACACAAACGACACACCTGTGGGACTCCAATATGTAATATCCCCTTCTCCGCTGTGCATTAATAAGAGAAGTTGGGCTGCAGTCCTTGCTGGATGACAATTGTAAATTTGTGGGCTGGTCACATGCCTGGATTGTTATGCACAATTATAGCAGACTAGTGCCGGTACAGTATTTGATCTCAACATACCCGGTGCATGTGAAATGCTGGCTGCTTGCTTGCTATACGATTAGAGTCCTTGCTGTCTCTAGCGGACCAACCAGCATAGATGAATGGAGGCTATGCAGTGCTGGAACGGAGGGTATGGCTGTTTGATTTGTATCTGTTCGGCCCTAAGAGAAGCTCGTCGTCTACTGTTGAAACCTGTTTTTGTTATTAGTGGTGCCCGCTCTTGTCAGCCAGCAGTAATGAAAGTGTTTGATCCATCCGAACTGCAGATAAATTGTAGACTGGCGACATTTTTAACCCTGCATGCTAAATATCTAACAGGCTGCTTATGATTTTCCTATAACTGCTTTTTTGGATACACTAAGGTTTGATGGTGAAGGTAAGGTGTGTCATAGACCTCCTGTCTGACCGTGCAGGCACGATCTAACAAATAAGGTGCAGCAAACTTCTCTTAAACCATAACTTCGGTGTCAATCAAGTTTTATAGTTTGTAACAAATTGACACTTCAGGATGACCCCATTTATTCACTTATAGAAAATTGTCCGTAACAAATTGTGTTCGACCCTTCTAACAAGTTCTCTCTGTCTTATCCGAGGCTAGATGTTGGAGGTACAGTGTGTTGAAAATGATCAGTAAGGGTTGTGCGTCCAACAATTTTAATAGCATTTAATTTTAAAGCATTTTAGTATATTATGAGGATTTAACTACTTGTTATATGCAAACTGTACTATTTTAGTAAAGTCACCTGCAATTTACATCTTAATAGATTTAAATCTTATAGCATTTTATAGTGATTTTATAGGTACAACAGCTTTAATGGATTTGTGTAAAGCGTCAAGTATGTGTGCTGAAATACAGCAGGCTTGACTTTAATGATGCATTCTGATGAGTTTATGCATTCCTGCCTGCTTTGCCTTCACTTGCACTTTATATTTTAATGGATTTAAATCTTTTAGCACTTTACAGGGACTTTATACTCACCATAGTTTTAACAGATTTGTGCAAAGTGCAAAGTATATATGCTGAAATTCAAGGGTTGATCTTAATCATGTATTTTGAAGAGATTATGGCCCTCATTACAACCCTGGCGGTAAATCCCGCTGACCCCTGTGCCAACGGCTGCCAATATACTGTGTCCGCAGTGGAAATACGCAACAGGTATTCTGACTCACACTGAGAATTCCGCCACTATACAGACACCCACTCAAGTCCGCCACACCAAAGGTCAGTGATAAACTGGCGATGGCAAAACCCACACCGTCACGCCAACAGGAATAAACCCACAGTATCACAACCCATGAATCAACGTGGCGGTCTTTCAACCACGGTAAACCATTGGCGGTACACACCGCCGCGCTAAAAATACACACACACTTACAAAACACAACACATTGGACAATTCAAGACACACACACCTGACACACATACACACACCACACCCACACACTCAGACCATTATAAAACACACACCCACATTACCCACAACCCCTTACAGCGAAAAATGTTGAAGAAGCAGAGAGAGAGAAAAGCAAAGACCACACCAGCATCCAGAGGCACACAACACCCTCACTCATATACCATCCATGCACATCACATCACACACCCCAACACATCACCCCACACATCACATCAACCATCACCTCACACATCACTCACACCACATCATGGCACCTCAAAGACACCTCAGGTTTTCTGAGGAGGAGCTCAGGGTCATGGTGGAGGAAATCATTCAGGTAGAGCCACAGCTATTTGGATCACAGGTGCAGCAGACCTCCATTGCTGGGAAGATGGAGCTATGGCGGCTAATTGTTGATAGGGTCAACGCAGTGGGACAGCATCCAAGAACAAGGGATGACATCAGGAAGAGGTGGAACGACCTATGGGGGAAGGTGAGTTCCGTGGTATCCAGACACCAGATTGCTGTACAGAGGACTGGCGGTGGACCCCCACCTCCTCCCACACAACTAACAACATGGGAGGAGCAAGTCTTGGCGATCATGCATCCTGAGGGCCCTGCAGGAGTAGCAGGAGGACTGGACTCTGGTAAGTCAAATCTTTACTACTTTATCCCCCCACCCTACCTACATGCCACACATACTCCCACCCCCATCCTCACTCCCATGACTTCACCATCTCCCACACACCCCACCATCACGCCCCACCACTCCCACAACCAAGCCCTGCATGCAACAACAATGCATGGACACCCATCACAGACATGCATGGACACCCATCACCAGAGCATGTCCAATAGAGAGACTCACCCAGGGCACACAATCACCGCTCACACAAAGGCCAATGCGACAGTGCAAGCACAGTAATAGGGGGAAACACACCCATTGCACAAGATGGCACACACAGATAAAATAACAATGCAGTTACACCCTGACAGGACCCCTACCCAACGTAAGCTGACAGGACTTGCCAGCCCTATAGAGTCCCCGCACAGAAGAGGCCTACAGTGACGACAGCCGCTCTGCACACCCAGATCAAGATGACCAGCCTGGCCCATCAGGGACCTCTGGACAGTCGGTTCCCCTGCCACAGTCCCAAGCCACCACAGCCCCTCCCCCCTCAGGATACACCAGCACAGCACCCACCCAGCGGGCCCATGCCACCCTCCCCAGGACACGTCAATCAGCAGTGTGTCCACCACTCCAGGGACCCCAGGCAAACCCACGACAATCAGGGACCTGGGGTCAGTGGCAGTGGGCACACGGTTCAGGGGATGGAGGCACAGGACAACAGGGAAGCTGGGAGGACTGCTGTGTGACAGGGGGAGGACAGGTCCAGGGAACCGACCCTCCACAAGGCACTCACCAATATCATGGGAGCATACCACCATTCCCAGGAGACCAAGGGCACGGTACTGGCCAAGTTTCAGAAGACCCAGCGGATGCAGGAGAGACAATACATGGGGATCAGGGAGGACCTCACCAACATATACACCATCCTGGTCACCATTGCAGGGGTGCTGACTGACATAGGCAAGACCATAAGGGAGGCAGTGGCACAACAAAGGGCCTCTGACACTAGCCACACCGAAGAACAGCTTTCCACCTCCGCCGGCGCTAGTGGACAGGAGACCCCACCACAGGACCAACAAGCCACCAGCACCCCACCCCCTGCAGAAGGAGAACCACCCCGCAAACAGTCCCTGAGATCTAGGAACAAGACAGAGAACATTGCAAGACCCCCGCCAGGAAATAAGACTCTCCTGAATGTCACCCTTCTGTCCCACTTTGTCACCCTGTCCACCTTGAGCTGCCATTACTCCCCTTCCTATGCCCCATTGGACAATGCACCTGTGATCCCAAAACACCGGACTCTACCATGGACTTTCCTGCACCATCACCCCAGCCCCTTCCACATACCCCTATACTTATGAGCACTTAAATAAACACCCTT
Organism: Pleurodeles waltl; assembly: GCF_031143425.1. Classification (NCBI taxonomy): domain Eukaryota; kingdom Metazoa; phylum Chordata; class Amphibia; order Caudata; family Salamandridae; genus Pleurodeles; species Pleurodeles waltl. Next base: position 1,720,449,081 of record NC_090445.1, on the reverse strand, counting down.
TATTCACAAACCAATCTGGAGTCCGTCTGATCCTTCACAAATGTATTATTAGCAACAAATAGCAATGTAAATGTTAATTTACTCATACCAATGTATGACAGTTGTTGGGCAGCAGTACATACAGCAGAGGCAGAATGTGGTACCCAGATCTGTCAAAAGGAAATCCAAAGGGAACAGTCAGTGTCCATAGACAGAGGTTAAGAGGCCGACATGTACAATGTCCTACAGTATTCTGAAATGTGAGGAGGAGATGCAGTCTCTTACCTGCGTGTCACTGGAAGTACTGCATGATGATGTTCGTTCGGTTGTCAACATCTTCTTCCTCTGCCTCCTCTTCCTCACTGTCCACAGGCTCCACCGCTGCCACAAGACCATCTCCAGGCTCATCCTCCTGCAGAAAAGGCACCTGTCGTCGCAATGCCAGGTTGTGCAACATGCAGCATGCCACGATTATCTGGCACACCTTCTTGGGTGAGTAGTACAGGGATCCACCAGTCAGATGGAGGCAGCAGATTCTGGCCTTCAGGAGGCCGAACGTCCTCTCAATAATACACCTAGTTTGCCCATGTGCCTCATTGTAGCGTTCCTCTGCCCTTGTCCTGGCATTCCTCACTGGGGTCAGTAGCCATGAGAGGTGGGGGTAACCAGAGTCACCTGCAAATGTCAAGGGAGAACTGCTAGACACACACTAATCCTTAGGGGCTACCCCATACCCAGACACCTACTCATACTGTGTGGGGACCCTGGGCTCACCTATTAGCCACACACAGTGCTTCTGGAGTTGGCCCATCACATAAGGGATACTACAATTCCTCAAAATGTAGGCACCATGCACACAGCCGGGATACTTGGCATTCACATGAGAGATTTACTGGTCTGCCAAACACACCATCTGCACATTCATCGAATGGTACCTTTTTCGATTTCTGTACACTTGTTCATGTCTGTGGGGGGGGGGCAAATACCAAATGTGTACCATCAATGGCACCAATGATGTTGGGGATATGTCCTAGGGCATAGAAGTCAGCTTTCACTGTGGGCAAATCCTCCACCTGTGGAAACACGATGTAGCTGTGCATGTGTTTCAGCAGGGCAGACAACACTCTGGTCAACACGTTAGATAACATTGGCTGAGGCATCCCTGATGCCATGGCCACTGTAGTTTGAAAGGAGCCACTTGCCAGGAAATGGAGCACTCACAGGACCTGCACTAGAGGGGGGATTCCGGTGGGATGGCGGACAGCTGACACCAGGTCTGGTTCCAATTGGGCACACAGGTCTTGGATTGTGGCACGATCAAGTCTGTAGGTGATAATGATGTGTCTGTATTCCATTGTCGACAGGTCCACCAGGAGTCTGTACATCGGAGGATGGCGCCATCTCATCATCTGCCCCAGCGGATGTGCCCTATGAAGGAGAATGGTGAGCAGAGGGTCATGTACCACATAGGTTGCACAAGTGTCTTTGCAGTAATGTGAGTAAATCCGTGTGTGGCGTAGTTTGTCCGTATATCTGCCAAATTGTGCTGTGACGCAGTTAGGTGCCATGCCATGTGCCCCCCTAAAATGACAGCTGCCTGACCTGTGAGGAGGGACAAGGGGAAATGAGGTAACTGCGCTGGCGTTCTGCAGCGTCGCGGTAGGCGGTCGAAGACTGCCGCGCAATTAAGCATTGGTTATCATTGGGCCCTATGGGTTCCAGGAGCCAATGACGATGTACGCCGGTGGTGACTGCCATTTTCTATCTGTTCACTCAGTTGATACCTGACCTTCAACAGGAGAGGACCTACACTGCAAGTGCTGCTGTGACATGTCAGAGTCACCAGATCTTCGGGGTCTGTGCACGTTCCCAACACGTCCACCACAAGACAGCTCCAATATTCTGATTAGAATGTCACAGAGTCTAAGAGAGTCCAAGTGGGGAAAAGGGGATTAGGTAGGGAACAACTGGGAAGGAGATCTGTAGGAAGCAAAAAGGTTAAAACACACAATATCATGATTATATCATATTAATAATTTATAGACTATGATTCAAAACATTGTCATACCGGAAACATGGATAACTTAAGCATGGACTAAAATAACTAGGCCTCAAAATGTCTGGAATCAAGAAAGATTAGTACAACTTTACAATGAACCTCTCAATGAAATGTTACATATGGATTAGAAACATCAGAACCTTCTAGAATTACCCTTTCAAATTCAAGCATAGTCTTCTGCATGAGAGCCAGGAAATAATCTGAATGATTTCTATAACACCATATGAATTGTACTTAAGGAACCTATTATGCACATACAATTTAACATCTAACATTCTAACACTTTAGGTTTTCTTAAAATGCAGGAACACGAATTGCGCACATTGCGGATTTCCACAAGGGTTTATAAATGCCATGAAATGATTGTGCACAATGAATAACATGAGTTAGACACAAGAAATGAATTGCGCGTCTTGCCGATTCGAAGGCCACCAAGTAAATGCCATGAAGTGGTAGCGCACAATGAACATCGTGATTTTAAGCACAAGAAATGAATCGCGCATCTTGCCAATTCGAGTACCACCATGTGAATGCCATGAAATGGTAGCGCACAATGAGTAACATGAGTTTAGCACAAGAAATGAATCGCGTGTCCTGCCGATTCAAATGTCACCACGTAGATGCCATGAAATGGTAACACACAATGAATATCATGAATTAAGCACAAGAAATGAATTGCGTGTTTTGCCGATTCGAATGCTACCTTGCTAATGCCTGAAATGGTAGCGCACACTGAATATTCATGAATTAAACAAACAAAATGAATTGCGCGTCTTGCTGATTCGAAGGCCACCATGTGAATGTCAAGAAATGGTAGCGCACACTGAATAGCATGAATTAAGCACAAGAAATGAATCGCGCGTCTTGCCGATTCCAATGCCACCATGTGAATGCCATAAAATGGTAGCGTGCAATGCAATACATGAATTAAGCACAAGAAAATAATCGCGTGTCTTGCCGATTCGAATGCTACCTCGTAAATGCCATAAAGGATAGCGCACAATGAATATGAAGAGTTGTACACGAGTAAAGAATCGCGCCTCTTGCTGATTCGAGTGTCAGCATGTAAATGCCATAAAACATCAAGCGCACATTCACACGCACAAGAGCAAAATTGTTTTATCATGCAAATTGGGCCCAAGAACTCGAAAGCCTTCGAGAACGGGATCAGGGGACCAGCCCGACCTACGTCTTACTGCCCTGATCAAGAATCACTGACAAAGTGAAAGGGCAAGGCCTGGAAGATCTAAGTAGCCCTCTGGAACAGGAGCTCAGGAAGTTGCTGCTGCTCTGCACTGGGACCTCTGAATAGTGAGCACCTGGAGCTGGGCTGGCTCCCTTATATAGAGTCTTGGCCCAGCCCACAAACCACACCCAGGCATGCTGCAGGAAAAGCTTTGAGAAGGCCCTGGAAAGGGACCACACCCTGACACAAACTGAAAGCTTGCAGCAATACATTGCAAATGAACAGTATTTATAAGCACCTTGAACCTTCAGGATTACACTCTGCAATGCAAAAGGTTAAACAACAGCATATCATCACAATGCATAAATTACGTTATCTTGAGAGAGCTGGGTTTTTGCATTCTAGTCGCCCGTAGAGCGCGTGTTGAAGTAAGCCTCAGCAAGGGCTACTAGTGCAAGGGGTTCGCCCTTCTCTGCACAAAGTCCTCAGACCATATAGGAAGAAGTTGGCACAGAAACTGAAATAAAAGACAAAGTTTATTAAACCTCAAGAGGTGGTACTACAGTTCAAACAGCACCCTTCGGTAATGTTGGACGTAGCACACTGAACTAAGAGAGCATGGTCCTTTTATACCCATGCAGGGGCTAAAAAGAAGGTGGTACAATTATAGAAGCAAGACTTATATACATATACGGTCAAATGGAAATGCACAGTCGACAGGTAGGAGGGGCTAACAGTTTTCAAGGACTAGTAGACACATTACTGTCAGTTACTAATTACTAACAGCTGTAGACCTTACTGGGCATGTGCAGAGTGGGAGATGCTAAATATAACTTGTCACTAGACAGATTTTCAAGAGTAGTTAACAGGAAGGTAGGACAGAGCACATGGCGAGAACATGGCAGCATGTGGCAGAGATAATGGCTGCTATGAATACAAATGGATTCTGTGAAATGTTCACAATAGTTGCTAAATACAAGATGTCTTCTGCTAATGCTTAATCTAATCGCTACTAAATTACAACAGACGACCCTTTCAGCATTAGCTGAAGACATTCGTCTTTCTGGGATAATCTAAATATTCATCTTGTATATTTATGCTCATCATTTCAGCTATTTCCTTATCTAACATGTGTTTTGCTTTCATTTCTGTAATATTTATTTTGCTAGGCATACAAGCAGTAATACACATGGAGCAGAACATTGGACCACACTGAGTACAGATACAGCATGTGAAAAATATTGCAATCATTGCACACAGGATAGTCAGTAGTTTCCAGCCCCAAGCAGAAACAAGAGCCCAAAACCATCCAGAAAAAGTCCAAGTACCAGTCTCTGTGTGGATTTCTGTAGCAATTTTATGCAATTTAGATATTGCATCATAGAATGAAAACGCAGCAACTACTACCGATGATGCGACATGCACCACCTCGATCAGCTAATATCACATCTAGTACCATATGATTTTGGAGCGCTACAATCCTCGCAATTTGGAGCTCCTCTGTAATATTCCCAAGAGCCAGAGCTGCCTGATTGGTAACAGCTTCCACAACCCTAGTCGATCGTCTCACTTTCCTACTGTTTAATGCAGCACCCACAAAGGAGAACAACCCTAAATTAAAATCAACATATTGTTGCAGGCTAGTGTCCGTTTGGTCTACCTCATTTGTACTTATTGACCTTTTATATCTATTTTTAATGATATCATTGAACAGTTTAAAATCTCGGTGATATGATGCAGGTGCCAAAAACACAGGGGGTCATAGAAAAGATACATAACACACACCTGACTACCCAACAGGTAGTTGGTAATATCCATAGTTACCACAAACAAAATACGTATTATATGAAGCTGTAAAACTACTATTATTTACCCCCTCAATAGTTAAAATCAAGGTACAATCGCTTATCCCCACTGGAATTCTCCCAATGCTACGTTTACATAATTCTGCTTTAGTTTTTGTAACAGAAATCACAAATTGTTCTTTCTTGTCAGAGTCTCTTATATTTGTGAAGACATATGGTATTGAAACATTGTCCGGTTGATTCTCTTCCCATTCCCATTTAGTTCCTTTGGCTTGGGGATACCCATCTTTGTCTTGGTAGCATACTTTATTAAGACAAAAAAGAAGTCCGCCCTCTGTACGTTTTCCAGATGCAAACAAAAGCGTATACCAAGCTTGACAAGAGCCATTGTGTGAAAATGAATGAAAGGTGTTCCTCCTTTCTTTTGATGCGCAGGTATCATTCCACATACCCAACAGTTAGTAGTATTTGTAGCACTATGAGTATGATGCAACATCTGAATGAAAGTATTATTGAAGTACGATTGACGGTGCTTCTGCTCCTGATAGGGAAGTGTAAAGTAATAGTGATCCTCTGGTACTGGAGTAGTGGCAACAAAAAACTCACGAGCAGGAGCCTTCTTTTCAACAAACCAGGTGAAAAGAAAGAACTTTATTCGGTATGAAATAATTCAACCCTTAAATTACATAAACAACAATAAATAAACCATAATATCAATAGAACAATAAAATAACAATAATCATAATTTAAAAACATATCAGACCTCATTATCAAAGATAATAATCTAAAAAGTCCCTTAAAAAAACTCTAAGTTATTACGCCAAGTAATGGCTCCCCTCAAAAACAATCCCAAACCCCTCCACACCAATGCATCTGAGGCCATTTGCAGCCACATAAAAGCAGGACGAAATTGCACAAATCCCTTTGGTCTCAGCAGGGGTAATAAAAAACATCTTCTAAAAGCTGCGTAAAAAACACAGAATAATGTAAAATGGGACAAGGTCTGCAGGGACACCCCGTCACAGGGACATGGTCTGATATATTTTTCACTATACTGATCTAACGGAAAGCAGAGATTATTTCTGATGATCCCCAAACGGAATTGAGTAATAAGAGTCCTTTCCCTCAGGTCATTTATTACTAGGAGATAGGGCTCAGGACCCACCCCCATCTTTAACATAATAAAATCTCTGACCAATTGTTTCCCTAGTTCCTTTCCCTCTCTTTCAGCCCTCCGAATTCTTAAGAAATTCTCCTTCACCCAATTTTTATCCTGGCTAGTCAGACCCTCGGGAGAGTAAAACAAATCCGGCCACCCCTACTCCTGTGCTACCTTTCTTATGTACATCATCCAGGGAATGCATTTTACATTATCGCAGGCCAAACAATCCCTTAAAATCTCTCTATTAAAAATAGCAAATTCTTTCTCCAAATCGAAATCCATAACAAAAGGGGAGCCAACTGAATAGTATCTTGCACACACTGAAGATCTAGTTCTAGATGCAAGCAAAAGCCAGAGGTATTTTGACCAACACCCAATAGTCTTCTACAAAAACGATTTTCTTCAATAATGGGCACTCGGGTGTCCATATACCCCCAGAGTGCTGCAACATACAACAGGACAGGGAGACATTTTCGCTTATAGATTTCAAGCAGAAGCTTAATGGGTTTGCTTCCTACTCTTACAGCAAAATAAAACGTGGCACCAACTGAGGCATGGAAGAGCATACTCCTTCTAGCAATAGAAGGTTTCCATGAGCCTTTGTCATAAAAAATTACCCCTAAGTATGGGAATTCATTGACCCTACTAATAGTTTGATCATCAACCTTTAGCTCCCCAACCCTGCTCAAAGGTTTACCACATACCATAAAATGCGATTTCTTATAGTTTATCTCTAGGCCCAAGCCTGACATATAAGATGCGTAGGCTCTAACAGCTTTACGGAGACCATTCATGGTGCGGGCCATAAGGACCGCATCATCCGCATATGTCAACACAGGGACACTAGTGCCATTCACCTTTGGGACATCCCTACAGTGCTCCACCAAGAAATCCGACAATCCATTAGTATATAAGAGGAACAGAGTAGGGGCCAACACACACCCCTGGCGAACGCCCTTGGTGAGCCTAAAAGTCTCTGAACATTCCCCATATGTCCCCACCCTCACATTGGCAACCGATCCTGAGTGGAGGTACCGGAGCGGCTCCACAATATCAGGATCCATCCCTAACTGACTTAACCTTTCCCACAATATGGACCGATCTACCTTATCAAAGGCACAACTAAGGTCCATAAAGGCAAGATAGAGGGTGCCCTTCCTAGCTTGCATATATTTCCCAATCATCATCAGAAGATTAAGGCACTGCTCACGTGTGCCAAGACCTTCCCTAAAGCCATACTGATCCCGGCTCAAAATTTCCTTTTCTACCATCCAAGCCTCAATACGCCTTAAGATGATCCGCCCCAAAATCTTCCCAGAAGAGTCAAGTAGGGAAATAGGGCGATAGGACTTCGGGTCATTCCGATCCCCCTTTTTAAAAACTGGAATAATACAAGCCCTTCTCAAAGAGGCAGGAATTCCCACAGTAACTGCCGCATTAAGAACATTTAAAAGAACAAGTGCCCATAACTGAGGGCAAGATTTGTAAAAATCCATGGGAATGGAGTCTGGGCCCGGGGCTTTGTCACTAGCACTGCCCTGGAGTGCATCAATAACTTCCTGGAGCCAAAACCTGATCGCTAAATTGGGAACCACCACACACTCTTTTTCCCAGTTATTTCTTAGTGGGATTCCCTCAAAATTCTACAGAAATAATTTACCCAAACCTTCGGGGTAATATTGCAGCCCAAACCCTCGGATGTCTCTGTTGCAAAAGAACCTCTATTCACCAACTTCCAGAACAAACCAGGATCCTTCAGGACTGTGGCGCACTCCAACTCTACCCAGGCCTTTGCTTTAAATCTATCCTTACTTTCCCTCAGAGCCCTTTTATACTCAATCCTTGCTGCTTTCACCGCGGGCCTATCTCTGGGATATTCCTTCAGGACCGTTTTCATATTTGCCCTGGCATCTTAACAGGCCTTGTCAAACCACCCACCTCTGCGCTTGTTGGGACGACTGTCTATCAAAAATAAACAGTCTCTAACTTCTATGTTTACTTCAGCTATTGCATCCATCACTTCTTTTGGGCTCGGAGTCTCTCTCAGAAGTATATCCATAAACAAGGGTAGGTTACCCCCACCACCCTCTCAATAACTTGTTGGGCATCTACCTGTTTCCAGCCAAGTCGCCTACCATGATCTCTTATCTTCACTGTTGCAGGACCGCCCGCCCTAATTTACTTAGAGCCCCTGGAAGTTTAAAGCACACTGTGAGGGGGTTATGGCCACTAATACATTCTCCAAGCACCTCTCCACCAATTATCAGATCTTTCATTGACGGAGATACGAAAATGTAGTCAATTGTGGTGCCAGACCCTCTACCCACAAATGTTGGGAGCTGGTGAAAATCTACTACTTCAGTGTCCCGGAAATTCAAAAGGCCCAACTTCCTAAGTTCCTTAATCAAAGCCCTGCCTCTCACATCCAGAATGTCATCCACCGAGTAGTCCACACAGTCGTACTCGAAGGGTTTTACCATTGTACCAAGGCGGCCCAGCTTCGCATTAAAATGTCCTGTTACAATGGCACAAAATTCCAACCCTACCTCCTCCATTCTATGTTTCAACACCTGGAGAATGGAGAAAAGAATCCCAATTTGACACCCCCCATCCGGTACAGCATTATGAAAATAAACCAACAAAACATTAAAATTATTAGAAAAAAACTACCCAAACAGGCAATATACTCTGATGGTTACAATTAATTTGGTAGGCAGCCACTATCTTGGAGAAACGTATTAAGGTAACCAGGCCCCCTTTCAAACGACCTCCGAGGGACTGAGCTGCTGGGATGGCAAATCTATCATATCCATCCCAAGCAGCCAGCCCCTCAGACCATGTTTCCTGTAGCATAATAATATCATAGTCAGCCACACACCTAACCCAAGCCTGGTCGGATATCTTGGCATCATACCCCGCAATATTCCAAGAAATAAGATCACACTTCGAGCCCACCCCCTCCAACGCAATCACAGTCTTGGTGCATTGTCAATCCACCCCTGCCAAGTCCGAGTTTATATTGTAATCTGTTCTCCTGCAATTTGGCTGCAGGGCATTCTGGCCTAAGGGGGGGGATCCTGCCAAGGTCGGGAGAGGGATCAGCGCCCAGTCGCATTTGATTGTAAAAATATTCCAGGGGGGCCATACCAATTGATTCTGCCCTTGAAAAGGCCTGACTATATGAGAAGAGAAGCCGTTGAGCCAGGCCCAGGTATCTGACATTTATACTAACACAGTCCTTGTCCCCTTCTTTTTTCCTCGGCCCAACCCAGCCAATTCTTCGGATAAACAAAACATCCTCAAGATCCTTACATGAAAAATTGCAGTTTTTGCTCAGCCAATAACCAGTTTTATTTTTTAATTAAGCCATAGATTCTGTTACCCCAAGGGCCAGAGCAGGGACATTAGTCAGTACTACCAAATAAGGGGCACATGCCGGGGGGAGATCCAGACGGGCCAATGAAGACTTTTTACTCAACGGATTCTGATTGGACTTCCCAACCGGCTGTGGCCAAGCTCCCCCAACCACCACAGAATCTCGGTCAGGTTGCCTTCCGAGGCTAGGACCATTCAAGGCCCCCCTGCCCATTGGTGGGGTGGTAGTTGGGGCCAACACAGACTGAACACAGGCACCTTGGCCCCCAGAACGTGACAGGTTATCCAGATGCTAAGGCAAATTTCCCAGGGGCTAAGAATTTTACTCCTGTAAATTCTCCTCCACACTAGGATGAGATACACAACATAGGGCCTTACAGCCCCCCATAGAATGGCTCCCTTGGCTTCTTAATTCACCTAGCCGAGTAACTGCTTTTTCTATCACCGATAGTCTTGCCATCACAGGTGACAGAATACCCTCAATCATCTCCTTATGCTTTAGCAATAGAATGGTTGCATTACAGCCCATTGGCTCGCTAGATTTTGTACCACCATATAACTCCTTGGAACTATCCACAAGAGAAGCTTTCATTTAGGGTCAGATTTCTTAAGTGTCTTTTTCTTCCTTGGCCATAGAGCAGGCCACAGGAGAAGACAACAAGAGCCTTTTACTTCTTCTCGAAGGCCCTGGGTTGCTAGAGTCCCATAATGTCTCTGCATGGTCACGCTCTGATACAGCACACAGCTCTCCTCCATGATGGACCACCACCCCCTCCTCCTCCTCCAAGGCCACTGAGGGATCGCTGACTAACGAGGCATGACGCTAATCCTCCATCTCCATAGATAGCCTCCTCTCCGCCAAGTCAATTTCCTTGGTCACGACCCCAACCGCTCTTGATAGAAAGGAGTCCAAAGTAGTATTTATGTTACCCTGCCTGCCACCGCCACCGCCACCACTCATAGCTCCAGATAGCTGGCCCTTTTTCCGCCCCATTTAGGCAAACGGAAGCATCTCACTGAGGGCAGCAGCAGGATACACAGTTTGAAACAAGGGTTTCAAGCAAAAAGGTCTCCAGGCACTAATACAATAGGTAATTACCAAAAAACTCACCATCCACGGCAAGATGAAAGAGGGGTGGCCCAGCCCAGCCTCTGACGGTCGATGACGGGTGCAAGACGGGCCCGCCCTTGGCCTGGGCGCGTCCCGCAAAGCGGGTGCGCATACAGTTTTTAAGATGGGGCTCAGGTCCCGCCCCTTGCCTCCTCCGGTATCCTTCGCGTCCCACGAAGCGGGCGCGCACACAGTTTTTAAGATGGGGCTCAGGTCCCGACCCTTGCTTCCTCCGGTATCCTTCGTGTCCCCAGGGGATTATTGCCATAACCACCAAAACAACAACAAACCCCACAGTACTAATGATCACTTTGTTATTCATTTTAGCAACAGTGATAATCGACGGTGGGAAGTTGGCTCTGTATGTACTATTTCAAAGTAGGAAATAGCATGCACAGAGTCCAAGGGTTCCCCTTAGAGGTAAGATAGTGGCAAAAAGAGATAATTCTAATGCTCTATTTTGTGGTAGTGTGGTCGAGCAGTAGGCTTATCAGAGGGTAGTGTTAAGCATTTGTTGTACACACACAGGCAATAAATGAGGAACACACACTCAAAGACAATTCCAGGCCAATAGTTTTTTGTAAAGAAAAATATATTTACTTAGTTTATTTTAAGAACCACAGGTTCAAGATTTACAGTCAATACTTCAAGTGAAAGGTACTTCACTTCCGTATTATAGGAACTTTGAATCAGCAAAATAGCACGTACAGTTGTGGCAAAAATGGCAATAAGCTATTTTAAAACTAGACAGTGCAAATTTCAACAGTTCCTGGGGAAGGTAAGTATTTGTTAGTTTTGCAAGTAAGTAAACCACCTACAGGGTTCAAAGTTGGGTCCAAGGTAGCCCACCGCTGGGGGTTCAGGGCAACCCCAAAGTTACCACACCAGCAGCTCAGGGCCGGTCAGGTGCAGAGGTCAAAGTGGTGCCCAAAACACATAGGCTTCAATGGAGAAGGGGGTGCCCTGGTTCCAGTCTGCCAGCAGGTAAATACCCGCGACTTCAGAGGGCAGACCAGGGAGGGTTTGTAGGGCAACGGGAGGGACACAAGTCAGCACAAAAAGTACACCCTCAGCGGCATGGGGGCGGCCGGGTGCAGAGTGCAAACAGGTGTCGGGTTTGCAATGGAGTTCAATGGGAGACCCAGGGGTCTCTTCAGCGAAGCAGGCAGGCAAGGGGGGAGGCTCCTCGGGGTAGCCACCACCTGGGCAAGGGAGAGGGCTACCTGGGGGTTGCTTCTGCACTAGAGGTTGGATCATTTAGGTCCAGGGGGCTGCGGGTGCAGTGTCTTTACCAGGTGTCGGGTTCTTAGAAGCAGGCAGTCGCGGTCAGGGGGAGCCTCTGGATTCCCTCTGCAGGCGTCGCTGGGGGGCTCTGGGGAGTCAACTCTGGCTACTCAAAGGGTCGCAGTCGCCCGGGAGTCCTCCCTGTAGTGTTGGTTCTCCGCAGGTCGAGCCGGGGGCGTTGGGTGCAGAGTGAAAAGTCTCACGCTTCTGGCGGGAAATGTGCAGTCTTTTAAAGTTTGTTTCTTTGTTGCAAAGTTGTTTCTTCTTTGGAGCAGAGCCTCTGTCCTCTGGAGTTCTTGGTCCTTTTAGATGCAGGGTAGTCCTCTGAGGCTTCCGAGGTCGCTGGACCCTGGGGAACGCGTTGCTGTTGCAGTTTTTCTTGAAGTGGGGAGACAGGCCGGTAGGGCTGAGGCCAAAGCAGTTGGTGTCTCCGTCTTCTCTGCAGGGCTTTCAGGTCAGCAATCCTTCTTCATCGTCAGGTTGCATTAATCTATCTTGCTTGGTTCTGGGGGCCCCTAAATACTCAATTTAGGGGTGTGTTTAGGTCTGGGGGGTACGAGTCAATGGCTACTAGTCCTGAGGGTGGCCACACCCTCTTTGTTCCTTCTCCCTGAGGGGAGGGGGACACATCCCTAATTCTATTGGGGGAAGCCTCCATCTGCAAGATGGAGGATTTCTAAAAGTCAGAGTCACCTCAGCTCAGGACACCTTAGGGGTTGTCCTGACTGGTGAGTGACTCCTCCTTGTTTTTCTCATTATCTCCTCCGGCCTTGCCGCCAAAAGTGGGGCCGTGGCCAGAGGGGGTGAGCATCTCCACTAGCTGGAATGCCCTGTGGCACTGTAACAAAGGGGGAGAGCAAAAAAGGCTCACCGCCAGGTGTTACAGCTCCTGCAGGGGGAGGTGAGAAGCACCTCCACCCAATACAGGCTTACCAGCCACAGAGTGACGAAGGCACTCTCCCCATGTGGCCAGCAACATGTCTGGTGTGTGGCAGGCTGGCAAAACTAGTCAGCCCACACTGGAAGTCGGGTATGATTTCAGGGGGCATCTCTAAGATGCCCTCTGGGGTGTATTTCACAATAAAATGTACACTGGCATCAGTGTGCATTTATTGTGCTGAGAAGTTTGATACCAAACTTCCCAGTTTTCAGTGTAGCCATTATGGTGCTATGGAGTTTGTGTATGACAGACTCCCAGACCATATACTCTTATCGCTACCCTGCACTTACAATGTCTAAGGTTTTGCTTAGACACTGTAGGGGCATAGTGCTCATGCACCTATGCCCTCACCTATGGTATAGTGCACCCTGCCTTAGGGCTGTAAGGCCTGCTATAGGGGTGACTTATCTATGCCATAGGCAGTGTGAGGTTGGAATGGCACCCTGAGGGGAGTGCCATGGTGACTTAGTCATTTTCTCCCCACCAGCACACACAAGCTGGCAAGCAGTGTGTCTGTGCTGAGTGAGGGGTCCCCAGGGTGGCATAAGACATGCTGCAGCCCTTAGAGACCTTCCCAGGGCCCTTGGCACCAGGGGTACCAGTTACAAGGGACTTACCTGGATACCAGGGTGTGCCAATTGTGGAAACAAAGGTACAGTTTTAGGGAAAGAACACTGGTGCTGGCTTCTCGTTAGCAGGCCTCAGCACACTTTCAAACCATAACTTGGCATCAGCAAAGGCAAAAAGTCAGGGGGTAACCATGCCAAGGAGGCATTTCTTACATCGACCCTTTCAGAAATTAATTAAAAACAATTGTTGGAGCTCTTATCCCTGGGCAGCTGCTGATTACTTCACCACAGGCCAAGACGGGTGTCACTACTCTAATGCATGGCTGATCCCCCACCTTGCCACATTGGCTCTCCGTTTCACTAACCCAGGGCGGTAGCTCAACCAGTTTTCTCCAGCACTACAGATTCTTTCCTCTGTCTCAAATTATATCGCAATACTCCAGAAATAGTATGGTCCGGGAAGAACTCCGCAGATTCATCAGGTGATATAGAACGGCCTTTCTCCGTAGTCAAAATCTCTTGATGATCGGTCAGCACAGCAGGTTCCACCAAGGTAGGTAGCACTCTCTTGCAGTAAGTACTATGGACCCAATTCTTTCGGTTTGCCACTCGAACTGCTGTCCTTGTCGCAAAGAGCACCTGTTCTGGGCCTCGCCACCTTGGTTCCAAGCTGCTTGATCTTTCAAAGGACTTAATCATCACCTGATCACCAGGTCGGAGTTCATGGCCTCCACCTGTAGATCTGTCAGGAAGTGCTTCTCGAACCTGTTGATGAATAGAAACCAAATTGTCGGTTAACTGTGCCAAATAATCATTCATCAGGACACAAGGTACATCATATACAGAATTTGGCTTAGGAACTCCCCAAATATTCATTGGCCTTCCAAATACTATTTCATAGGGGGTAAGGCCTGTTCAAGAGTGTGGCACTGACTTATAGACAATTATGCCAACAGTAATGCATCCGGTCAAGTTAAAGATGTGGAAGCCTGTACTTTCGCTAACTTCAGCTTCAAAGTAGCATTATACCTTTCCACCAACCCTGCTGATTGTGGGTGGAAAACCGCATGGAACTTCTGTTTGATCCCTAATCCTTTCAGGACATACTTAATAACTTCCCCAGCAAAATGAGGTCCGTTATCATTCCATAAAAGTCTGCAAACACCAAACCTAGGGAAAAATTATTTCAAAAGCACCTTTGCTGTGGTAATGGCAGTATTATCCTTTGTGGGGTAAGCCTCTATCCATTTGCTGAAGGCACATACCACCACCAAGACATACTTTAAATTGTTGCAGCGTTCAAGCTGAATATAATCCATTTGTAGAACTTCGAAAGGTGCAGTTGGTGTAGCAAACCCTCCTGCAGGAGTTTGTGTCCCTTTTCCAGGATTGTATTGTAAACAGATCAAACAAGACTGTACTACTCTCTTAGCTGTACTGGAAATTTCTGGATGCTCCCAATCTTGCATAAGCAACTTTGTTATTGTTGAAGCCCCAACATGTGCCAGCCAATGTGCCATCTGAACCATAGGTTGTACAAAAGCTATAGGCAATTTCCATTTATTCATTTATGCCAACAGCCCTCGTCATCCAATTCTCCTTCTTCAGACCATTGCTCACGTTCTTTCACAGAAGCAGATTTCTGTATAGCTAATACGTCTTGTCTAGCATTATGCCAACGTTCTGCTTGTGACTTCACTACATACATAGAAGTAGCACTTTGCTGCATCGCAGTCTCACGTGCTATGCGGTCCGTAAGTGCATTACCTTGCCCTATCTTATCGGTCACTTTCTTGTGTGCACTACGTTTCACAATAGCTATTTTCCTTGGATATGTCAATGCAGTCAAGAGGTTATTCACTAATTCTCCGTGCATTATCTGCATCCTGTGTGATGTGAAAAAGCCTCTCTCCTTCCAAAGCAAACCAAAATCATGAGCCAAGCCAAAAGCATAGCGGCTGTCTGTATAAATGTTCACACATAAGTCAGTACTAAGCTCACATGCTCATGTCAAAGCTATTAGTTCAACTGCTTGAGCTGACTTCTGTGGTATACGAGCTGTCTCCACTACCGTGTGTATTGTGGTGATTACAAATGCAGCTGAGGTCGTACCGTCTGGCAACTTCAAACAAGACCCATCAACCCACAATTCCCCATCTACATCTGGAAGGGGCGTATCTTGCAAATCAATACAACCCTTTGTCTGTTCTTCGGTAAGGAATATACAATCATGTGTTTCTTGTGACTGAGGCTGAGTCACCGGATATGGCAACAAAGTGGCTGGATTTAGTGTTGCACATCTCTTCAGTGTAATGTGAGGAGCCAGCAATGTCGATTCATATCCTGTCAGGCGAGGGCTAGTTAAATGTTGCGTCTTTGTTTGATTTAAAAGAGCATCAACCGCATGGGGTACTAACACCAACAGCTTATGTGACAAAACTATCCCTTCACTCTGACGTATTGACACAGCTGTTGCCGCAACTGAACGAAAACACCCAGGCAACGCTCGAGTGACAGGATCAAGTACTGCTGAAAAATATGCACAGGGACGCTGCTTATCGCCATCTGTCTGTACTAAAACTGACAATGCACATCCATCTTTCTCATGTACGTAAAGTGCAAAAGGCTTAGTGTAATCTGGAGTACCTATCACTGGTGCTGAACAAAGGGCTTGTCGTAGCTGCCGGAAAGCAGTCTCACATTCATCTGTCCATGGGACGGGCATTGGAGTATCTTTAGTCAAAAGTGCTAGCAAAGGTTTGACAATGTGTGCAAACCCTAATATCCATTGCCTACAAAAAGAAGTAAGACCAAGGAATACACAAACATCTTTCTGAGTAGAGGGTACTGGTGTGTCTCAAATTGCTTGAATATGACCTGATGTAAGTGCACCGCCCTCCTTAGACAAAAGGTGACCTAAATAGGTTACCTTTGGTCTACAATATTGGAATTTCTTTTGTGACACTTTATGATGGTGTGAAGCAAGAAAAGAAAGTAAGGACAAAGTGCACTTTTCACATGGCTCAGGGGTATCAGCTGCCAACAAAATATCATCGACATATTGTATGAGAGCCACACCTTCAGGCAAAACAAAAGAATCAAGTTGTTGTTTTAACGCTTGACCATTGTAGGAGGCTGGACTGGCTTGTAGTGAGTACCAAGGGGTACTTGCACCTTGCACCAGGCCCAGTTATCCCTTATTAGTGTATAACGTGTCTAGCAGCTTAGGCTGATAGATAACAGTAGCTTAGCAGAGCAGCTTAGGCTGAACTAGGAGACGTGTGAAGCTACTACAGTACCACAAGTGTCACTTGCACAATACCATAAGAAAACACAATACACAGTTATACTAAAAATAAAGGTACTTTATTTTTATGACAATATGCCAAAGTATCTCAGAGTGTACCCTCAGAGTGAGGATAGCAAATATACACAAGTTGTATGTACACAGTACTAAAAATATGCAGTATAGTCTTAGAAAACAGTGCAAACAATGTATAGTTACAATAGGATGCAATGGAGACACATAGGGATAGGGGCAACACAAACCATATACTCCAAAAGTGGAATGCGAACCACGAATGGACCCCAAACCTATGTGACCTTGTAGAGGGTCACTGGGACTATTAGAAAATAGTGAGGGTTAGAAAAATAGCCCACCCCAAGACCCTGAAAAGTGAGTGCAAAGTGCACTAAAGTTCCCCAGAAGACAAAGAAGTCGGGATAGAGGAATAATGCAGGAAAGACACAAACCAACAATGCAACACCGATGGATTTCCAATCTAGGGTACCTGTGGAACAAGGGGACCAAGTCCAAAAGTCACAAGCAAGTCGGAGATGGGCAAATGCCCAGGAAATGCCAGCTGTGGGTGCAAAGGAGCTTCTACTGGACAGAAGAAGCAAAGGTTTCTGCAGGAACGAAAAGGGCTAGAGACTTCCCCTTTGGTAGACGGATCCCACTCGCCTTGGAGAGTCGTGCAAAAGTGTTTTCCCGCCAACAAAACGCCAACAAGCCTTGCTAGCTGCAAATTGTGCAGTTAGCGTTTTTGGACGCTGCTGTGGCCCAAGAGGGACCAGGAGGTCGCAAATTGGACCAGGAGGAAGAGGAAACGTCGAGCAAGACAAAGAGCTCTCTCAGAAGCAGGTAGCACCCAGAGAAGTGCCAGAAACAGGCACTACGAGGATGCGTGAAACAGTGCTTGCCGAAGTTGCACAAAGGAGTCCCACGTCGCCGGAGATCAACTTAGAAAGTCGTGCAATGCAGGTTAGAGTGCCGTGGACCCAGGCTTGGCTGTGCACAAAGGATTTCCACCGGAAGTGCACAGGGGCCGGAGAAGTTGCAAAAGTTGCGGTTACCAACAATGCAGTCTGGAGTGGGGAGGCAAGGACTTACCTCCACCAAACTTGGACTGAAGAGTCAATGGCTGTGGGAGTCACTTGGACAGAGTTGCTGGATTCAAGGGACCTCGCTCGTCATGCTGAGAGGAGACCCAAGGGACCGGTAATGCAGCTTTTTGGTGCCTGCGGTTGCAGGGGGAAGATTCCGTCGACCCACGGGAGATTTCTTCGGAGCTTCTAGTGCAGAGAGGAGGCAGACTACCCCCACAGCATGCACCACCAGGAAAACAGTCGAGAAGGCGGCAGGATCAGCGTTACAGAGTTGCAGTAGTCGTCTTTGCTACTATGTTGCAGGTTTGCAGGCTTCCAGCGCGGTCAGCAGTCGATTCCTTGGTAGAAGGTGAAGAGAGAGATGCAGAGGAACTCTGATGAGCTCTTGCATTCGTTATCTAAAGTTTCCCCAGAGACAGAGACCCTAAATAGCCAGAAAAGAGGGTTTGGCTACCTAGGAGAGAGGATAGGCTACTAACACCTGAAGGAGCCTATCAGAAGGAGTCTCTGACATCACCTGGTGGCACTGGCCACTCAGAGCAGTCCAGTGTGCCAGCAGCACCTCTGTTTCCAAGATGGCAGAGGTCTGGAGCACACTGGAGGAGCTCTGGACACCTCCCAGGGGAGGTGCAGGTCAGGGGAGTGGTCACTCCCCTTTCCTTTGTCCAGTTTCGCGCCAGAGCAGGGGCTAAGGGGTCCCTGAACCGGTGTAGACTGGCTTATGCAGAATTGGGCACATCTGTGCCCAAGAAAGCATTTCCAGAGGCTGGGGGAGGCTACTCCTCCCCTGCCTTCACACCATTTTCCAAAGGGAGAGGGTGTAACACCCTCTCTCAGAGGAAGTCCTTTGTTCTACCATCCTGGGACAAGTCTGGCTTGACCCCAGGGGGGCAGAACCCTGTCTGAGGGGTTGGCAGCAGCAGCAGCTGCAGTGAAACCCCAGGAAAGGCAGTTTGGCAGTAACAGGGTCTGTGCTACAGACCACTGGGATCATGGAATTGTCCCAATAATGGCAGGATGGCATAGAGGGGGCAATTCCATGATCTTAGACATGTTACATGGCCATATTCGGAGTTACCATTGTTAAGCTACATATAGGTAGTGACCTATATGTAGTGCACGCGTGTAATGGTGTCCCCGCACTCACAAAGTTCAGGGAATTGGCCCTGAACAATGTGGGGGCACATTGGCTAGTGCCAGGGTGCCCTCACACTAAGTAACTTGGCACCTAACCTTTACCAGGTAAAGGTTAGACATATAGGTGACTTATAAGTTACTTAAGTGCAGTATAAAATGGCTGTGAAATAACGTGGACGTTATTTCACTCAAGCTGCAGTGGCAGGCCTTTGTAAGAATTGTCAGAGCTCCCTATGGGTGGCAAAAAAAATGCTGCAGCCCATAGGGATCTCCTGGAACCCCAATACTCTGGGTACCTCAGTACCATATACTAGGGAATTATAAGGGTGTTCCAGTAAGCCAATGTAAATTGGTAAAATTGGTCACTAGCCTGTTAGTGACAATTTGGAAAGAAATGAGAGAGCATAACCACTGAGGTTCTGATTAGCAGAGCCTCAGTGAGACAGTTAGTCACTACACAGGTAACACAGTCAGGCACACTTATGAGCACTGGGGCCCTGGATACCAGGGTCCCAGTGACACATACAACTAAAACAATATATATACAGTGAAAAATGGGGGTAACATGCCAGGCAAGATGGTACTTTCCTACAACCATAAATACTAGGACTTTCAGTATAGCCTTGAGGAACTCTGCAAAATCTATATGTTCATTTATTCAAAGTAAAACCAAACAAAATTGGCTGTCAGGATGAATAGGGATCGAAAAGAAAGCATTCTTCAAGTCTATCACAGAGAACGTAGTTGCTGTCGGGGGAGCCAAAGTAAGAAGTGTTGTGATGTCAGATACCACAGGATATTGTAGTACCTCAATCGTATTCACTTCTCGTAAATCAATAATGAATCAGTAAATCGTAGTATCAGTATCCTTTCTCAGAATAGGAAGAATCAGACTGTTACAAACATTATACGGAACTCCCTCAACAACTCCAACTGCAGTAAGATCATGCACTATTCGTGTGAGTGCTTCTTCGCCCTCCTGTGAAATTTTGTATTGAGGCAAACGTGGCAATACAGCTCCCTCCTTGACACTAATATGTACCGGTGGAATAATCATTTGTCCCACATCAGTATCTGAAGTAGCCCACAAAGTACTAGGGAGTGAAGCTAATGCAATATCCTCTTTAACAAGACAAACTCTTTCCATCACAGGATGATTATCATTCAAAATAACACGCACCCCTTCAGGAGAGCATTGTATTGTAGCCCTGAAATACTTGAGCATATCAAGACCCACAATATTGTCTGGTGTATTTAGAGAAAGCAAAAACGGACATGGAGCAGTAAATTTATCAACATGGAATGCAAGTGGTTGTGACAATGGGCTAGGGGAAGGTGTTCCATCTAAACCTATTGACGTAATGGTTAAGCCAGACAGGGAAGCCCTTGGAATCAATTGTTTAGACAAGGCGCTACGAGTAGCTCCTGTATCAACCAGAAACTGCTCAGTAGAACCCAAAACATGTGCTGTAACATAGGGACCCCTCTGATCTACTGGAACTTCAACTGATTCCTTACCCCATCCTAGGCAACCCTATGCATAAGCAGAATCTTGGAAATCAGGCTGCACATAGTTAGACATCTGGTATTGGTTCCGTCTCTCAAAAGTGTTAAACCCATCCTGCCTTCGTACATTAGCATCAAACCTAGCATGATCATTTGTGCTTCTTCTAGGCCCTGAATATCCTGAACGATTTCTCATTTGTCCCCGACCACGTGAACACTGCTGAACACGTAGTGCTAGACAATCGACAGCCCAATGCCCAAATTTCTTACAATACGCAGACTGATCAACAGAATAATTAGAACGAGTGTAAGAAGAACCATAAGATCCACGTCCACCTATATCACTACCTCTAAAAGGCAGACCATAAGCTTGAGCCAACATAACCTTCGTCTTTAATTCTTTAATCTTTTTATCCTCCCTACCTTTTGCTTCTTATTCCTGACGTTCATAATACTGAGCCATAGTCAAAAGAGAAACCGGAGTAGAGGTAGTCCACAAACTTTCACTAGCTTTTAGGTGACTAGCTATTCCTGGTAACAGATTTGCAACATATTTATGGACAAACAAATGTCTGCCCGTATCATCTGACACTAACTGGCTGCTAAAATCATGAAATGCTTCTTCAAAGCATGTAAAGAAATCAGAGACCGATTCATCTGCCTTTTGCTTACAAGACACTAAAACAGTCCAATCTATCTTTTTAGGGGGAATAATCGTTTTTAACTTAACTAAAATGGCTGCGGGAAGATCTAGAATCAACTGATATGGCTTTTTCGCAGGTTCCCTATCCCTGTCCATCTGTTCTAAATCTTTCCATGATGCCCCAAAAACTACACGATCATCAACTTTACGAACAGTTCTCCACATATCTGGAGGTAATATCAATCCGAAAAATAAATCAATGTCAGCCAAAGTCATAGTACAAGAACTAATTGCTCCCTCAACTTCCTCATAAAAGGCGGCAGGATTTTTCCACGGGTCAGGTAATGCTGTTTTAAGTGCCATTACATCTGCCCTATTCCAAGGAGTATACACCCAATTATAAATAAAATAACCCTTAGCATCAACAGAAGTTTTATTATCACTTGTACCCGATCCTTTAGAAGGAACATACAAAGGCGCGGCCTCCCGCATTGGTTTCGCATGAACTATCATAGTGTTATCTGTTCCGAAGATGGAAGCTTGCACCCCGCCGGTCTGAGATGTCTGTGCAACTACGTCCACAGCCCTTTTCTCCTCTCGCAAACGGTCTGCTGCAACACATAATTTCACCAAACGCCTGATTGCATCAGCCACCTGGGAGAAAACAAAAAGACCATCACGCATTTGCTTATGATCAGCTGCTACATCATCGGGCTCTAACTCATCAGAATATTTCCGAAATAGTTCAATAACTTCTGTGCCAAATGCCTCAGTAAAATATAGCTGCTCCTTTTCCGTCCACCCTTTCATGTTGTCTAAAAGTTCAGAAGCAGAGACAACGCTACGAATTGCTTTACGAGCAATAGATCTAAGCTCAGACGCGCGGTCAGTAGGCAACATAGACCGACTGTCTCGTATCTTCTGTTGCTCTGAACCGGAGACCTCAGATAACTCATGAGGGGCAGAAGGAACGACATACGGAGGTGGAGGGCGATCTAGTAACAAAAAATCATTGTGCGGTTGTACTGCCATTTGGCTTAGTTTGTTTTGACCAATGACTTTGTGTTTCACCACTGCGCATATTAGTTGCTCAATGTTCACCAGTAGCACATGGTATGTTTTGTTCAGTTTAGCCGCCTATGGGCTTTGACATTGCATTAGTCATTACATTCTGTATTCTGCCTATTGGCTTTGACATGGCATTAGCCATTACTTTCTGTATTCAGTTGAGCCGCCTATGGGCTTTGACATTGCATTAGCCATTACATTCTGCATTCTGCCTATTGGCTTTGACATGCTGTATCCAGTCTAGCCGCCTATTGGCTTTGACATTGCATTCCTATTGGCTTTGACATGATGTATTCAGTTTAGCTGCCTATTGACTTTGATACATTGCATTTTATATTCAGCTCAGCTGCCTATGGGCTTTGACATGATATTATACATTACATTTTATATTCAGCTCAGCTGCCTATTGGCTTTGACATGATATTATACATTGCATTTTGTATTCAGCTCAGCTGCCTATGGGCTTTGACATGATATAAGACATTGCATTTTGTATTCAGCTTAGATGCTTATTGGCTTTGACATGACACTAGACATTGCATTTGATATTTAGGTTAGCTGCCCATTGCCTTTAACGTGGAGTTAGACATTGCAGTTGAGAATCCAAGCTGTATTTTTCCAAGCTGTGTTTTTGCACCAGAGAACCAAGATGTTTTTCTCACAGTAGACTAGACATGATAAGAGAGGGTACATGGTGTTGTTCTCTCTGCTTGAGCTTGGGAACAGGAGTAGTCTTGGAGACCTGGCCAGTCTCCAAAAGGCTTGCTCAGTTTCCCAGGTCTGAGAGGAGGGGGCACACCTTTGTAACAAATGACACAGGCTGCAGAGAGTCAGATTCGAATCTGCCGGACCTCGTGCTGGAGGTTGGCGCCAGCTGCCAGCAATCCCGTGTGGGTAGATGAATCTCTTTCTCGCGGCTGACAGGGGGTCATCAGCTTGCAGACCTTAGAAAGATGAAGCTGTAGATAGTTCCCACACGGTGAAGTATTTGTTTTGCTTTGCATTCAATATCTTATAAATATAACCTGCTGTGTATATTGCAAACTGATATATTTTGTTTGATTAACGCGGACTTGAAAGCTACTAATTCGTCATTCATAAATATTGTGGTTGGGGAAGAATTAACAACAATAAATGTCTTCTTTGACCTCAGAAGTGCATTTCTGTTGTGTTATGTTAGTGCTTAGAAACTAGATAAGAGGAAAGCACTACAATTGGTACCAGAAGGCGTGGGGTGTCGGTCATTAAGAGGTGATTAAGAGGGTGTTGACGAGTTGGTAGATTTCTAAGTGCACACTTTAAAAGTGTAATTGTTTTTGTTGTTTGGAGAATTACAGAAATTTTTTTTTTTGGAGAATCACAGTAGCACGGCAGACCATGTCTAGGAATGCATGTGTTGATAAACTGCCTGATGGTGCTAAGAAAAACTGTGAATTGTTTTCTGTTTGGGGAATTACAGAAGAAAATGCATGTGTAGCTAAAATGCCTGATAGTGCTTCGAGAAATAATTTCTGTTGTACATATGTAGAAAAAGTGTCTTTTGGAAGTAATGATGACAGAAAGGTATGGATACCTTTATCTGCTTATAGAGAAATGCAGGAGAAATGTAGGCAGTTGGAACATGAAAATAGGAATTTACGTGAGCAAATTAGCCAGGATACAATAATTCAAAATAATGCTGAAAGTTATAAAAATGTTGGTTCTTTCTTTTCCCATTCCAGTAATGAGGGGGTTAAGACAGCTCCGAGCTGCACTGAGTTTCCGTGTGAGCCAGGGTTTTTGGCAGACAAAATGCATTCCTTAACTGATAACACAGATGAGAGAGACCAGAATGTGATTTACGAGTTACCGTTGCAAAATGCACAAGTAAAACCAAAGATTTTAGAGCAAGAGCCGACTTTCATTAGCTTGTTTGATTTTTGGAAAAAGAATAGCCCTCATTTGAGAGAAATCCTAACACTTTTGTATATGGTCACTGTGAAAAATAATATGCAGCTGCGCGCTTGTGATTTGGCAAATGAAATAATGCAGACTTTAGGTTTCTGCGCAGTGCAAGAAGGAAATACTTATGTACATGTAATTCAAGAACAAGGGAAGAAAATAGTGCCCCTAGCTAGGATCATACAATGGATCTGGTACTTGCAAGACAGGGCTAGAGTACCACAGATAAAAGAGTCCCCAATGAAGTTGAGTGCACCATTTGAATTCGTGTCCACTGAAGATAAAAAGCATGTTTGTTTTACTAATGATTCATTGACTGAAATGTTGTTTTCTGGCACAGTAGAAGGAACAGCGTTGTATAATGTGTGTCAGATTTTAAAGCAAGAGCTACGTGAGATGTGTCATTTTTACGCTGATTTTTGGTTCATTGCTAATGTTTTAGCACCTAACTGGTTCAATTACCTTGCAGATGTTAATGAGAAAAATTCAGAGAGAGAGAAGTGTTCACCCAGAATTCTGCCTTAGTGGGGATGGCTAAGTGGGTGCCCCAGAAATGTGAACAGCTGAGAGAAAAAGCCACTTACAGGTGGGCAGAGATGAGAGAGATGCACATTCCCCTAGTTTTGATAAAAACTGTGCAGCACGCACAAAAGCAATCTGTCATGCAAGCAGTCACAGAGCAGTTGGGGAGAGGAAAGTTACCAGAACAGAAATGGCAAAATTTATCAGGTTTTAGGGAGAGTGATTGCTGCAAATTGCCAAGGAAAAATCGAAATTATGCTGATACCTAGAAAAGAATCTGATTCATTCATACAAATTGGAGACAGAATGGCCCAAATTGACAAAAGTGCAGTGAATGGAGGTTTGGTAAAGAATGAGTCTGCCCCAGCCCTTCTGACAGTGCAAGAAAAGGGAAGCTGTGGCGCAGCAGATAAAAACCTCAGTGCTGATGTGTGGGCTGAAGCCCCAAGTGATCCTCCAGAACCTGCAGCGAATGTAACAAAGGGCCCCAAAAACGTCCCGCTGATTATAAAACAGGGAAAGAAAGAGGAAGGGTGCAGTTTAAATGAAAAATGTTATTTGCAAGAAAAGTCATACTTGTTTCTTTTGCAGATCCTACCACGTTTCGCCACTGTCCCTGAGTGTGCTGTGTGGTCCCCTTTCCAGTGTTTGCGTGTGGGGTCGGGGAAGGGACCGAATCCCCAACCTGAACCTGGCTGAGTAAAGTGCCAGCACCATGGATCCATTTTGCGCAAACTGCGCCTTCAGTTCAAGTTCAACTTGTTTGATTGCATTCTTCCACTGGAACTAAGCTGTGTTTTTTTTTTTTTCCCTTCTCGTATGGAACTCTGACTTTTGCTTACCTTCCAGCAAACCTTTCAGGTGGACCGTGCATCTTTACATGAGTAGAACTCATGCCACATCAAATTGCTAACACTGTTGAATTAGAGACTCATTCAGAGTACAAATTGCTCAGTCTTTTCTGTATAGATGTATCTGATGTGAAAGGTTATGAAATCAATGTGTTAATCCACTTCTATTGCTTTACAGGGATTGCTTTGATCATTCAAATCTGACTTGTTGATAATGTTTTTTTTGTGCTGATGTTTTTTGTTTTTTTGTTTTTTGTTTGAAACAAGAGATATGTGAAACAAAAATTCATTGGTCAAAGGGCGGAATGTACTGCCATTTGGCTTAGTTTGTTTTGACCAATGACTTTGTGTTTCACCACTGCGCATATTAGTTGCTCAATGTTCACCAGTAGCACATGGTATGTTTTGTTCAGTTTAGCCGCCTATGGGCTTTGACATTGCATTAGTCATTACATTCTGTATTCTGCCTATTGGCTTTGACATGGCATTAGCCATTACTTTCTGTATTCAGTTGAGCCGCCTATGGGCTTTGACATTGCATTAGCCATTACATTCTGTATTCTGCCTATTGGCTTTGACATGCTGTATCCAGTCTAGCCGCCTATTGGCTTTGACATTGCATTCCTATTGGCTTTGACATGATGTATTCAGTTTAGCTGCCTATTGACTTTGATACATTGCATTTTATATTCAGCTCAGCTGCCTATGGGCTTTGACATGATATTATACATTGCATTTTATATTCAGCTCAGCTGCCTATGGGCTTTGACATGATATAAGACATTGCATTTTGTATTCAGCTTAGATACTTATTGGCTTTGACATGACACTAGACATTGCATTTGATATTTAGGTTAGCTGCCCATTGCCTTTAACGTGGAGTTAGACATTGCAGTTGAGAATCCAAGCTGTATTTTTCCAAGCTGTGTTTTTGCACCAGAGAACCAAGATGTTTTTCTCACAGTAGACTAGACATGATAAGAGAGGGTACATGGTGTTGTTCTCTCTGCTTGAGCTTGGGAACAGGAGTAGTCTTGGAGACCTGGCCAGTCTCCAAAAGGTTTGCTCAGTTTCCCAGGTCTGAGAGGAGGGGGCACACCTTTGTAACGAATGACACAGGCTGCAGAGAGTCAGATTAGAATCTGCCGGACCTCGTGCTGGAGCTTGGCGCCAGCTGCCAGCAATCCCGTGTGGGTAGATGAATCTCTTTCTCGCGGCTGACAGGGGTCATCAGCTTGCAGACCTTAGAAAGATGAAGCTGTAAATAGTTCCCACACGGTGAAGTATTTGTTTTGCTTTGCATTCAATATCTTATAAATATAACCTGCTGTGTATATTGCAAACTGATATATTTTGTTTGATTAAAGCGGACTTGAAAGCTACTAATTCGTCATTCATAAATATTGTGGTTGGGGAAGAATTAACAACAATAAAAGTCTTCTTTGACCTCAGAAGTGCATTTCTGTTGTGTTATGTTAGTGCTTAGAAACTAGATAAGAGGAAAGCACTACAGCGGTTTATTAAGGATAGGATAGAGAGGTTGCCGAACAGTGTATTGGCCAGTTACCTGTAATTTACGTTCTCTCTCTTCTATCTCCTTCAAGTCATTTATTTATTTCTTTCTCATTTCCAGTGCTTTCACATATACATTCTTCCGCTGCTCTTTCTCAAGCAAGGCTTGCTCACGCTTCACTCGTCCACGCACTTCTTTCTCCCACATTCGTACACAGTCAAACATATCTTGCCTAGACTTTCGTTTACACATACATTGTTCCACATACTCAATCTTTCGCAAATCAAATGACCCATGCATAGGCCAACGTAACTCAGGATCCGCACGAGTGTATTTATTCCATAATGTGCTGTACATTATAGAAGAAAGACCATGTTTAACATACATATCTCTATTGGGCGTCCCCTCTGGGGGTGCCGGTTGCGATTCTTCCAGTCTCAAATTGGTACCATTACAAAAGCAAAACATCCTACGAAGTGTGCTAAAAACAGGCATGCCAAAAACAATGCAGAATATGCAGTATTATAATCAAAGTAGCACTTAAGGTACCTCTAGTATGATGTGCCTTTCAAATCAAAATTAAATTAGAGAAATTTCTCCTCATTACCTGCCTATATAAATTGCAATTTATATATCAATTCAAAAGACACAAATTGACTAGTCACCCAAAACACGAGAGCCACAGTAAGTGGTGACACAAAGGCATCAAAATCCACAGCAAGTGCCGTAAAACTGCTCTTACCAATCACAGGGCATCCAGGTTCCAACTACCAAGTTCTAAAATCGACCAAATGGTCACTGCATGCCGAATGAACAAAAAGGATCTCAGTCGAGGACCGGCCCCACCTGGATGGTCAAATCAGAAAGAAGGGAAAAACGCTGTGGTTGCCAAAACTCGGGTCTCCTCAGGCATTGATCGTCCGCAGCGAGATCCCAATCCTTCGTCACGACCAATCCGTCGGGCGTCCGAGTCGCCGATGAGTCCCTGTTCGGGCGCCAATTTTTAGAAGTAAGCCTCAGCAAGGCCTACTAGTGCAAGGGGTTCGCCCTTCTCTGCACAAAGTCCTCAGACTATATAGGAAGAAGTTGGCACAGAAACTGAAATAAAAGACAACGTTTTTGGTACTACAGTTCAAACAGCACCCTTCGGTAATGTTTGAAGTAGCACACTGAACTAAGAGAGCATGGTCCTTTTATACCCACGCAGGGGCTAAAAAGAAGGTGGTACAATTATAGAAGCAAGACTTATATACATATAAGGCCATATGGAAATGCACAGTCGACAGGTAGGAGGGGCTAACAGTTTTCAAGGACTAGTTGACACATTACTGTCGGTTACTGATTACTAACAGCTGCAGACCTACATGTGAAGAGTGGGGGATGCTAAATATAACTTGTCACTAGACAGATTTTCAAGAGTAGTTAACAGGAAGGTAGAACAGAGCACATGGCGAGCACATGGCAGCATGTGGCAGAGAAAATGGCTGCCATGAATACAAATGGATTTCGCGAAATGTTCACAATAGCTGCTAAATACAAGATGTCTTCTGCTAATGCTTAATCTAATCGCTACTAAAATACGACACGTGCACAGCCCTGATGTTGACATGACCTCAGTATGGAAGCGACAATGGCTTGAGTGTCTGGGGAAAGGGCCCCTGCCTTCACCACGGAGGAGTTGGACAAACTGGTGGAAGGGGTCCTCCCCCAGTACACGCTACTCTACGGTCCTCTAGACAAACAGGTGAGTACACTGTGAGCATGCTGCATGGGCAATGCCTGCTTTGAGTGGTGTAGATGGAAGATACATGGGGGGGGCTGAGGCCTGCATGTGCAGATGGTGAGTGTATATGCGTCAGGGCATGGGTAGGAATTGGTGGCCAATGAGTATGACGGTACGGACGGGTGATTAATTTCGTTCCTCCTGTACCTTTCCTCTATGTCAGCGCCCACCAGAAGAAGGGTATTTGGCGTGCCTTCACAAAGGAAGTGCGGACCCTGGGTGTCTATCATAGACAGAGCACCCACTGCCGCAAGAGATGGGAGGATCTGCACCGCTGGAGCAAGAAGACGGCAGAGGTCCAGCTGGGGCTGGCCTCCCAACATGGAAGGGGTGCCCGTCGCACCATGACCCCCTTGATGTTTCGGATCCTGGCAGTGGCATATCCAGAGTTGGATGGGCGCTTGAGGCCATCACAGCAGCCACAAAGGGGTGAGTACAGTGTCATTAAGCTGACTCTGCGTGCCTTACTGATTGTCTGGGTGATGGATGTGGGCTGTGGGTTCCCCTAAGCCAGGGTGGACTTGGTAGGGTAGGTCCCTTGTTGGGCAGTCTCTGAGGCACTCCAACCCCAAAACTTTTAGTGGGCATCTACAACTGGGCAGGCTCCTGTGGGATCCAGGTGTGCAGCAAATGGTGTTAGGCATAGTACCCCATGACCTGGTGAATTTCCTACTAACTGGTAGTGCATGGCCTAGTGCATAGGGCTGCTCCCTGTGTGTTGTGTCCGCCAATGGTAATGGTGTTGCTGGCATTGACCATTTGTGTTTTCTGTCTTTCCCCCCTTCTTGTTTTGTCACCCTGTCCTTGTGTGCATTAGCATCATCTGGCGGAGGAGCCACCCCCCCACCAGCACCGTCCTCCGAGCAGCGCCTCAGCGTGTTTCCCATGCCTGCTCACTCAGGAGGGGGGGCATCTCCTTCGCCCCAGGCACCTCAGGCCCTGCCCAGTGAGCCCTGCTGCCCTCAGTGAGGAGGCTATTGACCTTCTGAGATCCCTCACTGTTGGGCAGTCAACCATTCTGAATGTCATCCAGGGTGTCAAGAGGCATTTGCAATGAAACCTGGAGGGCATTCATTCTGGCGTGGCGGCCCAAAAGAGAGCATTTCAGGCTCTGGCCTCAGCACTGATGGCAGCCATTGTCCTTGTGTCCAGCCTCCCCCCTCCAACTTCCACTACCCAGACCCAATCCCCTGTACCTCAGCCTATCCCAAGCACACCAGCAGACCAGCATGCACACACATCAACACACAAAAGTGGCTCTGGCAAACATAAGCACCACACATCCCACAGGCACTCACACAAGCACCATACCCATGCACCCATGCACACATACCAACATCCACTTCCTTCACTGTGTCCCCCTCCTCCACGTCCTCCACCACATCATCAGCCACTGCCTCCATCACCAGCACACACATCACTACACACCGCTCACGTGCAATCACCACCCCCACTACCATTCACACATCCCCTGTCAACTGCCAGTGTGTCTGTAAGCCCTCCTCCCAAAGTACACAAACGCAGGCACACACCCACACAACAGCCATCCACCTCACAACAGCGTCTAACCCATGCACCTTCACCCAAACTTAGCAGATGTACACCTCCTACAACCACTCCCTCTTCATCCACTCCCACACCCCCTCCATCTTCCAAACCCAGTGTGTCAAAAAAACTTTTCCTAGCAAACATTAACCTCTTCCCTACACCTCCCCCGTCCTTCCTCTAGGGCCAGGATGTCTAAATCCCAACCCAGCACCTCAGCCACCAAATCTGCATCCGCTGTGGTCCCAGCTACTCCAGTACAGTCTAAGGGGGCACCCGTCAGAGCTGCCAGTGTGCCACCGACAGAAAAGAAGGACCACTCTATTTCAGCACCTGCAAAGGTCAAAAAGGGGCCGGCTTCCAGCAGGGGACAGTCACACCACCCACCCAGCAAAGCCTCGCCCAAACACCGAGTGGACAGTGCAAAGGTCCCTGCAGCGGCTGTCAAGATGGGGAAGGGCCACAAAGCAAAGGGCACATCACCTCTGTGCACGATGTCTCCTGGTGAGGGGCTGGTGACCACCATATCATCAGGGATGCCAGCCACATGCACTACAGTCACCACCGCTGCTCCGACCGCCACCTGCACCACGACCTGCACTGCCACCTG
The DNA here is from genome assembly GCF_031143425.1 of Pleurodeles waltl. Taxonomy (NCBI): domain Eukaryota; kingdom Metazoa; phylum Chordata; class Amphibia; order Caudata; family Salamandridae; genus Pleurodeles; species Pleurodeles waltl. Next base: position 1,720,418,103 of record NC_090445.1, on the reverse strand, counting down.
CAACACCACCTGCACCGCCACCTGCACCACCACCTGCACCATCACCTGCACCGCGACCTGCACCGCCGATGCCAAAACGTCAGGCTGCAGCATTCTCCCCAAGGATCAGCCATTCGAGGCTGCCTGAGACGGTATGGTGTCTCCATCCACCACAACATTCACATGCACCATGGCCAGCACTGGCAGCATCTCCGCCACAGCCACTACCACAGCCACTACCACCTGCACCACCATCAGCACCGCAAAGTGCACAGCCGATGCCACTCTGTCGGACATCAGAAGGATCCCCAGTGTGCAGCCGTCAGGGTCTGCAGGTGACGTCCTGGACACGCCACTTGAGACACCATCTCCAGCACTGACACGAACTAGAAATTGGCAGCCTAATGCGCCGCAGGATGGAGTGTGGGTCTGCCTCCATGGAGTATCATGCTACCTGTTCCAGGTACATCGCACGGCTAAGACACCCTGGTGAGACTAAGTCAACATGCCACACCCCAGGAGCAGCATCACTGGGCACAAAGCCCCCTCCAGAACCAGTGGAGAGATACATCCATTCACCCAGTCCTTGGCAGGATGAAGCACTCTGGGCACAAATCCCCCTCCAGAACCAGTGGAGAGATACATCCACTCACCCAGTCCTTGGCAGGATGAAGCACTCTGGGCACTAAGCCACCTCCAGAACCAGTGGAGAGATACATCCACTCACCCAGTCCTTGGCAGGATGAAGCACTCTGGGCACTAAGCCACCTCCAGAACCAGTGGAGAGATACATCCACTCACCCAGTCCTTGGCAGGATGAAGCACTCTGGGCACAAAGCCCCCTCCAGAACCAGTGGAGAAAGACATCCATTTGGGAGACTGTGGCTTTGCACTCCCCAGGACCAAGCAGTGGGCAAGGAGCCCCCTCGAGGAGCAGTGGCGTCGTACCATCATCCGGCTGAGGTGCCCCCCTCCCCTTCCCCCTGAGGTGCCTGTTTTTTATCGACCTGATGCCCCTGCAGTGTTCTCTCTGTTTTGAGGCAGGTGTCATGTGTGGGCTTCGCCTATGCTTTTTGGGACCACTGGTCCTCGGACATTTCATGGGACAGTGTACGGACTTGTGTACTTGCTGTAAATATTTGTGTATACTGTTTATTTGCTGTTCTCTTGGTCTTACTAATTGTTCAAATATTACAGTAGCTCCACTCATTTCGTTTGGTCCTTGCGTTCTTCCAGGGGGTGACGAGGTGTATCTGTGATGTTATTGGATATGTGTGTGTATGTTGTTGTGGGTGGGGGTGTTGCATGCCTCGTGTGTGTGCCACTCTCTTTTTCCTCCCCCCTCCCTTGTGTGCTAGGTTCAGTACTCACCGTTGTCACCGCCGCCTTCTTTCCACTTCGTGGTGTATTAGTAGATACATGAACATGGGTAGGATCTGCAATTCGGGCTCCATGGCATCCTAGTTCTTCCTTGAGTGTTGAAAAGTGAGTGGTTTCCCTTCTGTGTCCTGTTTCTGCCGTGCTTTTGATGGTGTTGGTGCCGCCCCGAAAAAGCTGGCGGATTGGTGCCTTGTAATGGAGTGGGCGGTACATTGTCTTCCACCTGGCTGTTGGCGGTTACTGCCGCAGTGGTTGTTGCTACCGCCGTGGCAGTCTGAGTGTTAAAGTGGTTGTCTGTGTTGGGGGTTTCCGCCATGGTCGTGATCCCAATTTGTTTACCGACGGCCTGTTGGGGGTATCACTGCTGCTTTAACACTGACCACCAGGGTTGTAATGAGGGCCTATGTATTTTTGTTTGCTTTCCCTTTTCCCCTCACTCTCCTTTTGCCAAGATTTGAAGCAGCGCTGCCCTGGCGGATTAAATCCGGACTGAAGTGGAGGTAAACCGCCGGGACTGAAGTGGCGGTAAACCGCCGGTCTCGGCAGTGCAACTGCGGTCGTAATCCCCGTGGAAGCACCGCCAGCCTGTTGGCGGTGCTTCCGTCGAAACAGCCCTGGCAGTCTTTGACCGCCAGGGTTGTAATGACCCCCAGTGTCTTTATACACACCGACTTCAAACACATAGGTTTCAGACGCACAAATAGCAAATACAGAGACTTCAAACACATGGATCTCAAGCACACAGTTTTCAAACTCACAAAGCCCACACCCAAGTCCTGAACCACAGGCCTGAAGCACAAAGGTTTCAAACACACATGTTTCAAACATACAGGGCTCAAATACAGATCTGAAAACACACAGACTTGAAATGCACAGGTCTCAGGCACATAGGTCCCAAACACACAGACCTCAGAAATACAGACCTGGCGAGCAGCGTGAGACATAGGAGGCTCGGGGGGGCCTCCCCACAGTGGATGGGGAGGGGGAGGCACAGACCTGAAACTCACAGACACACAGGCCTCAGGCCCTCGCAGAGCTCGTGAGGGTGCGAAGTGGACACCTATTTTTCTTTTCCTCACAATATTGCAGTTTCTTTAAAAACACAAGTGCAAGTTTAGGCCGCAGAACAATAAGTCACTCAGAGCAGGCACCAGAATGAAAGGCAGGAGGGAGATGTCATGGACGAGCTGGGGCACGTGCAGGTGCAGCTGTGAGCACAGGAACCTCTGGAAGAGAGAAAAGAGAAAGAGAGAGAGAGGAGGGAGAGAGAGGGAGAGGGGGAGGTGAAAGAGCGAGAGGGAGGGAGAGACAGAGGGGAGGGAGAGAGAGGAGAGAGGGTGAGAGAGAGCGAGACAGAGTGGGAGAGAGGAGAGAGAGAGGGAGAGAGAGGGAGAGAGATGAAAAAGCGAGAGGGAGTGAGCGAGAGAGAGAGAGGAGGGAGAGGGAGAGAGAGAGAGAGAGAGAGAGACAGAGTGGGAGAGAAGAGAAAGAGAGGGCGAGACAGAGTGGGAGAGAGGAGAGAGAGGGAGAGAGATAGAGGGTAAGAGAGAGAGGAGAGGGGGGGAGAGAGAGAGGGTAAGAGAGAGAGGAGAGAGAGAGGCGAGGGGGGAGAGAGCGGGACAGAGTGGGAGAGAGAGAGAAAGAGAGAGCGTGAGAGAGAGCGGAGGAGAGAGAGAAGGGAGAGAGAGGGAGAGGGAGAGAGGGGAGAGAGAGAAAGGGATAGAGAGCAAGGAGGGAGAGAGAGGAGAGAGGGAGAGAGAGAGAGAAAGAGAGTAAGAGAGAGAGAGAGAGAGAGAGAGAGAGAGAGAGGAGAGATGAGAGAGAGGAGAGAGAGAGGGGGGAGAGAGAGGAAAGAGAGCGAGGAGAGAGAGGAGGAGAGAGGAGGGAGAGGAGAGAGAGAGAGGGAGAGGGAGAGAGGGAGAGAGAGAGAGAGAGAGAGAGAGAGAGAGAGAGAGAGAGAGAGAGAGAGAAAGGAGAAAGAGCGAGGAAAGAGGAGGGAGAGAGAGGGAGAGGGAGAGAGGGGAGAGAGATAGAGAGCGAGAGAGAGGAAGGGAAAGAGCGAGGCAGAGAGAGAGAGAAGAAAGAGAGAGATAGAGAGGAGAGAGAGCAAGGAGCGAGAGGAGGAGAGACAGAGGGAGAGAGAGAGAGAGAAAGAGAGAAAGAGTAAGAGAGAGAGGGGAGAGGGAGAGGAGAGAGGGAGAGGGGGAGAGAGAGAGAGAGAGAGAGAGAGACAGAGTGGGAGAGAAGAGAAAGAGAGGGAGAGAGAGAGAGAGATAGAGAGGAGAGAGAGCGAGGAGCAAGAGGAGGAGAGGGAGAAAGGGAGAGAGAGAGAAAGAAAGAGTAAGAGAGAGGGGAGAGAGAGAGGGAGAGAGAGAGAGCGAGACAGAGTGGGAGAGAAGAGAGAGAGAGGGAGAGAGAGAGAGAGTAATCTGTGTGTGTGTGTGTGTGTGTGCGTGTCTGTCGGTGTGTGTGGGTGCGCGCGTCTATCTATCTGTGTGTGTGGGTGTGTGCGTCTATCTGTGTGTGTGTGCATGTCTATCTGTCTGTGTGTGTGGGTGTGCGGATCTATCTATCTGTGTGTGGGTGTGCGTGTCTGTGTGTGTGGGTGTGCACGTCTATCTATCTATCTGTGTGAGTGTGTGTGTGTGTCTATCTATCTGTATGTGTGGGTGTGCACGTCTCTCTATTTGTGTGTGTGGGTGTGCGCGTCTGTCTATCTGTGTGTGTGTGCTCATCTATCTATGTGTGTGTGTGGGTGTGCGTGTCCATCGATCTGTGTGTGTGGGTGCGCACGTCTATCTATCTGTGTGTGTGTGTATGTATGTGTGTGTGTGTGTGCGCCTCTATCTGTGTCTGGGTGTGCGTGTCTGTCTATCTGTGTGTGTGTGTGTGTGCGTCTAGCTATCTGTGTGTGTGCGTGTCTGTCTATCTGTGTGTGTGTGTGCTCATCTATGTGTGTGTTTGGGTGTGCGTGTCCATCGATCTGTGTGTGTGGGTGTGCTCGTCTATCTATCAGTATGTGTGGATGGGCGTGTCTATCTACCTGTGTGTGTGAGCGTCTATCTATCTCTGTGTGTGGATGTGCGCGTCTGTCTATCTGTGTGTGTGGGTGTGCACGTCTAGCTATCTGTGTGTGTGTGCGTCTATTTGTGTGTGTGTGTGTGTGCTCGTCTTTCTATGTGTGTGTGTGGGTGTGCGCGTCCATCGATCTGTGTGTGTGGGTGTGCGCGTCTATCTATCTGTGTGTGTGGATGTGCGTGTCTATCTTTGTGTGTGTGTGTGTGTGTGCGTGTCTATCTATCTGTGTGTATGGGTGTGCGCGTCTGTCTATATGTGTGTGTGCACGTTTATCTGTGTGTGTGGGTGTGTGCATCCATTTATCTGTGTGTGTGTGTGTGTGTGTGTGTGTGTATGCGTCTATCTATCTGTGTATGTGGGTGTGCGCGCCTATCTATCTGTGTGTCGGTGTGCACGTCTATCGATCTGTGTGTGTCTGTGTGCATCTATCTGTGTGTGTGTGTGTGCGCGTCTATCTATCTGTGTGTGTGGGTGTGCGCGTCTATCTATCTGTGTGTGGGTGTGCGCGTCTATCTCTCTGTGTGTGGGTGTGCGCGTCTATCTGTGTGAGTGGGTGTGCACGTCTATCTGTGTGTGTGGGTGTGTGTGCATCTATCTATCTGTGGGTGTGCAGGTCTATCTATCTATCTGTGTGTGTGTGTGTCTATCTGTGTGTGTTGGTGTGCACGTCTATCTATCTGTGTGTGGGTGTGCGTGTCTATCTGTGTGTGTGGGTTTGCGCGTCTATCTATCTGTGTGTGGGTGTGCGAGTCTGTGTGTGTGGGTGTGCATGTCTATTTATCTGTGTGTGTGTGTGTGTGCGCGCGTCTATCTATCTGTATGTGTGGGTGTGCGCATCTCTCTATCTGTGTGTGTGGGTGTGCGCGTCTATCTATCTTTGAGTGGGTGTGCACGTCTATCTGTGTGTGTGGGTGTGCATGTCTATCTATCTGTGTGTGTGTGTGTTCGTGTCTATCTATCTGTGTGTGGGTGTGCACGTCTTTCTGTGTGTGTGGGTGTGCACATCTATCTATCTGTGTGTGTGGGTGTGCACGTCTATCTATATGTGTGTGTGGGTGTGCTCGTCTATCTGTGGGTGTGCACATCTATCTATCTGTGTGTGTGGGTGTGCACATCTATCTATCTGTGTGTGTGGGTGTGCACGTCTATCTATCTGTGTGTGGGTGTGCGCGTCTGTCTGTGTGTGTGGGTGTGAACGTCTATCTGTGTGTGTGGGTGTGCACGTCTATCTATGTATGTGTGGGTGTGCACGTCTATCTATCTGTGTATGTGTGTGTGTGTGTGTGTGTGCGCGTCTATCTATCTGTGTGTGTGGGTGTGCATGTCTATATGTGTGTGTGTGTGTGTGCGTGCCTATCTATATGTGTGTGTGTGCGCGTCTATCTATCTGTGTGTGGGTGTGCTCGTCTATCTGTGTGTGTGGGTGTGCACGTCTATCTATCTGTATGTGGGTGTGCGCGTCTATCTGTGTGTATGTGTGTGTGTGTGTGTGCGCGTCTATCTATCTGTGTGTGTGTGTGGGTGTGCGTGGCTATCTGTGTGTGTGTGCGCGTCTGTCCATCTGTGTGTGGGTGTACGCATCTATCTATCTGTGTGTGGGTGTGCGCATCTATCTGTGTGTGGGTGTGCGCGTGTATCTATCTGTATGTGTGGGTGCGCACATCTCTCTGTGTGTGTGGGTGTCTATGTGGAAGCAGGATCCTGTATCATGATTTTTTTCTTAACATTTTCTGTGTTTGGTACACTTTAAAAACACTGGGAAAGGATAGTCCCCACAAGGATGGTGACACGTGTAAGAGTGTGCTCCCGTGTGTGCGTGTGCGTGCGTACGTGTGTGTGTGTGTGTGAGAGAGAAGGTGTGGGAGGCAGGGTTTCCTTGGCACAAACAGGAGTACTCTTCTCAGAGTTTTACACCCATGCTCAACTTGGGGCCAAGGGCACTCAGAGCGGTCGGTACCGGGGCCAAGCGCCTATTGGAAATGTTCACATCATTCGGGGCCCCATCCTTGGGAATATGACATTCACTAAATCCCAGTTGAGAATTCCATGGACATTTCAAAGTACTGGCCATTGTCTAACACGGAATTGTTGCAGAGTGAGCGCAATGTCAGATGACTGGATGGAAGTCTGAATGAGTGAGTGCAATGTCGGATGACTGCATGGAATTCTGAATGAGTGAATGCAATGTCGGATGACTGCATGGAAGTCTGAATGAATGAGTGCAATGACGGATGACTGCATGGAAGTCTGAATGAGTGAATGCAATGTCGGATGACTGCATGGAATTCTGAATGAGTGAATGCAATGTCGGATGACTGCATGGAAGTCTGAATGAATGAGTGCAATACCGGACGACTGCATGGAGTCCTGAAAGAGTGAGAGTAATGTCAGATGACAGCACAGAATTCTTAAAGAGTGAGTGCAATGTTGGATTACTGCATGAAATCTGAAAGAGTGAGTGCAACACCTGATGACTTCATGGAATCCTGAAAGAGTGACTGCAATGCCGGGTTACTGCATGGGAATTCTGAAAGAGTCAGTGCAATGTCAGAATACAGCCTGGAATCCTGAAAGAGTGAGTGCAATGTTGGATGACTGCATGGAATCCTGAAAGAGTGAGTGCAATGTTGGATGACTGCATGGAATCCCGAAAGGGTGAGTGGAATGTCAGATGACTACATTGAATTCTGAAAGAGTTAGTGGAATGTCGGGTGACAGCACTGAACCCAGAAAGAATGAGTGCAATGTCACATGACTGCATGGAATCTTGAAAGAGTGAGTGTAATGTCGATGAGTGCATAGAATTTGGAAAGAGTGAGTGCAATGCGGGATGACTGCATGAGAATACTGAAAGAGTGAGTGCAATGTTGGATGACTGCATGAGAATACTGAAAGAGTGAGTGCAATGTTGGATGACTGCATGGAATTCTGAAAGAGTGAGTGCAATGTCAGGTAACCTTTTGGAATTCTGAAAATGTAAGATGCATTCCAACAACTCTAACTTCCAATTCTGAGAAGCAATAAAATGCTGAATAAATAAAGTCATACTGACTGTTGTTTGGAGACTTACACGGGAAAGGAAGAACGTAAACAGTAGGCCACAGCAGGCCTGTGGAGAGAGAGAGTTCAAGATCAGTCTCAGGAGGCCTATGGTGACAGAGTTCAAGATCAGTCTCAGGAGGCCTGAGTTGTAGGAAAGTACCATCTTGCCTGGCATGTTACCCCCATATTTCACTGTATATATGTTGTTTTAGTCTGTGTGTCACTGGGACCCTGCCAGCCAGGGCCCCAGTGCTAATAAGTATATGCCCTGTATATGTTCCCTGTGTGATGACTAACTGTCTCACTGAGGCTCTGCTAACCAGAACCTCAGTGGTTATGCTCTCTCTCTGCTTTACAAATTTGTCACTAACAGGCTAGTGACTAAATTTACCAATTCACATTGGCATACTGGTACACCCATATAATTCCCTAGTATATGGTACTGAGGTACCCAGGGTATTGGGGTTCCAGGAGATCCCTATGGGCTGCAGCATTTATTTTGTCACCCATAGGGAGCTCTGACAATTCTTACACAGGCCTGCCAGTGCAGCCTGAGTGAAATAACGTCCACGTTATTTCACAGCCATTTACCATTGCACTTAAGTAACTTATAAGTCACCTATATGTCTAACCTTCACCTGGTGAAGGTTGGGTGCAAAGTTACTTAGTGTGTGGACACCCTGGCACTAGCCAAGGTGCCCCCACATCGTTCAGGGCAAATTCCCCGGACTTCGTGAGTGCGGGGACACCATTACACGTGTGCACCGTACATAGGTCACTACCTATGTGCAGCGTCACAATGGTAACTCCGAACATGGCCATGTAACATGTCTAAAATCATGGAATTGTCCCCCCAATGCCATTCTGGCATTGGGGGGACAATTCTACGATCCCTCTGGTCGCTAGCATAGTGCACAGGTACTGCCAAACTGCCTTTCCGGGGTCTCCACTGCAGCTGCTGCTGCTGCCAACCCCTCAGACAGGTTTCTGCCCTCCTGGGGTCCAGGCAGCCCTGGCCCAGGAAGGCAGAACAAAGGATTTCCTCTGAGAGAGGGTGTTACACCCTCTCTTTTTGGAAATAGGTGTGAAGGCTGGGGAGGAGTAGCCTCCCTCAGCCTCTGGAAATGCTTTGATGGGCACAGATGGTGCCCATCTCTACATAAGCCAGTCTACACCAGTTTAGGGATCCCCCAGGCCTGCTCTGGCACGAAACTGGACAAAGGAAAGGGGAGTGACCACTCCCCTGACCTGCACCTCCCAGGGGAGGTGCCCAGTACTCCTCAAGTGTGTCCCAGACCTCTGCCATCTTGGAAACAGAGGTATTTGTGGCACACTGGACTGCTCTGAGTGGCCAGTGCCAGCAGGTGACGTCAGAGGCTCCTTCTGATAGGCTCTTACCTCTCTTGGTAGCCAATCCTCCTTCCCAGGTAGCCAAACCACCTTTTCTGGCTATTTATGGTCTCTGCTTTGGGGAATTCTTCAGATAACGAATGCAAGAGCTCACCAGAGTTCTTCCGCATCTCCCTCTTCACCTTCTGCCAAAGGATCGACCGCTGACTGCTCAAGACGCCTGCAAACCCGCAACAAAGTAGCAAGACGACTACTAGCAACCTTGTATTGCTTCATCCTGCCGGCATTCTCGACTGTTTTTAGGTGGTGCATGCTCTGGGGGTAGACTGCCTCCTCTCTGCACCAGGAGCTCTGAAGAAATCTCCAGTGGGTCGACGGAATCTTCCCCCTGCAACCGCAGGCAACAAAAGACTGCATCACTGTAGGAGGCTGGACTGGCTTGTAGTGAGTACCAAGGGGTACTTGCACCTTGCACCAGGCCCAGTTATCCCTTATTAGTGTATAGGGTGTCTAGCAGCTTAGGCTGATAGATAATGGTAGCTTAGCAGAGCAGCTCAGGCTGAACTAGGAGACGTGTGAAGCTACTACAGTACCACTTAGAGTCATATGCACAATATCATAAGAAAACACAATACACAGTTATACTAAAAATAAAGGTACTTTATTTTTATGACAATATGCCAAAGTATCTTAGAGTGTACCCTCAGTGAGAGGATAGGAAATATACACAAGATATATATACACAATAGCAAAAATATGCAGTATAGTCTTAGAAAACAGTGCAAACAATGTATAGTTACAATAGGATGCAATGGGGAAACATAGGGATAGGGGCAACACAAACCATATACTCCAAAAGTGGAATGCGAACCACGAATGGACCCCAAACCTATGTGACCTTGTAGAGGGTCGCTGGGACTATTAGAAAATAGTGAGAGTTAGCAAAATAACCCTCCCCAAGACCCTGAAAAGTGAGTGCAAAGTGCACTAAAGTTCCCCTAAGGACAAAATAGTCGTGTTAGAGGAATAATGCAGGAAAGACACAAACCAGCAATGCAACAACTGTGGATTTCCAATCTAGGGTACCTGTGGAACAAGGGGACCAAGTCCAAAAGTCACAAGCAAGTCGGAGATGGGCAGATGCCCAGGAAATGCCAGCTGCGGGTGCAAAGAAGCTTCGACTGGACAGAAGAAGCTGAGGTTTCTGCAGGAACGAAAAGGGCTAGAGACTTCCCCTTTGGTGGACGGATCCCTCTCGCTTTGGAGAGTCGTGCAGAAGTGTTTTCCCGCCGGAAGGACGCCAACAAGCCTTGCTACACGCAAATCGTGCGTTTGGCGTTTTTGGACGCTGCTGGGGCCCAGGAGGAACCAGGAGGTCGCAAATTGGACCTGCAGAGAGAGGGGATGTCGAGAAAGACAAAGAGCCCTCACTGAAGCAGGTAGTACCCGTAAAAGTGCCAGAAACAGGCACTACAAGGATGCATGAAACGGTGCTCGCCGAAGTTGCACAAAGGAGTCCCACGTCGCCGGAGACCAACTTAGAAAGTCGTGCAATGCAGGTTAGAGTGCCGTGGACCCAGGCTTGGCTGTGCACGAAGGATTTCCACCGGAAGTGCACAGGGGCTGGAGTAGCTGCAAAGTCGCGGTTCCCAGCAATGCAGCCCAGCGAGGTGAGGCAAGGACTTACCTCCACCAAACTTGGGCTGAAGAGTCACTGGACTGTGGGGGTCACTTGGACAGAGTCGCTGGATTCGAGGGACCTCGCTCGTCGTGCTGAGAGGAGACCCAAGGGACCGGTAATGCAGCTTTTTGGTGCCTGCGGTTGCAGGGGGAAGATTCCGTCGACCCACAGGAGATTTCTTCGGAGCTTCTGGTGCAGAGAGGAGGCAGGCTACCCCCACAGCATGCACAAGCAGGAAAACAGTCGAGAAGGCGGCAGGATCAGCATTACAGAGTTGCAGTAGTCGTCTTTGCTACTATGTTGCAGGTTTGCAGGCTTCCAGCGCGGTCAGCAGTCGATTCCTTATCAGAAGGTGAAGAGAGAGATGCAGAGGAACTCGGATGAGCTCTTGCATTCGTTATCTAAAGTTTCCCCAGAGACAGAGACCCTAAATAGCCAGAAAAGAGGGTTTGGCTACCTAGGAGAGAGGAAAGGCTACTAACACCTGAAGGAGCCTATCAGCAGGAGTCTCTGACATCACCTGGTGGCACTGGCCACTCAGAGCAGTCCAGTGTGCCAGCAGCACCTCTGTTTCCAAGATGGCAGAGGTCTGGAGCACACTGGAGGAGCTCTGGACACCTCCCAGGGGAGGTGCAGGTCAGGGGAGTGGTCACTCCCCTTTCCTTTGTCCAGTTTCGCGCCAGAGCAGGGGCTAAGGGGTCCCTGAACCGGTGTAGACTGGCTTATGCAGAATTGGGCACATCTGTGCCCAACAAAGCATTTCCAGAGGCTGGGGGAAGCTACTCCTCCCCTGCCTTCACACCATTTTCCAAAGGGAGAGGGTGTCACACCCTCTCTCAGAGGAAGTTCTTTGTTCTGCCATCCTGGGCCAGGCCTGGCTGGACCCCAGGAGGGCAGCTGCCTGTCTGAGGGGTTGGCAGCAGCAGCAGCTGCAGAGAAACCCCAGGAAGGGCAGTCTGGCAGTACCAGGGTCTGTGCTACAGACCACTGGGATCATGGAATTGTACCAACAATGCCAGGATGGCATAGAGGGGGCAATTCCATGATCATAGACATGTTACATGGCCATATTCGGAGTTACCATGGTGAAGCCACATATAGGTAGTGACCTATATGTAGTGCACGCGTGTAATGGTGTCCCCGCACTCACAAAGTTCAGTGAATTGGCTCTGAACAATGTGGGGGCACCTTGGCTAGTGCCAGGGTGCCCTCACACTAAGTAACTTTGCACCTAACCTTTACCAGGTAAAGGTTAGACATATAGGTGACTTCTAAGTTACTTAAGTGCAGTGTAAAATGGCTGTGAAATAACGTGGACGTTATTTCACTCAGGCTGCAGTGGCAGGCCTGTGTAAGAATTGTCAGAGCTCCCTATGGGTGGCAAAAGGAATGCTGCAGCCCATAGGGATCTCCTGGAACCCCAATACCCTGGGTACCTCAGTACCATATACTAGGGAATTATAAGGGTGTTCCAGTAAGCCAATGTAAATTGGTAAAAATGGTCACTAGCCGGTCAGTGACAATTTGAAAGTAATGAGAGAGCATAACCACTGAGGTTCTGGTTAGCAGAGCCTCAGTGAGACAGTTAGGCACCACACAGGGAACATATACATGCACACCTATGAGCACTGGGGCCCTGTGTGACAGGGTCCCAGTGACACATACATATAGGCCACAAACCTATGAGCACTGGGGTCCTGACCAGCAGGATCCCAGTGACACATAACAAACATACTGAAACCATAGTGTTTTCACTATGAGCACTGAGGCCTGGCTATCAGGATCCCAGTGAGACAGTGAAAACAGTGACAAACACCCTGACATACACTCACAAACAGGCCAAAAGTGGGGGTAACAAGGCTAGAAATAGGCTACCTTCTCACAATCACCGGTCCTCTGGGTCCCCTCTCAGCATGACGAGCGTGGTCCCTGGAACTCAGCAACTCTGTCCAAGTGACGCTCACAGTCCAGTGATTCTTCAGTCCAAGTTTGGTGGAGGTAAGTCCTTGCTTCCCCAAGCTAGACTGCATTGCTGGGTACCGCGTGATTTGCAGCTGCTCCGGCTCCTGTGCACTGTTCCAGGATTTCCTTTGTGCATAGCTAAACCTGTTTCCCTGACACTCCTTCCTGCAGTGCACAACCTTCTGAGTTGTCCTCCGGTGTTGTGGGACTTCCTTTTGTGACTTCGGGTGGACCCCAGTTCACTTTTCTTCCAAGTGCCTGTTCAGGTACTTCTGAGGGTGCTGCCTGCTTCTGTTTGGGCTCCGTGAGTTGCTGGGCGCTCCCTCTGTTTCCTCCTCCAAGTGTCGACATCCTGGTCCCTCATGGGCCACAGCAGCAGCCAAAAACCTCTACCACGACCCTTGCAGCTAGCAAGGCTTGTTTGCAGTCTTTCTGCATTGGAACACCTCTGCAAGGTTCATCGCGACGTGGGACATCCGTCTTCCAAAGGAGAAGTCCCTAGCTTTCTTCTTTCTTGCAGAACTCCAAGCTTCTTCCATCCGGTGGCAGCTTCCTTGCACCCTCAGCTGGCATTTCCTGGGCTCCTGCCCTCTCTCGACACTTTCGTGACTATTGGACTTGGTCCCCTTGTCTTACAGGTACTCAGGTCTGGATATCCACTGTTGTTGCATTGCTGGTGTTTGTTCTTCCTGCAGAATCCCCCTATTACGACTTCTGTGCTCTCTGGGGGTAGTAGGTGCACTTTACACCTACTTTTCAGGGTCTTGGGGTGGGTTATTTTTCTAACCCTCACTGTTTTCTTACAGTCCCAGCGACCCTCTACAAGCTCACATAGGTTTGGGGTCCATTCGTGGTTCTCATTCCACTTTTGGAGTATATGGTTTGTGTTGCCCCTATACCTATGTGCTCCTATTGCAATCTATTGTAATTCTACACTGTTTGCATTACTTTTCTTGCTATTACTTACCTAAGGTTGGTTTGTGTACATATATGTTGTGTATGTAATTTATCCTCATACTGAGGGTACTCACTGAGATACTTTTGGCATATTGTCATAAAAATAAAGTACCTTTATTTTTAGTACATCTGTGTATTGTGTTTTCTTATGATATTGTGCATATGACACCAGTGGTATAGTAGGAGCTTTGCATGTCTCCTAGTTCAGCCTAAGCTGCTCTGCTGTAGCTACCTTCTATCAGCCTAAGCTGCTAGAAACACCTCTTCTACACTAATAAGGGATAACTGGAGCTGGTACAGAGTGTAAGTACCCCTTGGTACCCACTACAAGCCAGGCCAGCCTCCTACGTGAGGAGACAGAGTTCAAGATCAGTCTCAGGAGGCCTGAGGAGACAGAGTTCAAGGACAGGGTCTGTGAGTACTGGGAGTGTAACTGCTAGAGAGTCAAAAAAGAGTCCATTCATTTGGTATTTATTGATCTAACATGTGCCTTTGATATGGTTAATAGGTCGAAGCTATGGCAAACCCTGGGAGCTTTAGGCTGTGATACGTCCCTTCTGGAGCTTATTAAACGGCTACACACAGATTTAACGGTTTCTGTTCAGACTGGTTTACATGGGCAGAGAACCTCTCCCATTCCGTCAACAAGGGGCGTAAGACAGGGATGTATCTTGGCGCCCTTTCTTTTTTTGATCTACATAAATGGGCTCTATGACTCGCTGGCAAAACATGCAAAGGATGTACCAAGACGGGCCAGAGACCGCTTCCAGTTTTATTATATGCTGATGATGCAGTTTTCATTGCTTGCACCGCTAATGATTTGCAGGGTCGTTTGGACCTATTGAACAATTTTATGTTGAATCTTGATCTGAAAGTAAATTATTCCAAGACTTTTGTTATGACATGCGGCCCACGTAACACAAAGTCTAAACAATTTATTATGGGAGGTCATATTTTAAAAAAGGTGAATAATTTTTTTTATTTAGGTATGTATATGAGTTCCTCTCTGTCCTGGAAGACACATATTAACTTCAAGCTGCAACAGCTGACAAGGAATATCGAAGCGATTTTTCGCTTTCCTAGTAAATTAGGCCACAGACCCCCTGCACAGATGAAAACACTCTATAACTCCAAGTGTGCTGCAGCAGTCCTAAACGGGGCAGGAGTTTGGGGCCATAATACTATTCCCTCTCTTCAGAGCGTTGAAAATAAATTCCTGCGTAGATTATTGATGGTTCCAAAATGTACAGCAAATATCATCTGCCACGAAGAAATGGGTCAGCATTTTTTGGAGGACATGGTCTCCATTGCTCCTCTACTGCTCTGGATTAGATGCTGGCTAAACCCCGCGGCTAAACTTGTTCAAGACTGCATTTCTGGTTGCCTACAATTAGACAATTCAAATAGGATTCCCTGGCTTAAGTTTCTGCGAAACTCCTTTGAGAAGCTAGGGCTCAGGTATATGTTTGACGAACCCCATTTGTTAACTACAACTTCTAGGACTGTCTTGAAGTCAACTTATTCTGAGCACGTTTCAGAGTTGAGATTTTTTAGTTCCCTGAAACTGAAATCCTTTGATCCCTACACTCGGATTGTGACTGCCCCATGCCTTGAACCCTATTTGACCTGGTTTTTAAGTTCTAGAATAAATTCTATTTTAACACTTTTTAGATTTGATCTAATTCATTTTAAGGGAGCCTTCCTCGAACCATGTTTCTGGAAAAAGGATTTACCACTCTGCCCCTGTGATTCCAAGACAAACCAGAGTACCTCGCATTTTTTTCTTTTTTGCCCTCTATACGCTGCTCCCAGAAGGGCTTTTATCCTACCGATTTTATGTCACCTTAGACCTATCCACTATGAGGAAGCTTTATTATATTTCCAGAGACTGTCAGATATTCAAACCTGTCATCATGTACTAGACTTTGTTATAGCTTCTTTAAGTATTAGGAAAAGGTCTACTGTATCTTAAATTCGTATATTTTAGTGAAAGTCTACTATCTAAGACAATATTTGTACTTTTGAGCTTTTGTCATTTCTTAATCATGTTTAGCATATTTATCTGCTATTTGTCTAGGGGTTTTAAATCGGACGTTTATATGGTGTTTTTAGAAACCATTTTATAGTTTTAAACATGTTCTATATTATTTATAGATTGGTAATATGTGTTCTGGTTTTCACTTTTATGGCAACTGCCGAATAACGTTTACTGACTGACTGACTATGAGTACTGGGAGTGTAACTCCTACAGGGTCTGTGAGTACTGGGAGTGTAACGCCTACAGGGTCTGTCCTGACATCTGTCCCCCACTGCCCTAATGATCCCGAGAGACTATGAGTACTGGGAGTGTAACTCCTACAGGGTCTGTGAGTACTGGAAGTGTAACTCCTACAAGGTCTGTGAGTACTGGGAGTGTAACTCCTACAGGGTCTGTCCTGACATCTGTCCCCCACTGCCCTAATGATCCAGCAGAGACTATGAGTACTGGGAGTGTAACTCCTACAAGGTCTGTGAGTACTGGGAGTGTAACTCCTACAGGGTCTGTCCTGACGTCTGTCCCCACTGCCCTAATGATCCCGAGAGACTATGAGTACTGGGAGTGTAACTCCTACAAGGTCTGTGAGTACTGGGAGTGTAACTGCTACTGGGTCTGTGAGTACTGGGAGTGTAACTCCTACAGGGTCTGTCCTGACATCTGTTCCCCACTGCCCTAATGATCCAGCAGAGACTATGAGTACTGGGAGTGTAACTCCTACAAGGTCTGTGAGTACTGGGAGTGTAACTGCTACTGGGTCTGTGAGTACTGGGAGTGTAACTCCTACAGGGTCTGTCCTGACGTCTGTCCCCACTGCCCTAATGATCCCGAGAGACTACGAGTACTGGGAGTGTAACTCCTACAAGGTCTGTGAGTACTGGGAGTGTAACTGCTACTGGGTCTGTGAGTACTAGGAGTGTAACTCCTACAGGGTCTGTCCTGACGTCTGTCCTGCACTGCCCTAATGATCCTGAGAGACTATGAGTACTGGGAGTGTAACTCCTACAGGGTCTGTGAGTACTGGGAGTGTAACTGCTACAGGGTCTGTCCTGACGTCTGTCCCCCACTGCCCTAATGATCCTGAGAGACTATGAGTACTGGGAGTGTAACTACTACACGGTCTGTCCTGACGTCTGTCCCCCACTGCCCTAATGATCCCCAGAGACTATGAGTACTGGGAGTGTAACTGCTACAGGGTCTGTCCTGACATCTGTCCCCACTGCCCTAATGATCAAGAGAGACTATGAGTACTGGGAGTGTAACTGCTACAGGGTCTGTGAGTACTGGGAGTGTAACTCCTACAGGGTCTGTCCTGACATCTGTCCCCACTGCCCTAATGATCCAGCAGAGACTATGAGTACTGGGAGTGTAACTCCTACAAGGTCTGTGAGTACTGGGAGTGTAATTCCTACAGGGTCTGTCCTGACGTCTGTCCCCCACTTCCCTAATGATCCAGAGAGACTATTGTAGGAGGCTGACCTGGCTTATAGTGGGTACCTCCTGAGACTGATCTTGAACTCTGTCTCCTCAGGCCTCCTGAGACTGTCCTTGAACTCTGTCACCTCAGGCCTCCTGAGACTGATCTTGAACTCTGTCACCTCACGTAGGAGGCTGGCCTGGCTTGTAGTGGGTACCAGAGGTACTTACACCCTGAGCCAGGTCCAGTTATCCCTTATTAGTAGAATAGTAGTGTTCTAGCAGCTTAGGCTGACAGAGGTAGCTATAGCAGAGCAACTTAGGCTGAACTAGGAGACATGCAAAGCTCCTACTATACCACTTATATCATATAGCGCTATGGTGGTCATTACAACCCTGGCGGACGGTGTTAAAGCGGCGGTAAGACCGCCAACAGGCCGGCAGTAAAAAATTTGGAATTACGACAGTGGCGGAAACCGCCAACAAAGACAGCCACTTTAACAATCCAACCGCCACGGCGGTACAAACAAACAGCTTGGCGGTCACCGCCAACAGACAGGCAGAAGGCAATGCACCGCCCACAGTATCACAACCTACCAATCCGCCACCTTTTCCGGGGCGGATTCACCGCGGACCAAAACACAGTGGAAACAGGATCTTGAAGGGAAAACGCTCACCTCTACACATCCCACGAGGAATCAGGACGCCATGGAACCCGAGCTCCAGATCCTGCCAGCCCATATCTTCTTGCTCCTCTAGCAGGAGTACGAACGCCGGCAACGAAGACCACGGTGAGCACTGCACCTATGACACAGGGGAGGGGGAAGGGAAAAAACAGGGACACACACACGCAACACCCCCACCCTCACCCACGACAACACACACACTAATACAGCATGATACATTACAGTTACACCCTCCAACCCACCCGGAAGAATGCAAAGACCAAAGAAAATGAGTGTAACCATTGTAATATATTAAAATGAAGTACGCAAAAATATATACATACACTATAAACAAAATATACACCAAGCTTAGTAGTCCCGGTAGTGCTCCAATGAAGTCCTTGGAATACTGGGTCCACACGGTATGGGTGAGGCCCACACAAGATCCCTAACCATGACGGAGAGAACACTGCAAAGGCATCAGATAGCAAGAAAACAGGCATCTCAGGGGAAAGGAAAGGGGGGCACCTCAGCTGGTTGAGTGCACAATGCCAAATCCACGAGGGGGCACATGCCCACTGTTCAATCCTGGGAAGTGCAAAGCCACAGTCTCACAAGTCTCTACAGTGGGTGGGTTGCCCACTGTTCAATCCTGGGGAGTGCAAAGCCACAGTCTCTCAAGTCTCTACAGTGGGTGGGTTGCCCACTGTTCCATCCTGGGGAGTGCAAAGCCACAGTCTCTCAAGTTTCTACAGTGGGTGGGTTGCCCACTGTTCCATCCTGGGGAGTGCAAAGCCACAGTCTCACAAGTCTCTACAGTGGGTGGTTTGCCCACTGTTCAATCCTGGGGAGTGCAAAGCCACAGTCTCACAAGTCTCTACAGTGGGTGGTTTTCCCACTGTTCAATCCTGGGGAGTGTAAAGCCACAGTCTCTCAAGTGGATGACAGTCTCCACTGGTTCTGGAGGGGGCCTTGTGCCCAGAGTGCTTCATCCTGCTAAGGACTGAGATAGTGGATGGGCAGGAGGGGGCCTTGTGCTCAGAGTGCTTCATTCTGCTAAGGACTGAGGTAGTGGATGGATCTCTCCACTGGTTCTGGAGGGGCCTGGTGCCCAGAGTGCTTTATCCTTCTAAAGACTGAGGTAGTGGATGGATCTCTCCACTGGTTCTCGAGGGGGCATGGTACCCAGAGTGCTTCATCCTGCTTGTGATGGACTCAGTAGAGTCAGTGCCCTTGGCGCTCATGGGCCAGTGGTGCTTGTGGCGGCGGTGCCCTGTTCAGCGGTGCTTGTGGTTGCGGTGCCCTGTTCAGCGGTGCTTGTGGCAGCGGTGCCCTGTTCAGCGGTGCTTGTGACGGCGGTGTCCTTTGCAGTGACTCAGTTGCTGGCGGTCCTGTCTGGCCCAGCGGGGCTGGTGCTGGCGGTCCTCTCTGGCCCAGCAGGGCTGGTGCTGGCGGTGGCTACTTGGGCAGTGGAGATGATGGCGGTGGGCTCCTGGGCAGCAGGGCAGGTGCTGACAGTGGCCTCTTGGGCAGCGGGGATGATGGCGGTGGGCTCCTGGGCAGCGGGGATGATGGCGGTCTTCTCCGCCGTGCCGCTCTTCTCAGACCTGCTGACCTTCTTGTGGCCCTTCCCTACCTTGGAAGGTGTCGCAGCTGACTCCACACTCCCACCTGTACCTCTGGGAGCGGCTCTGGTGGCTGGAGTCTTCACCCTCTCCCGCCGGGCACTGGCCAACTTTAGATGCTTCAGAGGTGGGGGATTGTCCATGCTGTGGCTCCGTGACACACTGGCAGCCCTGGTGGCCGGTGCACTCCAGATTCCGGTGACCACAGGCACCACTGGTCCCGGAGATGTTGTGGCTGAGGTGCTAGGTTGGGACCTGGAGAGTCGGGCCCTAGGAGGCGGACGGGGTGGGGTAGGTGTGAGAAAGAGGTCAATGTTGGACAGGAAAAGTTTTTTGGAAACACTGGGACAGGTAGCTGGAGGGGGTTTGGGAGTGGAGGAAGAGGTTGTGGTTGTAGGAGGTGTTCATTTGGTGACTTTGGGTGAAGTGCGCTGGAGGCTGTCGTGAGGTGGATGGCTGCTGGGTGGGTGTGTGCCTGCGTTTGTGTATCTTGGGAAGTGACGTCACAGACACACTGGGAGAGGACACAGAGGAAGTGTGAATGGCAGTGGGGGTGGTGACTGCACGTGAGCGGGGCGTGGTGGCGTGTGTGCTGGTGATGGCAGTAGTGGCTGTAGATGTAGTGCATGCAGGTGTGAGTGCAGACGAGACTGGGAGGGAGGAGGGAGACGAGGAGGAGGGGGACACAGTGGAGGCAGTGGATGTTGGTGTGTCTGCTTGTGTGTGATGCTTGCGTGAGTGCCTGTGGGATGTGTGGTGCTTATGTTTGCCTGAGCTTCCCTTGTGTGTTGACGTGTGTGCATGCCGGTCTGAAGGTGTGCTTGGGATAGGCTGAGGTAGAGGGGATTGGGTCTGGGTGGAGGAAGTTGGAGGGGGGAGGCTAGACACAGGGACAATGGATGCCATCAGTGCTGAGGCCAGAGTCTGAAAAGCTTGCTGAAGGGCCGCCTGACCAGAATGAATGCCCTCCAGGAATGCATTTGTTTGTTGCAACTGCCTTTCTACACCCTGGATTGCATTCAAAATGGTAGACTGCCCAACAGTGAGGGACCTGAGGAGGTCAATGGCCTCCTCACTGAGGGCAGCAGGGGTGACTGGGCAGGGCCTCAGGTGCCTTGGGCGAAGGTGATGCCCACCCTCCTGGGTGAGCAGGAACGGGGCAGAGGCTGAGGGGCTGCTGGGAGGGCGGTGCTGGTAGGGGGGGTGGCGGCTGTACCTGTAGATGCGGGGGGCACAGATGTTGCCGCCACCACAAGGGAGCTCCCATCTGAGGACGAGTCCGTGTCACTGGTGTCAGCTCCTGTCCCCGCCGTGGAGCTCCCCTCGCCCTCTGTCCCACTGGTGTACTCCCAGTCCATTGTTTCGCCCTCCAGGGCCATGTAGGATGCAGCTCCCTCCTGCTCCGTTGCCACTGCCCCTCCGCCTGATGATGCTAATGCACACAAGAACAGGGAGACCACAATAAGGGGGGGGGCGACAGAAGAAAGACATGTTGAGTGCATGCATTACAGCTACCATTGGTGGACACAACAGACACAGAAGCCCCCTGCACTACGCCGCGCACTTGGCCTCCACTGTTCAATCCCTGGGACATGGCCTACAAGGCTATGGACGACATCTGCGCACATCGATGTCAGGGGAGCCTGACTAGGTGTACTTGGCACTGAACACAGGTGGGGTGGGGTGCCACAGGCTCTGCCAGCACAAGGGGACCTTGCCTCCTAAACTCGCCCTGGCCTAGGGAAACCCACAGCCCACCTCCCCCACCCAGACACCTCCACTACGCGCAAAATCAGCAGAATGAGAGTGTACTAACCCCCTTGTGGCTGCTGTGATGCCCCCAAGCATCCATCCAACTACGGGTACGCCACCGCCAGGATCCTGAACATCAGGGGGGTCATGGGGCGACGGGCACCCCTCCCACGTTGGGAGACCATCCCCAGCTGGGCATCCGCCGTCTTCTTGCTCCAGCGGTGAATGTCCTCCCATCTTTTACGGCAGTGGGTGCTCTGTCTGTGGTAGACCCCCAGGGTCCGGATGTCCTTGGCGATGGCATGCGAAATATATTTTTTCTAGTGGGCGCTGACCTACATGAATTGTACAGGGTGAAAAGAAAAGTTCTTACCAAATGCACAGTCACAGTTATTGGCCCCCATCACTACCCTTGCCATGATGCACATGCACTCACCGTCGTTTCATGCACGCCTCAATCTCTCCCCCCTCCATCTTTCATCCACCCCACTCCACACAGGCATAGCCCATATAGCATGCTCCCAGTGTATTTACCTGTTTGTCTGGAGGACCGTAGAGTAGCGTGTACTGGGGGAGGACCCCATCCAAGAGTTTCTCCAACTCCTCCGATGTGAAGGCAGGGGCCCTTTCCCCAGTCGCACGAGCCATTGTCTCTTCCAGACCGAGGTCACAGCAGCACTTGCAGTGTAGGTCCTCTCCTGTCGAAGATCAGGTATCGAGTGATTGAACAGATAGAAAATGGTGGTCACGTCCACGGCGGTGCGTACCGCCACCGCCAGCGTACATCGTCATTGGCTCCTGGGACCCATAGGGTCCAATGTTAACCAATGCAACACTGCGCCGCGGTCTTCGACCGCCTACCGCAACGGTGTACAACGCCAGTGCAGTTACCTCATATCCCCTTGTCCCACATTACAGGTCAGGCAGACGCCATTTCAGGGGGCCACATGGCATTAATTTTTAACTGCGTCACACATACCTAGGCCTAGCCTCAACACACATTCAGGCCCAATATCGGATTATGATTTGTGTTCTGTGTAAGCTATGTTTACGTACCTCTGAGTAGTTTGACTCTGTGCTCGCTGTTGTCCTTCATAGGCACCGTGCGCTGGGATATGTGAGGAGATGGCGGCATCCTCCGGTGTACAGACCGCTGGTGGACCTGTCGACAATGGAGGAAAGACATGTGATCATCACCTACAGGCTTGACCATGACACAAACCAGGAACTGTGTACCCAGTTGAAGCCAGACCTGATGTCAGCTATTCGCCATCCCACAGGAATCCCCCCTCAAGTGCAGGTGCTGTCAGTACCCCATTTCCTTGCAAGTGGGTCATTTCAAACAACAGTGGCCATAGCATCAGGGATGTCCCAGCCTATGTTTTCCAACGTGTTGTCCAGAGTGTTGTCTGCCCTGCTGAAACACATGTGGAGCTACATCTTTTTCCCTCAGGTGGAGGATTTGCCTACGGTAAAAGGAGACTTCTATGCCCTGGGACATATCCCCAACATCATAGGTGCCATTGATGGGACTCATGTGGCTTTGGTACCCCCCGCAGGAGTGAACAGGTGTACAGAAACCGGAAGAGTTATCATTCCATGAATGTGCAGATGGTGTGTTTGGCAGACCAGTACATCTCCCATGTGAATGCCAAGTTCCCTGGCTCAGTGCATGACGCCTATATCCTGCGGAATAGCAGCATCCCTTATGTGATGGATCAACTCCAGAGTGTGTGGCTATTAGGTGAGCACCTGGAAGGAAGTCAGTGGGAATGGTCTTCTGGGTCTGGGGATATCCCTCCAAGTTAGTGTGTGTCTAACAGTTGTCACTCACCATTTGCAGGTGACTCTGGTTACCCCACCCTGTCATGGCTACAGACCCCAGTGAGGAATCCCAGGACAAGGGCAGAGGAACCCTACAATGAGGCCCATGGGCGAACTCAGAGGATTATAGAGCGGACCTTCGGCCTCCTGAAGGCCAGGTTCTGGTGCCTCCATATGACAGGTGGCTCCCTGTTCTACTCACCAAAGAAGGTGTGCCAGATCATCGTGGCCTGCTGTATGCTTCACAACTTAGCTTTGCGACGACAGGTGCCTTTTCTGCAGGAGGATGGTCCAGATGGCGGTGTTGTTGCAGCTGTGGAGCCTGTGGACAGTGAAGAAGAGGAAGCAGACGAAGAGGACATGGACAACAGGAACTCGGTGATCCTGCAATATTTCCAGTGAGACACATGTAAGAATAGAAACCTGCCTACTACATGTACTTTAACACTACTACCTCTCTACTGTCTGTCGTTTTCACCTAATGTATGGTCACTGAGTTGTCACTTTCCCTTACGATTTCACAGATGTGGGTCCCACTGTGTGACATCTGCTTTGTTTCCTCATGGACTAGGGCTGTGTTACATAGGTATGTTGACATTACATTTGAAAGAGCATTTTGACACTGTAATTGCTAATACACTATTTCGAAACTACAGACTGACTCCAGATTGTTTTGTGTTTCAAGGGTGTTTATTTAAGTGCTCAATATTGGAGGGGGTTTTAAAATGGTGAGGGGTGATGGTGGAGGAATGTTCATGGCAGAGTCCAGTCTATTAGTCTCACAGGTGCATTGCCCAAATGGGCATAGGAAGTGGAGCTGGGGCTGTTTGAGGATGGACAGGGTGACAAAGTGGGACAGAAGGATGACATTCAGGGTGGGCTCATTTCTTGGCGGGGGTCTTGGCATCGTTCTCTGTCTTTGTCCTGGATCTCAGGGACTGTTTGCGGGGTGGTTCTCCCTCTGCAGGGGGTGGGGTGCTGGTGTGGTGGTCCTGTGGCGGGGAGTCCTGTACACTAGTGCCGGCGGAGGTGGTGGGCAGTTCATTGTCCATGCTAGTGTCAGGGGCCCCTTGTTGTGCCACAGTGTCCCTCCTGGTGTTGAGTACTTCCTTCAGCACCCCTACGATGGTGCCCAGGGTGGAATTGATGGATCTGAGTTCCTCCCTGAAGCCCAAATACTGTTCCTCTTGCATGCGCTGGGTCTCCTGAAACTTGCCCAGTACCGTTGCCATCGTCTCCTGGGAGTGGTGGTATGCTCCCATGATGGAGGAGAGGGCCTCGTGGAGAGTGGGTTCCCTAGGCCAGTCCTCCCCCTGTTGCACAGCAGCCCTCCCAGTTCCCCTGTGTTCCTGGGCCTCCGTCCCCTGGACCGTGTGCCCACTACCACTGCCCCCAGGTCCCTGTTGTTGTTGGGGTGGTGGGTTAGCCTGGGTTCCCTGTAGTGGTGGACACACTGCTGCTTGATGTGTCCTGGGGACAGAGGTATGGGCCCACTGGGTGGGTGCTGTGCTGGTGTTTCCAGAGGGGGGAAGATCTGTGGTGGCCTGTGACTGTGTGAGGGGAACCGACTGTCCAGAGGTCCACGATGGGCCGGGCTGGTCATCTAGATCCAGTTGGACAGAGCTGCTGTCATCACTGTTGGTGTTGTGGACATGTGTTGACCCTCCTGTCCGGTGACGTTGGGTAGGGGTCCTGCAGGGGTATAAAAGGATGTTTATTACATCTGTGTGTGCCATGGTGTGCAATGGGTGGGTGACCGTGTACCCCACTGCTTGCATTCATGTGTAAGACCTTGTGTGATGATGGTTTAGGGGGGTGTATGGGTATGTGCAGTGGGCATGCTTTGGTGATGGGTGTCCATGCTTTGTTGTTGCATGCAGGGCTTGGTGTTGGGATGGGTGGTTTGTGATGTTGGGACATTTGTGAGGAGTAGGAGTGATGGGGTGAGGGTGAGGGTGAGGCTGAGGGTGGGGGTATGTGATGGCATGCAGGTAGGGTGGGGGATGTAATAGTTAAGATTTGACTTATCAGAGTCCATTCCTCCATCTACTCCTGCAAGGCCCTCAGGATGCAGAATTGCCAAGACCTGCTCCTCCCATGTTGTTAGTTGTGGGGGAGGAGGTGGGGGTCCGCCGCCAGTCCGCTGAACTGCCAGCTGGTGTCTTGAGACCACGGAACGCACCTTCCTCCATAGGTCGTTCCACCTCTTCCTGATGTCATCCCGATTTCTTGGGTGCTGTCCCACTGGGTTGACCCTGTCCACGATTCTGCTCCATAGCTCCATCTTCCTAGCAATGGAGGTGTGCTGCACCTGTGATCCGAATAGCTGTGGCTCTACCCGACAATTTCCTCCACCATGACCCTGAGCTCCTCCTCAGAGAACCTGGGATGTCTTTACCGTGCCATGGGGTGGTGTGGGTGATGTGTGGGGGGGTGTGTGTAGTGATAGGTGGGGTGATATTTAGTGGTGTGTTGTGTGAGGTGCGTGGAAGTTCTGTGGGTGGTGGTATTGTGTGCCTGTGGATGCTTGGTAGTTGTTTGTGGTGTCTCTCTCTGGCCTTTGTTTGGGATTTTGGTCGTAGGGGCTTGTGGGTGATGTGGGTGTGTGTTTTATATTCTATTGGGTGAGTGGAAGTTGTGTGTGTATGTGTATCAGGTGTGTGTGTTTCGAATTGTCCAATGTTGTTGTGTTTTGTAAAAGTGTGTGTATTTTGAGTGCGGCGGTGTGTACCACCAATGGAATACCGCGGTTGAAAGACCGCCGCGTGGATTAGTGTGTCGTGATAGCGTGGGCGTATTTCTGTTGCTGTGACGGTGGAGGTTTTGTTTTCGCCAGTTTATCACTGACCTTTGGTGTGGCGGACTTGTGTGGGTGTCTCAAAATGGGCCTAGGGGCAACACAAATCATATACTCCAAAAGTGGAATGCGAAGCACGAATGGACCCCAGGCCTAGTGTAGTGTGTAGAGGGCCGCTGGGAGTGTTAGAAAACACTAAGGGTGTCCAAGATACCCCACCCCAAGACCCTGAAAAGTAGGAGTAAAGTTACCCTACTACCCTAGAAAGACAGTAAAGTCGAGATAGGGGATTCTGCAAGGACAACAACTGACTGCAAAACACTGAAGACGGATTCCCAGACCTGAGGACCTGTAAAGGAAGGGGACCAAGTCCAAGAGTCACACAAGTGTCCAGGGGGGGAAGGAGCCCATTAAACCCCGGATGAAGGTGCAAAAGGGATGCCTCTGGGTAGAACAAGCCAAAGATTCTGCAACAACGGAAGGTTCCAGGAACTTCTCCTTTGGTCAGAAGATGTCCCATGGCGTGCTGGAGGATGCAGAGTTGTTTCCACTCAGAAAGATCGCAAACAAGCCTTGCTAGCTGCAAGAGTCACGGTTGGGGATTTTGGATGCTGCTAGGGCCCAGGAAGGACCAGGAGGTCGACCCTTGGAGGAGGAGACTGCGGGGACACTCAGCAAGACAGAGAGCCCATGCAGAAGTAGGCAGCACCCGCAGAAGCACCTGAACAGGCACTTAGAAGATCTGAGGACAGCAGTCGACTCAGAGTCACAAAGGAGGGTCCCACGACGTCGGAGTCCAACTCAGTGAGTTGGGCAATGCAGGATGGAGTGCTGGGGACCTGGGCTAGGCTGTGCATGAAGGAAGTCTTGCAAAAGTGCACAGAAGCCCGAGCAGCTGCAGTTCACGCAGTACACAGGATTACTATCTGGTGTGGGGAGGCAGGGACTTACCTCCACCAAATTTGGACAGTAGGGCCACTGGACTGTCGGGGACACTTGGACCCAGTTCCTGTGTTCCAGGGACCACGCTCGTCAGGGTGAGAGGGGACCCAGAAGACCGGTGATGCAGACGTTTGGTGCCTGCGTTAGCAGGGGGAAGAGTTGGTCGACCCACGGGAGATTTCTTCTTGGCTTCCAGTGCAGGGTGAAGGCAGACAGCCCTCAGAGCATGCACCACCAGGAAACAGTCGGGAAAGCCAGCAGGCTGAGGCGCTACAATGTTGCTGGTAGTCTTCTTGCTACTTTGTTGCTGTTTTGCAGGTGTCCTGGAGCAGTCAGCGGTCGATCCTTGGCAGAAGTGAAAGAGGAAAGTGCAGAGGAGCTCTGGTGAGCTCTTGCATTCGGTATCTGGTGAGATACCCACAGGAGAGAACCTAAATAGCCCTCAGAGGAGGATTGGCTACAGAGAAAGGTAAGCACCTATCAGGAGGGGTCTCTGACGTCACCTGCTGGCACTGGCCACTCAGAGATGTCCATTGTGCCCTCACACCTCTGCATCCAAGATGGCAGAGGTCTGGGACACACTGGAGGAGCTCTGGGCACCTCCCCTGGGAGGTGCTGATCAGGGGAGTGGTCACTCCCCTTTACTTTGTCCAGTTTTGTGCCAGAGCAGAGTTGGGGGGATCCCTGAACCGGTGTAGACTGGCTTATGCAAGGAGGGCACCATCTCTGCCCTTCAAAGCATTTCCAGAGGCCAAAAGAGAGGCTACTCCTCTCAGGCCCTTCACACCTATTTCGAAAGGGAGAGGGTGTAACACCCTCTCTCAGAGGAAATCCTTTCTTCTGCCTTCCTGGGACCAGGCTGCCCAGGCCCCAGGGGGGTAGAAACCTATCTGAGGGGTTGGCAGCAGTGGTAGTTGCAGAGAAAACCCCGGAAAGTTCTTTTGGCAGTACCCGGGCTCGATGCTGGAGACCCGGGGATGCATGGAATTGTCCCCCCAATACCAGAATGGTATTGGGGTGACAATTCCATGATCTTAGACATGTTACATGGCCATGTTCAGAGATACCATTGTAACGCTACACATAGGTGGTGCCCTATGTGTAGGGTACGCGTGTAATGGTGTCTCCGCACTCACAAAGTCCGGGGAATTTGCCCTGAACAATGTGGGGGCAGCTTGGCTAGTGCCAGGGAGCCCACACACTAAGTAACTTTGCACCTAACCTTCACTAAGTGAGGGTTAGACATATAGGTGACTTATAAGTTACTCAAGTGCAGTGTAGAATGGCTGTGAAATAACAAGGACGTTATTTCACTCAGGCTGCAGTATCCCAGTGAGACAGTGAAAACACCCTGACATACACTCACAAACAGGCCAAAAGTGGGGGTAACAAGGCTAGAAAGAGGCTACTTTCTCACACTCCTCTCCTTCCTTCCTTCTTAATGTCCTCCTCTCCTTCCTTCCTTCTTACCGTCCTCTTCTCCTTCCTTCCTTTTTAATGTCCTCCTCTCTTTCCTTCCTTCTTACATCATTAGGAAAGTACCATCTTGCCAGGCATGTTACCCCCATTTTCACTGTATGTATGTTTGTTTTTGCCTGTGTCACTGGGATCCTGTTAGCCAGGACCCCAGTGCTCAAAGTGTATACCCTTTATGTGTTCCCTGTGTGGTGCCTAACTGTATCACTGAAGCTCTGCTAATCAGAACCTCAGTGTTTATGCTCTCTCTGCTTTTAAAATTGTCACTGCAGGATAGTGGCATACTGGAACACCCTTATAATTCCCTAGTATATGGTACTGAGGTACCCAGGGTATTGGGGTTCCAGGAGATCCCTATGGGCTGCAGCATTTCTTTTGCCACCCATAGGGAGCTCTGACAATTCTTACACAGGCCTGCCAGTGCAGCCTGAGTGAAATAACGTCCACGTTATTTCACAGCCATTTACCACTGCTCTTAAGTAACTTATAAGTCACCTATATGTCTAACCTTTACCTGGTAAAGGTTGGGTGCTAAGTTACTTAGTGTGTGGGCACCCTGGCACTAGCCAAGGTGCTCCCACATTGTTCAGTGCAAATTCCCCGGACTTTGTGAGTGCGGGGACACCATTACACGCATGCACTATACAGATGTCACGACATATGTATAGCGTCACGATGGTAACTCCGGACATGGCCATGTAACATGTCTAGGATCATGGAATTGCCACCCCAATGCCATTGTGGCATTGGGGAGACAATTCCATGATCCCCCGAGTCTCTAGCTCAGACCCGGGTACTGCCAAACTACCTTTCCCGGGGTTTTACTGCAGCTGCTGCCAACCCCTCAGACAGGTTTCTGCCCTACTGGGGTCCATCCAGGCCTGGCCCAGGAAGGCAGAACAAAGGACTTCCTCAGAGAGAGGGTGTTACACCCTCTCCCTTTGGAAAAATGTGTCAGGGCTGGGGAGGAGTAGCCTCCCCCAGCCTCTGGAAATGCTTTGATGGGCACAGATGGTGCCCATCTTTGCATAAGCCAGTCTGCACCGGTTCAGGGATCCCTCAGCCCTGCTCTGGCGCGAAACTGGGCAAAGGAAAGGGGAGTGACCACTCCC
Organism: Pleurodeles waltl; assembly: GCF_031143425.1. Taxonomy (NCBI): domain Eukaryota; kingdom Metazoa; phylum Chordata; class Amphibia; order Caudata; family Salamandridae; genus Pleurodeles; species Pleurodeles waltl. Next base: position 1,720,389,030 of record NC_090445.1, on the reverse strand, counting down.
CTGACCTGCACCTCCCCTGGGAGGTGCCCAGAGCTCCTCCAGTGTGCTCCAGACCTCTGCCATCTTGGAAACAGAGGTGCTGCTGGCACACTGGACTGCTCTGAGTGGCCAGTGCCAGCAGGTGACGTCAGAGACTCCTTCTGATAGGCTCCTTCAGGTGTTGCGCTAATAGCCTATCCTCTCTCCTAAGTAGCCAAACCTCCTTTTATGGCTATTTAGGGTCTCTGCTTTGGGGAATTCCTTAGATAACGAATGCAAGAGCTCATCAGAGTTCCTCTGCATCTCTCTCTTCACCTTCTGCCAAGGAATCGACTGCTGACCGTGCTGGAAGCCTGCAAAACTGCAACAAAGTAGCAAAGACGACTACTGCGACCTTGTAATGCTGATCCTGCCGCCTTCTCGACTGTTTTCCTGGTGGTGCATGTTGTGGCGGTAGTCTGCCTCCTCTCTGCACTAGAAGCTCCGAAGAAATCTCCTGTGGGTCGACGGAATCTTCCCCCTGCAACCGCAAGCACCAAAGAACAGCATCACCGGTCCTCTGGGTCTCCTCTTAGCACGACGAGCGAGGTCCCTTGAACTCAGCAACTCTGTCCAAATGACTCGCACAGTCCAGTGACTCTTCAGTCCAAGTTTGGTGGAGGTAAGTCCTTGCCTCCCCACGCTAGACTGCATTGCTGGGAACCGCATGTTTTGCAGCTACTCCGGCTCCTGTGCACTCTTCCAGGATTTCCTTTGTGCACAGCCAAGCCTGGGTCTACGGCATTCCAACCTGCATTGCACAACCTCCTGAGTTGTCCTCCGGCTTTGTGGGACCCTCTTGTGCAACTTCGGGTGAGCTCTGCTTCACTCCACTTCGTAGTGCCTGTTTTGGTACTTCTGCGGGTGCTGCTTGCTTCTGAGTGAGCTCTTTGTCTTGCTGGACGCCCCCTCTGTCTCCTCACACAATTGGCGACATCCTGGTCCCTCCTGGGCCACAGCAGCATCCAAAAACCCTAAATGCAACCTTTGCAGCTAGCAAGGCTTGTTGGTAGTCTTTCTGCACGAAAACACCTCTGCACAACTCTTCACGACATGGGACATCCATCCTCCAAAGGGGATGTTTCTAGCCCTTGTCGTTCTTGCAGAATCCACAGCTTTTACCATCCAGTGGCAGCTTCTTTGCACCCACAGCTGGCATTTCCTGGGCATCTGCCCGATCCCGACTTGATCATGACTTTTGGACTTGGTCCCCTTGTTCCACAGGTACTCTCGTCTGGAAATCCATCGTTGTTGCATTGCTGGTGTTGGTCTTTCCTGCAGAATTCCCTTATCACGACTTCTGTGCTCTTTGGGGAACTTAGGTGCACTTTGCACCCACTTTTCAGGGTCTTGGGGTGGGCTATTTTTCTAACTCTCACTGTTTCCTTACAGTCCCAGCGACCCTCTACGAGGTCACATAGGTTTGGGGTCCATTCGTGGTTCGCATTCCACTTCTAGAGTATATGGTTTGTGTTGCCCCTATCCCTATGTGCCCCCATTGCATTCTATTGTGACTATACATTGTTTGCACTGTTTTCTATTGCTATTACTGCATATTTTGGTATTGTGTACATATATCTTGTGTATATTTGCTATCCTCATACTGAGGGTACTCACTGAGATACTTTGGCATATTGTCATAAAAATAAAGTACCTTTATTTTTAGTATATCTGTGTATTGTGTTTTCTTATGATATTGTGCATATGACACTAGTGGTACTGTAGGAGCTTCATTCGTCTCCTAGTTCAGCCTAAGCTGCTCTGCTAAGCTACCATTATCTATCAGCCTAAGCTGCTAGACACCCCTCTACACTAATAAGGGATACCTGGGCCTGGTGCAAGGTATAAGTACCTCTTGGTACCCACTACAAGCCATTCCAGCCTCCTACAGTGTGCTTGAAGCCCTCAGTCCTCTGGGCTCTCTCCCAAGGGAAGACCTGCCCCAGGACGCCTCAGCAGTACCCGTATGGCAGGGGCAGTCCAAGCCCCAACTCCTCACAGGTCTGGGGGTGTGGTGTCTGCATGTGAAGGTCGTCACTCACATGTTTTAAAGGAACATTAGGCATACATGAGCTCAGCTTGGATCCCAGGCGAGTCCTCGTCTGTCCTCAAGGCACATTTAATTCAAGAAACCCTGGCCCAGATTTACAAGAATCAGTACTGATTGCCAGATTTCTTGCACCCCCCCACCGCCATCTAACGATACCACGGGTGCATCATGTTTACAATACGGCGCACCATGGCGCACGTTAGGCCAATGTGTCAACATTTTTAGGCTATTGTGGCGCTTTGCTGTACTAGCGCCAAAAATGTTGACACTAGTGCGGAAAAGTGCACGGGGGTGCATGGATTAGAATGGGTGCGTCACTTTAACGCCTGCTTTGAGCAAGCATTAAAAATGACGCCAAAAATAGCACAATGCAATCTTGTAGATTTCCTTGCGCCATTTTTGCGGACCTCCTACCGCCAGAGCGCCCGCCAGGCATAATGTATGCAAGGGTTCGCAAAGTGGCGCAATGCATGTATTGTGCCACTTTGTAAATATGGCGTGGCGATGTTTGCCTCGTTGAGCCACATTAGCGTAAATAAATGACGCTAATGTGGCACAAGGAGGCGCTAGGGCCTTGTAAATTCGGCCCAGTGAGGGTCCAGAGTTTGTTCCCTGTGTGTAAGTGTGAGAAAGTAGCCTCTTTCTAGCCTTGTTACCCCCACTTTTGGCCTGTTTGTGAGTGTATGTCAGGATGTTTGTCACTGTTTTCACTGTCTCACTGGTATCCTGATGCCTAGGCCCCAGTGCTCATAGTGAAAACACTATGTTTTCAGTATGTTTGTTATGTGTCACTGGGACCCTGCTAGTCAGGACCCCAGTGCTCATAAGGTTGTGGCCTATATGTATGTGTCACTGGGACCCTGTCACACAGGGCTCCAGTGCTCATAGGTGTGCATGTATGTGTTCCCTGTGTGGGGCCTAACTGTCTCACTGAGGCTCTGCTAACCAGAACCTCAGTGGTTATGCTCTCTCATTACTTTTAAATTGTCACTAACAGGCTAGTGACCAATTTTACCAATTCACATTGGCTTACTGGAACACCCTTATAATTCCCTAGTATATGGTACTAAGGTACCCAGGGTATTGGGGTTCCAGGAGATCCCTATGGGCTGCAGCATTTCTTTTGCCACCCATAGGGAGCTCTGACAATTCTTACACAGGCCTGACACTGCAGCCTGAGTGAAATAACGTCCACGTTATTTCACAGCCATTTTACACTGCACTTAAGTAACTTACAAGTCACCTATATGTCTAACCTTTACCTGGTAAAGGTTAGGTGCAAAGTTACTTAGTGTGAGGGCACCCTGGCACTAGCCAAGGTGCCCCCACATTGTTCAGAGCCAATTCCCTGAACTTTGTGAGTGCGGGGACACCATTACACGCGTGCACTACATATAGGTCACTACCTATATGTAGCTTCACAATGGTAACTCCGAATATGGCCATGTAACATGTCTATGATCATGGAATTGCCCCCTCTATGCCATCCTGGCATAGTTGGCACAATCCCATGATCCCAGTGGTCTGTAGCACAGACCCTGGTACTGCCAAACTGCCCTTCCTGGGGTTTCACTGCAGCTGCTGCTGCTGCCAACCCCTCAGACAGGCATCTGCCCTCCTGGGGTCCAGCCAGGCCTGGCCCAGGATGGCAGAACAAAGAACTTCCTCTGAGAGAGGGTGTGACACCCTCTCCCTTTGGAAAATGGTGTGAAGGCAGGGGAGGAGTAGCCTCCCCAGCCTCTGGAAATGCTTTCTTGGGCACAGATGTGCCCAATTCTGCATAAGCCAGTCTACACCGGTTCAGGGACCCCTTAGCCCCTGCTCTGGCATGAAACTGGACAAAGGAAAGGGGAGTGACCACTCCCCTGACCTGCACCTCCCCTGGGAGGTGTCCAGAGCTCCTCCAGTGTGCTCCAGACCTCTGCCATCTTGGAAACAGAGGTGCTGCTGGCACACTGGACTGCTCTGAGTGGCCAGTGCCACCAGGTGACGTCAGAGACTCCTTGTGATAGGCTCCTTCAGGTGTTGCTAGCCTATCCTCTCTCCTAGGGAGCCAAACCCTCTTTTCTGGCTATTTAGGGTCTCTGTCTCTGGGGAAACTGCGGATAACGAATGCATGAGCTCAGCCGAGTTCCTCTGCATCTCTCTCTTCACCTTCTGATAAGGAATCGACCGTTGACCGCGCTGGAAGCCTGCAAACCTGCAACATAGTAGCAAAGACGACTACTGCAACTCTGTAACGCTGATCCTGCCGCCTTCTCGACTGTTTTCATGCTTGTGCATGCTGTGGGGGTAGTCTGCCTCCTCTCTGCACCAGAAGCTCCGAAGAAATCTCCCGTGGGTCGACGGAATCTTCCCCCTGCAACCGCAGGCACCAAAAAGCTGCATCACCGGTCCCTTGGGTCTCCTCTCAGCACAACGAGCGAGGTCCCTCGAATCCAGCGACTCTGTCCAAGTGACCCCCACAGTCCAGTGACTCTACAGCCCAAGTTTGGTGGAGGTAAGTCCTTGCCTCACCTCGCTGGGCTGCATTGCTGGGAACCGCGACTTTGCAGCTACTCCAGCCCCTGTGCACTTCCGGCGGAAATCCTTTGTGCACAGCCAAGCCTGGGTCCACGGCACTCTAACCTGCATTGCACGACTTTCTAAGTTGGTCTCCGGCGACGTGGGACTCCTTTGTGCAACTTCGGCGAGGACCGTTTCACGCATCCTTGTAGTGCCTGTTTCTGGCACTTCTCTGGGTGCTACCTGCTTCAGTGAGGGCTCTTTGTCTTGCTCGACGTCCCCTCTCTCTTCAGGTCCAATTTGCGACCTCCTGGTCCCTCCTGGGCCCCAGCAGCGTCCAAAAACGCCAAACACACGATTTGCGTGTAGCAAGGCTTGTTGGTGTCCTTCCGGCGAGAAAACACTTCTGCACGACTCTCCAAAGCGAGATGGATCCGTCCACCAAAGGGGAAGTCTCTAGCCCTTTTCGTTCCTGCAGAAACCTCAGCTTCTTCTGTCCAGTAGAAGCTTCTTTGCACCCGCAGCTGGCATTTCCTGGGCATCTGCCCATCTCCGACTTGCTTGTGACTTTTGGACTTGGTCCCCTTGTTCCACAGGTACCCTAGATTGGAAATCCACAGTTGTTGCATTGCTGGTTTGTGTCTTTCCTTCATTATTCCTCTAACACGACTACTTTGTCCTTAGGGGAACTTTAGTGCACTTTGCACTCACTTTTCAGGGTCTTGGGGAGGGTTATTTTTCTAACTCTCACTATTTTCTAATAGTCCCAGCGACCCTCTACAAGGTCACATAGGTTTGGGGTCCATTCGTGGTTCGCATTCCACTTTTGGAGTAAATGGTTTGCGTTGCCCCTATCCCTATGTTTCCCCATTGCATCCTATTGTAACTATACATTGTTTGCACTGTTTTCTAAGACTATACTGCATATTTTTGCTATTGTGTATATATATCTTGTGTATATCTCCTATCCTCTCACTGAGGGTACACTCTAAGATACTTTGGCATATTGTCATAAAAATAAAGTACCTTTATTTTTAGTATAACTGTGTATTGTGTTTTCTTATGATATTGTGCATATGACACTAAGTGGTACTGTAGTAGCTTCACACGTCTCCTAGTTCAGCCTAAGCTGCTCTGCTAAGCTACCATTATCTATCAGCCTAAGCAGCTAGACACCCTATACACTAATAAGGGATAACTGGGCCTGGTGCAAGGTGCAAGTACCCCTTGGTACTCACTACAAGCCAGTCCAGCCTCCTACAGTAAGGGGTAGGTAACTCCTCTTTTTAATTGTGACACCCCGAGGCACAATCAGCCTCCTGCAGGGCGGCTTTCATTGTGTCACTACTCTCCAGCCACGGAGGCCAGGCCTCGCACGGTGCTTTCGTTTGTGTGTCTGCCAGGCTCTTGCAATCAGAGTAGAATTTAATATAACAGCACATACTCAGAGGGGCCTGGAATCAGCCCCCTTCTGCCATCGCTCTGTTGAAGTGTCATTCACTTGTTGGATCCGTGCCCTAGGACAGCGTACATATGAGGTAATGGGTCAGTCCCTTCAGCCATTGGTCCGTTTAAGTGTCATTCACTTGTTGGGTCCGCCCCCTAGGAGATCATACATAGAATGAGATAAAGGGTCAGCCCCCTTCCATAATTGCTCTGTTGAAGTGTCATTCACTTGCTCGAACAGCTCACAGGACGGCATGCATACAATGAGATAATGCGTCTGTGCCCTGAAAAGAGCCCTGAAGGACTGGACATACGTCTGTGGCCTGAGAGGAGCCCTGAAGGACAGGACCTGCTGCCAGTGGCCTGAGAGGAGCCCTGAAGGACAGGACCTACTGTCTGTGACCTGAGAGGAGGGTTTGTGGCCTGAGAGGAGCTCTGAAGGACTGGACCTACGTCTGTGACCTGAGAGGAGCTCTGAAGGACTGGACCTACTGTCTGTGACCTGAGAGGAGCTCTGAAGGACTGGACCTACTGTCTGTGACCTGAGAGGAGCTCTGAAGGACTGGACCTACTGTCTGTGGCCTGAGAGGAGCTCTGAAGGACTGGACCTACGTCTGTGACCTGAGAGGAGCTCTGAAGGACTGGACCTACTGTCTGTGACCTGAGAGGAGCTCTGAAGGACTGGACCTACTGTCTGTGGCCTGAGAGGAGCTCTGAAGGACTGGACCTACTGTCTGTGGCCTGAGAGGAGCTCTGAAGGACTGGACCTACTGTCTGTGGCCTGAGAGGAGCTCTGAAGGACTGGTCCTACGTCTGTGGCCTGAGAGGAGCCCTGAAGGACTGGACATGTGGCTGTGACCTGAGAGGAGCTCTGAAGGACAGGACCTGCTGCCAGTGACCTGAGAGGAGCTCTGAAGGACTGGGCCTGCTGTCTGTGACTGGACTTGCTGTCTGTGACCTGAGAGGAGCTCTGAAGGACTGGACATACGTCTGTGGCCTGAGAGGAGCCCTGAAGGACTGGACCTACTGTCTGTGACCTGAGAGGAGCTCTGAGGGACTGGACCTACTGTCTGTGGCCTGAGAGGAGCTCTGAAGGACTGGACCTGCGTCTGTGACCTGAGAGGAGGGTTTGTGGCCTGAGAGGAGCTCTGAAGGACTGGACATACGTCTGTGGCCTGAGAGGAGCCCTGAAGGACTGGACCTACTGTCTGTGACCTGAGAGGAGCTCTGAAGGACTGGACCTACTGTCTGTGACCTGAGAGGAGCTCTGAAGGACTGGACCTGCTGTCTGTGGCCTGAGAGGAGCTCTGAAGGACTGGACCTACTGTCTGTGACCTGAGAGGAGCTCTGAAGGACTGGACCTACTGCCTGTGACCTGAGAGGAGCTCTGAAGGACTGGACCTACTGTCTGTGGCCTGAGAGGAGCTCTGAAGGACTGGACCTACTGTCTGTGGCCTGAGAGGAGCTCTGAAGGACTGGACCTACTGTCTGTGGCCTGAGAGGAGCTCTGAAGGACTGGTCCTACGTCTGTGGCCTGAGAGGAGCCCTGAAGGACTGGACATACGTCTGTGGCCTGAGAGGAGCCCTGAAGGACTGGACATGTGGCTGTGACCTGAGAGGAGCTCTGAAGGACAGGACCTGCTGCCAGTGACCTGAGAGGAGCTCTGAAGGACTGGGCCTGCTGTCTGTGGTCTGACAGGAGCTCTGAAGGACTGGACCTGCTGTCTGTGACCTGAGAGGAGCTCTGAAGGACTGGACCTACTGTCTGTGGGCTGACAGGAGCTCTGAAGGACTGGACCTGCTGTCTGTGACCTGAGAGGAGCTCTGAAGGACTGGACCTACTGTCTGTGGGCTGACAGGAGCTCTGAAGGACTGGACCTGCTGTCTGTGACCTGAGAGGAGCTCTGAAGGACTGGACCTACTGTCTGTGGGCTGAGAGGAGCTCTGAAGGACTGGACCTGCTGCCTATGGCCTGAGAGGAGCTGTGAAGGACTGGTCCCGCTGTCTGTGCCCTGAGAGGAGGGTCTGAAGGACAGGACCTGCTGTCTGTGACCTGAGGGAAGGGTCTGTGACCTGAGAGGAGGGTCTGAAGGACAGGACCTGCGTCTGTGACCTGAGAGGAGGGTTTGTGGCCTGAGAGGAGCTCTGAAGGACTGGACCTACGTCTGTGGCCTGAGAGGAGCTCTGAAGGACTGGACCTATGTCTGTGACCTGAGAGGAGGGTTTGTGGCCTGAGAGGAGCTCTGAAGGACTGGACCTATGTCTGTGGCCTGAGAGGAGCTCTGAAGGACTGGACCTGCTGCCAGTGGCCTGAGAGGAGCTCTGAAGGACTGGACCTGCTGCCTGTGGCCTGAGAGGAGCTCTGAGGGACTGGGCCTGCCATCTGTGGCCTTGGAGGATGGTCTGTGGCCTGAGAGGAGCTCTGAAGGACTGGACCTGCGTCTGTGACCTGAGAGGAGGGTTTGTGGCCTGAGAGGAGCTCTGAAGGACTGGACCTACGTCTGTGGCCTGAGAGGAGCTCTGAAGGACTGGACCTACGTCTGTGGCCTGAGAGGAGCTCTGAAGGACTGGACCTATGTCTGTGGCCTGAGAGGATGGTCTGTGGCCTGAGAGGAGCTCTGAGGGACTGGGCCTGCTGTCTGTGACCTGAGAGGAGCTCTGAAGGACTGGACCTGCTGCCTGTGACCTCAGAGGAGCTCTGAAGGACTGGTCCCGCTGTCTGTGGCCTGAGAGGAGCTCTGAAGGACAGGACCTGCTGTCTGTGACTGGACCTGCTGTCTGTGACCTGAGAGGAGCTCTGAGGGACTGGACCTGCTGCCTGTGGCCTGAGAGGAGCTCTGAGGGACTGGACCTGCTGCCTGTGACCTGAGAGGAGCTCTGAGGGACTGGACCTGCTGTCTGTGGCCTGAGAGGAGCTCTGAAGGACTGGACCTGCTGTCTGTGGCCTGAGAGGAGCTCTGAAGGACTGGACCTGCTGCCTGTGGCCTGAGAGGAGCCCTGAAGGACTGGTCCTACGTCTGTGGCCTGAGAGGAGCTCTGAAGGACTGGACCTACTGTCTGTGGCCTGAGAGGAGCTCTGAAGGACTGGACCTGCTGTCTGTGGCCTGAGAGGATCTCTGAAGGACTGGTCCTACGTCTGTGGCCTGAGAGGAGCTCTGAAGGACTGGACCTACGTCTGTGGCCTGAGAGGAGGGTCTGAAGGACTGGACCTACTGTCTGTGACCTGAGAGGAGCTCTGAAGGACTGGTCCCGCTGTCTGTGGCCTGAGAGGAGGGTCTGTTGTCTGAGAGGAGGATATGTTGCCTGAGAGGAGCTCTGAAGGACTGGGCCTGCCTCTGTGGCCTGAGAGGAGCTCTGAAGAACTCGACCTGCTGCCAGTGGCCTGGGAGAAGCTCTGAAGAACTGGACCTGCTGCCAGTGGCCTGAGAGGAGCTCTGAAGGACTGGACCTGCTGCCTATGGCCTGAGAGGAGCTGTGAAGGACTGGACCTGCTGTCTGTGACCTCAGAGGAGCTCTGAAGGACTGGACCTGCTGTCTGTGGCCTAAGAGGAGCTCTGAAGGACTGGACCTGCTGCCTGTGACCTCAGAGGAGCTCTGAAGGACTGGACCTGCTGTCTGTGGCCTAAGAGGAGCTCTGAAGGACTGGACCTGCTGTCTGTGGCCTAAGAGGAGCTCTGAAGAACTGGACCTGCTGTCTGTGACCTCAGAGGAGCTCTGAAGGACTGGACCTGCTGTCTGTGACCTGAGAGGAGCTCTGAAGGACTGGACCTACGTCTGTGGCCTGAGAGGAGGGTTTGTGGCCTGAGAGGAGCTCTGAAGGACTGGACCTGCGTCTGTGGCCTAAGAGGAGCTCTGAAGGACTGGACCTACGTCTGTGGCCTGAGAGGAGGGTTTGTGGCCTGAGAGGAGCTCTGAAGGACTGGACCTGCTGTCTGTGACCTGAGAGGAGCCCTGAAGGACTGGACCTGCTGTCTGTGACCTCAGAGGAGCTCTGAAGGACTGGTCCTACGTCTGTGACCTGAGAGGAGCTCTGAAGGACTGGACCTACTGTCTGTGGCCTGAGAGGAGCTCTGAAGGACTGGACCTGCTGTCTGTGACCTGAGAGGAGCTCTGAAGGACTGGACCTGCTGTCTGTGACCTCAGAGGAGCTCTGAAGGACTGGACCTGCTCACTTTCACAGTTGGCCTCAGCGCAAATTTAAGTTGGGTCCAAACAGTGACCAGAGAAAACCCGGATCCTTCCTACCGGTGCATTCACCACCACAGCTATCTTACATGTATTATCGTGCGCTGATGGCTGCTCAGCACACAAAGGTCTATTCAGCAGTGGCCGTAAGAACATAAGATATTTTAAAACGCAGTCTGTTTGTGATTAATTAGGTAAATCAGAATATATTTAATATCACATTTGAGCTCGTTCCAATTTCTTTGCAGCGGCGTTTTTAACAAATCTGTAAGTCCGCCCCTCTTGACTGCACCCCCTTTTGCTGACACTCCTTGGCCCACAATGTGTGGGGTACGAGGATGTGCTCTTCCTTTTCCCAGCAGATCTCACCTACACCCTGCTCTTCCTGCGAAGCACCTGTGGGGGGCAGTGCTGAGCTGTGGCCCCGTGTGAGAAGCTGTGGGAAATGAACCGGCCCCATCACCTGTCTGCCCACGTCTTGCCACCCCAGGACCCTCCCGTGCGTTATCCAGCTGGCGTCTTTGTCACACGCCTCGGATTTTTATATAATTTTCCTCTCGGTGCTCCAGGTGTTATTTTAATTTTCAAAGTGTTTTAAACTGTTCAGGCAGCTGGCACCTACTTTTGGGATTCCCAGATCATGTCATGCCTATTGTTGCATGCCACTCTGCCTATGCTGCAGGGCGGGCACCTTCTTGGCACCAGCTTCTGTTATTCCAAGCCTCTAGCGCTACCCAGCGGGCACTAAGCTGGTACCCAAGGATGCCCCTGAGAGCATCAAAGTACCAGGCATGCTGCAGGGTGGGGTAGCTTCACTCTATGGTGCCCCCGTGCCCTGTCTTCAGTGCCCTGCGGCTGGCACTAAGCCGGTACCCAAGGATGCCCGAAAGAGCATCAAAGTGCCAGGCATGCTGCAGGGTGGGGTAGCTTGAGGTGCCCTGTTACCCGCTTCACTCTATGGTGCCCCCGTGCCCTGTCTTCAGTGCCCTGCGGCTGGCACTAAGCCGGTACCCAAGGATGCCCCTGAGAGCATCAAAGTACCAGGCATGCTGCAGGGTGGGGTAGCTTGAGGTGCTCTGTTACCCGCTTCAGTCTATGCTCCCCCCCCCTGTGCCCTGTCTTCAGTGCCCTGAGGCGGGCACTAAGCCGGTACCCAAGGATGCCCCAAAGAGCATCAAAGTACCAGACATGCTGCAGGGTGGGGTAACATGAGATGCCCTGTTACCCGCTTCACTCTATGGTGCCCCCGTGCCCTGTCTTCAGTGCCCTGCGGCTGGCACTAAGCCGGTACCCAAGGATGCCCCAAAGAGCATCAAAGTACTATGCATGCTGCAGGGTGGGGTAGCGTGATGTGCCCTGCTACCCACTTCACTCTATAGTGCCCCCGTGCCCTGTCTTCAGTGCCCTGCGGCTGGCACTAAGCCGGTACCCAAGGATGCCCGAAAGAGCATCAAAGTGCCAGGCATGCTGCACGGTGGGGTAGCATGAGGTGCCCTGGCTGCCCCCTGGGCCTAGACTGCCCTCATCACTCTGTGGCACCTCTGTCCCTGTCTCCAGTGCCACCCAGCTGGCTGGCACGGGTGTGGTGAAGATGCCAGCACAGTCAGCACTGCGCATTGCCGGGTATTGTGAGCTGTTTAGTTGGGCGCAGGTATGTGGAGCTTGTGCCAGCTGAATGCCTGGTTCATGCACCGGGCGAGGTTTATTTGCCTTATTACTCCACAGTCCGGGCATTTATTTGTATTGCCGACTGATCTATTGTGCCCGCCTAGTCTGTGGCTGACACATGGCATGAAGGGCCTTTCGGTGACTCCTGCCGGTGCCACTCTCTGACCGGTCTCCGGGTGCCACTTCTCCCCTGGCACTGCTGTGGCTCTCTAGCTGAAAGCCAGACTATGCCAGGAAGTCAGTCTCCCTGGTGATGTCAGTGACGCCATTCTCCAACTGGCACTAGGAGTCACTTCTCCCCCAGACTGGCCCCCTCCGGCTCTTAGTGGCTAAAGGCCAGAATAAAACTCCTCTTGGTGACGTCGTGACTGCCGTTCTCACACCAGCCGCTAGAGGTCCCTCCTCCCCGGGGATGCTCTGCTCTTTATGGCTGCACGCCAGTGACGTCAGTGATGGCCATCAGTGCCTCTGTTGTGTAGTTTCTATAGCGCGATCTGCCCCGCAGGGACTTGGACGCCTACACGAGCACCACTCACGCTACACAAAGAGCACGTTCATTTCTTTGTTTGGTAGTTAGGGGGAGATGAAGTGATTTCCCCAGAACCCCAGGATGCTGAGCCGATGCCGGGACTGGAACCTGCGGCAGCTCCGGCCGTGTCACATCCTCTCCATGGAACCACCTAGTGTGGACCGCTGCAGGGAGGTGCACGGAGAGCCCGGGGGGGCTGTTACTGGATGGACCGAACCCAACGGAGACCTCGGGGCTTTTATAATCCACTGTGGTCCCGGCGCCCGGCCCTGGCCCTCCCCGCAAATAAACACAGGGCCCAGGACACCTTGGAGATGTTCCTCAGCTTGGACCTCTTGTGGTCCTGGTGGCAAGCCCCGCTCTGGGGGGGTATTTTGCAGGGAGCTGGATTGTCTAATTCCCTGTGCCAGCCTTGTTCTCTGCCTGGTTCCTGGTGTTACTTCCCTGCTGGTGGGGGCTTCTTCCGCAGCCCCCCCAAACTATCCGGTAGAACATCCCCCGAGCTGCAGTCCTCACACTCCAGAGCCTCGTGGCCGTCTAGGGGGTCACCTGAGGGGGCGCTGGAGTCCAGCTCCTTTCCCCCAGTTGGTCCTCCGGGGGCCATAGGTGGGTCAACATCGCTGACCCTGGAGAGACCAATCCTAGTCCTGGGGGTCAGCTGGAGTGAAAGTCCGTAGTGCATCTTTGGAGAGGATCCTCACTGTCTGTTGCATCCCACGTTCAGCATCTTCACAACCGTCTCGCCTTGTACAGGAGTTTTATATGGAGCTGAAATATTTTAGGGGTCAGGCGCCCCTGGCCAATCCTATGATCCCACATCATCCCCCCACCTGGTCTCAGCCCCCAACGCTCCTGCACACATTCTGAGACAATCCAAACAGCAGTGTGGAGTTGCCTTTGGAAAGAGGTTGTTTGAGGGTTTCAGCCTCTCCCTCAGTGG